>NC_135233.1:1062139805-1062443805 GCF_051348905.1 Ranitomeya variabilis
GATCATCCTCCCTTTTGGGTGATGCCGGAGCAATTGGGCTCCAAACTATGTATAATATGTATGATTTTTGGGGGCAAATGTGTCACTAGGTGGCGTAGTGACACTTGTTGTCACCCTAGGTGCAATAGATTCCCATATTTTTACATGGGTTGAGCTGAGATAGGGTTTCGGGAGAGGGAGGGGAGCAGATGAGGACCTGTATTTTACCTTCTAGATGTAAAGCTGGGATTTTGTTTGCAGATGACTGTTCGGTACAGCTTTGCACCTCATCATAGAGAATATTGGAAGAAGCCGTTTTGTTTTTAGGTTTAAGCCTTCGCTTATTCTTTCGATGCAGAGAATGTAGCGTTAGCTGCAGAGGAGCAAAAAAAAAAAATCTGTTTGTCAAAATTATGAAATTCGAAGGAAATTTTGAGAATAAATTAATAAATAATATAAGCAAATAAAATTTCCATGATGGGAGATCTTTTAGATTTATAAATTATGGAGTGTCCCATATAGGGCCACACGGCAGCAATAAGGGTCAGTGGAGGACTCATTGTGTCCATTTATTATATGGTCGAACAGTCATTTTAATGGAAGTCTTGTAATTCCCCATTTCACCTGTAGTGGCCGCTGCAGGGAATATGTGCAGCTGCCTACTGCTTTCTAGTTAGGACAACTCATTTAAAGGGGCTGTCCAGTTTAAAATTTTGTTCTTCCATTAGGTTGCATATCTTTAAGTTAACAATCACAGCAATAAGCACCCTCCACAGGTCCAGCGCTGCCTCTCTGCCAGTCTTTGTTGACAGACTGCAGTGGTCACATCATTGCTGCAGCCAATCACTGAACTTAAAAGCTAGTGCCATCTACCTCTGGGCCCGGCGATTGGCTGCCAAAGAGTTATCATAGAGATGCAGTCAACATTAGTTTCTTAATCTAAAAGTTTAGAAGGGTTTTTTTTAATCACGTTTAAATATGCAAAATAGATAGAAATTTTGGGAGGGGAAAAAAATATTTCTTTGGAAGCAAAAAAAATTAAATTATTTTTCAAATTCCAATTTTTTGACAAACTTTTTTTTTTCAATGTTAGGAAGAGAGAATTGAAAATCTGTCCAGAGCGCAGATTTACTGTCAAATATTAGTCTTCCTGCAGGTCTTAATGAAATTGATTTTTCTGTTACTGGGCTAGTAAATCTATATATAAAGACTGCATATATATTATATTTATAACTAAATTGTTTCGTATCAAAGTGAGTTTTTTGGAGGATTTAACAAGAGTAGCTAAATGTTTTCAGCGACTAGAAACTTCACCAACAGCTCAAAGCCGATGAAAAAACTCATTGAAATCATTTTTAAGAATTTCAGACTGCAATCAACAAACATTTTTCATGAGACATAATATATAAATCAGTTATTATTATTATTTTTTGTGCATTTTTTCTCCTCTTCTAATAATGTGGATAGAATTAAAGTTGTTGTCCACTTTCAGGAACAATTACTTAAACGCCTGAATTTTTATTTTATTTTTTTATTCAAACACCTGAATTTTTATTTTATTTTTTTATTTAAACGCCTGAATTTTTATTTTATTTTTTTATTTAAACTCCTGAATTTTTATTTTATTTTTTTATTTAAACGCCTGAATTTTTATTTTATTTTTTTATTTAAACGCCTGAATTTTTATTTTATTTTTTTATTTAAACGCCTGCATTTTTAGTTGTTTTTTTTTACTTAAACGCCTGCATTTTTATTTATTTTATTATTTGTTTTACTTACACTCCTGAGTTTATTTATATATATATATATATATATATATATATATATATATATATATATATATATATTTTACGCTTGAATTTTTTCTTTAACTAAAACATTTTTTAATAGGGTTTCATTCTAAATTTTGCCTTCGGTAGCCTTTGTGTTGCATTGCCTGTTGCTGACTGGAGAAAGAGTTATCTGAGAAACCTTCAGTGGGCTGATATTAACAGTCCAGACCCTTATCTATCTTTTTTTGAGCTCCTCTCAGCTGATTTATGATCACAGACCACATCAAAGTTGAATGTGCAAAGAAACAAAGAGCCTCAAAAAGCAAAATAGTAAAAATTTGTAATGAGACCGAATTGCAAAAATGATTTTTTTGCCCTAATACATGGATTTAAGTAAAAAAAAAAAAAAAAAGCCTCAGAGGTGGCGGACCACTTTAAGCTCCACCCAAATGAGCAAAAAAATAAATAAATAAATGACACCTACTTCCAACAAAAGGAATAACACTTCTGTGAGACTGTGCCCCATATCACTGGAGTATATGAGGATGAAAAATCCCATGGAATTTGGGAGGTATAAATAAAAAAAAAAGTTATTATTGGTCTGCATATTCTAATTTTCAAACTTTTTTTGTTACTTTTCAATTCTTAGAAAGTAAAATATATAAGAAAATTAATATAAATGCTACAAAATCATTATTACATACTATATTAATATATTATGAGATGGAGGATTTTTTTTCTCTTATCGTTCATATTGCTGTATTTAGTCATCTCAAAATATTGTATTATTATCATTTGGGGGAGAATTATTTTATGTTCAATGTGTAAGTTCAATTTTTATTATTAAAAAATAAAATATTTCACCTTCTTAGAATATAAAAAAAAGTTACAATTTGCCCAAATTAAGCCCCCGATTTATAGATATATTTAATCATTATGATATATACTTATGGTCCCAATTTTACAATAAACAATGTTCATTTGCAAAAAAAAAAGAAAAACTGATAAAAAATAGGATTTTTTTTTCCTGCAGGAAAAAGATAATTTCAAATCAAATCATCGGTCTAATTTTTTTTTTTTCTCTTGTTAGTTTAATAGGAAGCTGCATCATTAGTGCACGGAGAAGCGTAGTATCTACTCAGAACTGACGTTCTATTTTGTGGCCATAAGAATAAAGGCTCTTTCACATGAACACATTTCAGGTCCTTGTTTCCATCCATTTATTTTTTTCCAAATTTTTTTATTTTTTTTTAACTCTTTTTTGTTTCCTATCTTTCTCCATTCACAAAGAAAAACAAAACAGAAATCTATATCAGGAAATTCAGACCTAAAACGCGTTGGTGTGAACAAGGCTCAATCTGTGCCTGATGAATGTCAGAACGCCTCAAACGTTTTTACCGTGACGTACCTCATGGATACGACGATTTATTAGAGAGTTCGGGCTGAATCCTCTTCAACATTGATTGGTTTGGTAAAAAAATAAAAAAAATTAACAAAACTTCTCTGATTTGCGCCTCTGAAAACGTCACTGTAATGCGCATTTTTTGGAATGAGAGGATTTCATTTTTATGCATTTTTTTTTTCTTGGACTATCCGTTCTAATGGAAGGAAAAACAAACAAACAAACAAACAAAAGCACAATCTTGTTACTCACCTTCTGCGTCCTTCTTTTCAGCCAGGAGAACGAGCTTCAATCTGCCTGGTGCAGGATGTTTGATTTCTCAAAGTTGGTGTGTCTTACCTCCAAAGGAGGTGCTAGCATACGAGAATGGACTCACATACACACCGCTCAGCATCGCACACACACATTGAAGCAAATCTATTTCTGTGAATAATAGACAAACAGGGTGATCTGTAATGGTACTGTACATAGTTTATGTTACCGGTTAAGATCTTGTTATATTATAATAAATATATTTATAGATCTAGACTGACGTCCCATTATTTCCTGGCTGATCCTGGTCTGAGTGGCGTGTTTGCTGTTGCATTTTTTTTTCCTCCTGAAACAGTGTCCTCCTTGTCTACAGGTTGTGTTTGGTATCGCAGCTCAGCTTCATTCCTCCTTCCGCCACTCCATTCAATGACCACGGGAACAGTAGGATGCATGCATGACCATCACTCCTATAGACAATGAATTGCGTCGTGGTCTCCATCAATATGGGGGACATCATCACAGGGTGCTGGTGGGTTGTCATTGCTGAGTTGACTGGTGAAATTTTTGGTTGTCTACTGAAGTCCAGACACAGGTAGGGCTTAATAGAAGATCATCATTTTCATTATACACCACCATGCTGTAATATAGCAATATATAAAACAAACGATCTAAGGTTCAAGACCCCAACTAAAAATTAAAGTAAAAAAAAATTTACACTGCTCAACATTGAAATTGCAACACCAAGAAGGAAAACAAAACCAAAGAAATGAGCCGGAACAAATGTTGGTATAAGTGCAATGAGGTGCAAAATCACACTGTGGCCATTTAACAAGCAGAAACTGAAATAAAACCAAAATGGGCAAATACCCTGCAGTACGTAAATGGTCATAGATATTAATAACATAGAGTAATGAGTTGACTCTAATTTGATCAAAAGGAGCATATAAGCCCTCACACCGCGACAAGGTGTACCCGTCGGGACAGTCCCTAAATCTTTGGCTTTGTTTAAGCCGAGGGGTTGAGTGGAGAATACAAAGAATTGAAGGGAAACTTCTGAATTATTATTATTATTTATTTATATAGCACCATTGATTCCATGGTGCTGTACATGAGAATGGGTTACATACAAGTTACAGATATCACTTACAGTAAACAAACTAACAATGACAGACTGATACAGAGGGGCGAGGACCCTGCCCTTGCGGGCTTACATTCTATGGGATAATGGGGAAGCAGACAGTAGGTTGGGGGTTGCAGGAGCTCCGGTGTTGGTGAGGCGGTAGCTACGGTAGTGGTGAAGATGCAGCGGGGTCATTGCAGGCTGTAGGCTTTCCTGAAGAGGTGGGTTTTCAGGTTCCGTCTGAAGGATCCGAATGTGATTGATAGTCGGACATGTTGGGGCAGAGAATTCCAGAGGATGAGGGATATTCGGGAGACGTCTTGGAGGCGGTTGGATGAGGAGCGAATAAGTGTGGAGGAGAGAAGGAGGTCTTGGGAGGACCGGAGATTACGTGAGGGAAGATATCGGGTGATCAGTTCAGAGATATAAAGTATTAGTAATTTGAACTGGATACGCTGAGGGAATGGGAGCCAGTGAAGAGATTTGCAGAGGGGGGAAGCGGAGGAGTAGCGAGGAGAGAGATGTATTAGTCGGGCAGCAGAGTTAAGGATGGACTGGAGAGGTGCAAGGGTGTTAGCAGGGAGGCCACAGAAAAGGATGTTGCAGTAGTCAAGGCGGGAGATGATGAGGGCATGCACAGCACAAGCATTTTAGTAGATTGACAGTTGAGGAAAGGATGGATTCTGGAGATATTTTTGAGCTGGAGGCGACAGGAGGTGGAAAGAGCTTGGATGTGCGGTTTGAAGGACAGGGCAGAGTCAAAGGTTACTCCGAGGCAGCGGACTTCCAGTACGGGGGAAAGCATGATGTCATTGATTGCGATAGATAGGTCAGGTAAGGAAGATCTATGGGATGGAGGAAAGATGATGAGTTCAAATTTGTCCACATTGAGTTTGAGGAAGCGAGAGGAGAAGAAGGAGGATATGGCTGATAGGCACTCTGGGATTCTGGACAGCAGAGCGGTGACGTCTGGGCCAGAGAGGTAGATCTGAGTGTCATCAGCATAGAGGTGGTACTGGAATCCATGGGACTTTATAAGTTGTCCCAGGCCAAGTGTATAGATTGAGAAGAGTAGGGGCACTAGAACAGAGCCTTTGGGGACTCCAACAGAGAGAGGGTGGGATGAGGAGGTAGTGTGGCAGTGGGAGACGCTGAATGTGCGGTTGGTGAGGTATGAGGAGATCCAGGATAGGGCGAGGTCTTTAAAGCCAAAGGAGGAGAGGATCTGTAGTAGGAGGCAGTGGTCAACTGTGTCGAAAGCATAGTACAGGTCTAGAAGGAGGAGTACAGAGTATTGTCCATTAGCTTTGGCGGTAAGTAGATCATTAGTGATTTTGGTCAGGACTGTCTCAGTTGAGTGATGGGGGCGGAAACCAGATTGTAGATTGTCAAAGAGCAAGTTAGATGAGAGGTGTGAGGAAAGTTCAGCGTGGACGTGCTGCTCCAGGAGTTTGGAAGCGAATGGGAGCAGCGATATTGGGCGATAGCTGGACATAGCAGTTGGATCGAGGGTTGGCTTTTTAAGGATAGGCGTGATTGTGGCATGTTTGAAAGCAGAAGGGAAGGTGCCAGAAGTTAGTGATAGCTTGAAGAGGTGGGTTAGTGATGGGATAAGTGTGGTGGTGAGGTTGGGGAGGAGGTGGGATGGGATGGGGTCGAGCGCACAGGTGGTGAGGTGCGATTTGGAGAGGAGACAATTAAGCCACCCTTCAGTGATGTTGGATAGGGAGGTTATGGGGTTTGGGCATTGGTCTGGTATAAAAAGGGGTTGTGGTGGTTGAACAATGAAGACTTCCCTTGTCTGGTCGATCTTATTTTTAAAGTGTGTGGCAAAGTCCTCAGCAGAGATGAGGGAGGTTGGAGGGGGCAGTGGGGGGCGGAGGAGGGAGTTAAAGGATTTGAATAACTGTTTGGGTTGTTGGATAGGGAGGATACAAGGGCTGTGAAGTAGGCCTGTTTAGCAGAAGTGAGAGCTGATTTAAAAGCAAGTGTTGCTTGTTTGAATGCAGTGAAATCATCTTGTGAATGTGTTTTCTTCCAACGCCGCTCCGCAACCCTGGAAACTTGCCGCAGCTTTTTAGTGGTGTTATTGTGCCAAGGTTGTCTATTGATACATCGCACTCTGCCATGGACGAGAGGGGCAACCGTGTCAATAGCTGATACGAAAGTGGCATTGTAGAAAGCAGTGGCAGTGTCTGTGTTGTGGAGTGAGGATATGGATGCCAGTGGTAGGATGGAGTCAGAGAGTGTGTGGGTGTCTAGGTGTGCAAGGTTTCTGCGGGGGTGCGCATGTTGCTGGACGTGGATGACCGGTGAGGAGGACAGGGATGAGAAGGTGACCAGATGGTGGTCAGATAGAGGGAGAGGGGAGGTGGTGAAGTTAGATAGAGAACAGAGACGAGTGAAGACCAGGTCTAGGGTATGCCCGCCTGTGTGGGTGATTATAAAACGGAATAGGATTATAGACCGGGCGTATGTGAGAGGTTCTTCCTGGAGATTCTCCACCTTCAATATTTCATCCATAACCATCCAATAATCCAGAATATTTGACTAATAATAGAATTAGGCCAAAATGCCTCCAGATTTACTGGATTTCAATGTTTATCTATGCACGGTCTAAGGGGTATCGTTTCTCCTTATGGAGAGTGACATACCATCTCTGGCTTGTCAAGGTAAGGAGGCTTATTTACCGTACAATGCTCCTCTGGGAATTTAAATATGCAAATTGCCTCTTCTGAGAAAAAGAGGACTTAACTCTATAGCGCCACCTGTTGGAAGTAGCGATCCTACAAGTCACAATCAACCCTTTAACGAGTCGTGCAATATGACTTAGGATAAAAGCCAAATCAGTATCTCAATTCGCAGACACGGTGTTTCGGGCTGTTGGCCCTCATCAGTGCGAAGCATGAGAACCCCAGTCCAGAGCCTCTCACCTAGCCAAATCAGTTCTCATGCTTCGCACTGACGAGGGCCAACAGCCCGAAACACCGTGTCTGCGAATTGAGATACTGATTTGGCTTTTATCCTAAGTGGCAATTTGCATATCTATGCACGAGAATTACAATAAATACTCTACGAGCCGATTCGGGGCTTCTTTCCTCTCATTGGAGGCATCATCATTTTTTAAATTGTGATATTTTTGGGGCCATCTTCTATATTTTGTTATCAACACTACAGGGTAAGAATCCTGATAAAGTAATTTACAAACATGGCATAAAAATTCACAGTCAATAAAAGTGATGGTGAGTGTTCACCTCCCCGCCTTACTGAGACCTCATGACAATACATGTAATAATTTGGTTTTCCTGCAGCCACCACTAGGGGGAGCTCAGTGCAGTAGAATGTATACCGAACCCATTAAGCTCAATGACAATTAATACATTCTCTATTGGGTGAAGCTCCTCTTGTAGTCATTGTGGAGGAATAAATGTGTCACCAGAAAATGTCCAATTACTTAAATCAGGCTTTATGTTATATTTATGTAAAAAAAAGTTGACAAAGTTTTTTTTCCACACATGAATGGTCTCAGGAGGCTTTTTTTTGTCAGACACAGGACTTGTGGCAGTGCTCACCATTTCTTTTCTGGACAATCATTCTTCTAGATGTCCCAAAATAGTGTAAAGGGGGCTTCATCAGCGAAAATAACTTTCAGGAAGTGCAGAGACTGGACTGCGGAGGATGGGGGTCTCTGATGAAGCCTCCTTCAGACTGTTTGGGACATCTAGAAGAATAATTTTCCAGAGAAGAAAAGGTGAGGGCTACCATGAGTCCTGTGTCTGCCAACAGTAAAGCATCCTGTGACCACTCATTTGTGGGGGCTTCTCATTCATGGAGGAGAACACGGCCATGAATAAATATTGGGATATAAACATCCTCCAAGAGCAACTTCTCCCATCATCCAGGAGCAATTTGGAGATGATGCTTTTTCCAGCATGATGGCAACAGTGTCACAAGTCAGAGGTGATAACTATGTGGCTCAGGGAACTAAAGCTAGAAACTTTGGGTCCACGTCCAGGAAACTTCCCAGATCACAATGAAAAAAAGGAAAAGCCAGCTCACCAATCTACTGAAGGAGCACGAAACTCCGTCCTGATGAGACGTAACCACTTGAAAAATGAAAAACAAATGTTTCAGCTCCTCTTGATAAAAAAAAATCTCGATTTATATTCCATAATGATTAAAATGCAAATAGAGACAGCTCCTGGGACTACACTGGATCGCACACGAGGACATGGCTTCTGTAGAACATTATAGCACACGTTTAGATACAGCACATGAGATCTGTGTGGACACAGTCACTCTAGGCCTTTCCTGCCCCTATTGTGATGTGATCGGTATTTGTCAGCCTCATTACCTGGAGCTGTGTGACCCCTATCACGTTACAGTCATGACGTTTGCATACTATGAGATGGAGAAAGGAGATTCTCCCAGGAGGAGTTTGAGGAGATGATGGCAACACAAGACACTGGATGGTGGCAAACTCCAAACGGCAATAGATTACAGAGACGAATGGACTGCGGTAAATGAGATCATGTGTGCAAACATGGAGACAAGTCACTCACTAGACAACCCTGATAAGCTTATTGCTTCACTTTCAACTATGGATCTGACATTGGCTGCTAGGAGCTCTGTGAGGGTGGTAGGATTACGGTGGCTAATGCTCTCGGATTTGACAAGAGTAGGTATTTGACAATGCTCTCGGATTTGAGACAGTTTTAGTAGGAGGGGGTGGTAAAAGAATATTAATATCGTTTAGTATTATCTCCTGGTGCCAACCATTCCTGAAGGTGCTGCTCTCATCACTAGACTTTCATCCTAGGTCCACCCTCCAGAATGTGTCCAATTTTAATTACATAGGAAGCATCACCAATAAAATCTAGTAGGTTGTTAGTGAATCATCTTATAAGAAGTAAACCCAAGTGTTCAGTGATGACTTCCAACATCAGTGGGGTCTCAGCTCTACTAAAATCATTGTTTACACTGCATGACAGTGTGGGAACCTACCTGTCTTGACTCCAGCTGCTGAGGGTACTACTTACGAGTTAGCGCTTGTGTGTTTCACATTTATACATCATCTCCAAATGGGTTTTCTTCTGCTGAATCTTGAGGGTATGATGTTGTCCTGGATCTCTGCGTCTACCGGAAAGTGCCGTTGTACATTGGTGGTCCAGCAGGGTCAACCCATGGTTGCGGTTCTCTTTGATGTGTGGTCCCTAGAAATGTTCTGGGATTGCACCAACATAATACGGTATATTTTCTTCTTTTGACTTTGAGGTTCCAGGCGACAATTATTGGAGACATTGAAGTTTAACATTTTTTTCCACCTCAGACAAAGATAAAAGTTCACTGGTTCATATGGGAAGACTGAATTTAAGATGAAAGCGACAGCAGAAAAATACTTGAGTGGCTCAGACATCACATCGGGGACAAGTTCAAGTCTTTAAACTTTGATCAGCACCAGGGTAGTTATAGAGTTCATCCCGCAATGACCGGGACTTTTATCACACGGCTGGTACATTGTCTACTGCATCATTTCAGCCCGGTTTCAGCTCTTTGAGTAAATTACACGACATCAAGGACAGTGAAATTCAGTTGACCAGAGCTGATCTCAAGTTTTTACTTTAGTTCCATCTAAGAGATAAAGTCATTAAAGAAATAAAAAAATGTGATGTTCCTGAAAACTATATGTCGTGTTTATCTATGACTACTGAAGGAACTTGGAAAAGTTCTTAAAAGCAATGTTTGAGATTTAACTTTTAGCTAACTTAAAAACAATTTTTTAAATATTTTTAAATGGTAATATTTTTTGCTTTCTTAGAGCAGCCATAAGGGAGGCTCTCACTTTGTCTCTGTAAAGACAAAAGAGCAGGGCATGGGCAGCGATATAGCCCATAAGAAGGGGTTGCATCTAGACCATGAAGCCAGGTGAGCCCACAAGTCCCTCACCATACTGCTTATTTTTTGGAATAATTTTTTTTCTGAAAATGAGAAATGGTCAAAATAACAAAAAAATGCATTGCTTGCAGACCTCAAATAATGCAAACAAGTTCATAATCATTTAGAAACAACAATACTAATGTTTTAACTCAGGAAAAGTTCAGAAATCAATATTTTGTGGAATAACCATGATTTTTAATCACAGCTTTCATGCGTCTTGGCATGCTTTCCCCCAGTCTTTCACACTGCTTGTGGGTGACCTTATGCCACTCCTGGTACAAAAATGTAAGCAGTTCTTCTTTGATGGCTTGAGACTATCCATCATCCTCTTGATTACATTCCAGAGGTTTTCAATGGGGTTCAGGTCTGGAGATTGGGCTGCCCATGACAGGGATTTGATGTGGTGGTCCTTCATCCACACATTGATTGACCTAGCTGTGGCGCATTGTCCTGCTGGAAAAAGCAGTCCCCAGAGTTGGAGAACATTGCCTGAGCAGAAGGAATCTACTGTTTTTCCAGGAGAACCTTGTATGCGGCTTGATTCATACGTCCTTCGCAAAGAACAGCCTGCCCAATTCCAGCCTTGCTGAAGCCTCCCCAGATCAACACCGATCCTCCACCAAATTTCACAGTGGGTGCAAGACACTGTGGCTTGTACGCCTCTCCAGGTCTCCGTCTAACAATTAGACAACCAGGTGTTGATCTGGGGATGCTTCACCAAGGCTGGAATTGGGCAGGTTGTTCTTTGCGAAGGACGTATGAATCAAGCCGCATACAAGGTTATCCTGGAGAAACAGTAGATTCCTTCTGCTCAGGCAATGTTCTTCAACTCTGAGGACTGCTTTTTCCAGATGGACAATGCGTCATGCCACACAGCTAGGTCAATCAATGTGTGGATGAAGGACCACCACATCAAATCCCTGTCATGGCCAGCCCAATCTCCATTGAAAACCTCTGGAATGTAATCAAGAGGAAGATGGATAGTCACAAGCCATCAAACAAAGAAGAACTGCTTACATTTTTGTACCAGGAGAGGCATAAGGTCACCCAAAAGCAGTGTGAAAGACTGGTGGAAAGCATGCCAAAACGCATGAAAGCTGGGATTAAAAATCACGGTTATTCCACAAAATATTGATTTCTGAACTCTTCCTGAGTTAAAACAGTATTGTTGTTTCTAAAAGATTATTAACTTGTTTTTTTGCATTATTTGAGGTATGCAAGCAATAATAATAATAAATAATCTTTATATAGCGCTAACATATTCCGCAGCGCTTTACAGTTTGCACACATTATCATCACTGTCCCCGATGGGGCTCACAATCTAAATTTCTTATCAGTATGTCTTTGGAGTGTGGGAGGAAACCAGAGAACCCGGAGGAAACCCACGCAAACACGAGGAGAACATACAAACTCTTTGCAGATGTTGATTAGAACCCAGGACTCCAGTGTTGCAAGGCTACAGTGCTAACCACTGAGACACCATGCCACCCTGCATTTTTTTGTTATTTTGACCATTTCTCATTTTCAGAAAAGAAATACAAAATGTACTGCTTGGAACTTCGGAGACATGTTGTCAGAAGTTTATAGAATAAAAGAACAATTTACATTTTACTCAAAAATATACCTATAAAGAGAAAAATCTGAGAAACTGAACATTTTACAGTGGTCTCTTAATTTTTGCCAGAGCTGTATATACAGACACAGGGCGATTCAAAAATCATGGTGCAAAATTGATACATGCACACACAGTTGCAATCAAAATTAGTCAACCCCCATTGCAGATTCGGTTTATTAGCAACTTTTACCAACTTTCTGCTGTTAAATTAATAAGACCAGAACAATACAAAAAAAAATGATCAACAAGTACTTTCTCCAAATTTAACAACAAATATCACTTTCACTGATTACTACAGGCTCTGAATCATCCAACCCTTCAGGACAAGCATCTAAAGTACGTTTTAAAGCCCTTCTGGCTGTTATGACCTGCTGTAAACATGACACATATCCAGACACCAGTTTCTAGCAGCGGTAATGTGGAATTTTATATATATATATATATATATATATATATATATATATATATATATATATACCGTATATGACTAATTTTGATTTTTCCAGATATGGGTCCTCAAAAAGACAAACAGAAACCATCAGGAAAAGGTAAGGAAAGAAACACAGGAGACAACGAAAAGAAAAGAAAGAAAAGGGAGAAACAAATCAGCAGTGGAAAACAAGTAGCAACGAGGAGCAAGGATCAGGTTTAATTGTAAATATCTCTAAAAAAGTACTAACTGCTGAAGAAATGTCTGTGTTAAACAAGGGATTATCCTTTGGGATAAGTACACACGTTGATTGGTTCCAACTGACTGTTGATTTACAAACATTTTTTAGATCCCTTAAACTTAAAGAGTGGTTTAGTAACAAAATAATCACAGAATCAGCTTCAGTTGGTGAACTGAAGTTGAAGGAGGTATCATTGAAAAATAGGAGTAATTTTGTACCACCAAGTAGTCCACCGTGATAGAAGCGTTTATTACTGCTGTTACGAGAGATTGAGGTTTTGAAAAATAATTGTGAAAAGGGTTTTAAAAACCCAAATATGACAAGAGGTGAAATTGAGGCTTTACATGATTTATCACACAATGAAGAAATTGTCATAAAAAGTGCCGATAAAGGCGGCGCAGTGGTAATCATGGATCGCCAGAATTATATTCATGAGATTGAAAGACAATTGGGGGACCGGGAGGTAAATGAGAGACTTCATTATGATCCTAAATTTGAAATTGCAAGAGAGATTAAGAATATTCTGAATGATGCTGTAAATGAACAGATAATTGATAAAGATTTATTTGATTTTTTTGAACATCCAATTACACCGGTTATATATATCCTCCCAAAAATCCATAAGTCTCTCGTTGATCCTCCTGGGAGACCCATTGTCTCAGGCTGTGACTCCATTTTGTCTAATATTGGAGCCTACTTGGATAAAGTTCTCAACCAGATAGCTAGTCGTACTGACTCTTTTGTTAAAGATACTATTGACTTTTTGCAAAAAATTAACCAAGTCAGCATATCGGGTGAAATAATTTTAGCTTGTTTTGACGTCACATCACTTTACACCTCCATTGACCACTCTCGGGGGCTAAATGCAGTCAATAAGAAATTGAGAAATACTGAATTTTCTCTACAGGCAAGGTAATTTATCTTACAACTTTTGAAATTGGTTTTGATAAAAAACTATTTTTTGTTTGGAGAAGATTTGTATCTGCAGCTGCGCGGAGTCCCCATGGGTGCTAACATGGCGCCCGCGTACGCTAACTTGGTAATGAGGGTCCTTGAGGAGGATTTCGTCTATGTGTCCCACCATTTCAGCTATGTTGCTGCGTGGTGGAGATACATAGACGACATCTTCCTCATTTGGACTGGAACAGAAGCGATGCTCTTGGAGTTTCACAGATATATGAACACCATTGATGAAACGATTAAATTTACCTTGGTCCATTCAAATACTAATATACAATTTTTGGATGTAGATGTAAAGATTATGGGTGATGGCTTTACCACACAATTATATACTAAAGTAACCAACAAGAATAATTTGTTATCATTCAAAAGTCAGCATCCGAAAAAAAAATGATAGAAGCAATTCCTCTTAGTCAACTGATGAGAGTTAAGCGCATTGAGAGCAATCACAATTCACAAGAGAGATATCTTCTGCAGTGCCCTTGTTCCTTGCGGTAGGTCGGTGGATTTGAAAACCAGGATTAATCAACACCGACATACCATAAGGAAGAAGAGGATGGATTTACCAGTTTCGAAACATTTCATGGAAAAACTTCACACAGAGAAATAATTGCGTTTCCGTATTATTGATGTAGTACCAGGTCTGAGGAGGGGAGGAGATCAGAAATTAAAAACAAAGGAACTCGAATGGATAATGAGATTAAACACGTTGAGACCGTTTGGTCAAGTTGGGTCAGGTCATTTAGTGGTGTATATTAAGTTATAGCCTCATCTTGACTATTGATACTTAATATTGTTTTATCTTTTATCTTTTTCCGGTCTAGGGTTTTCATCCTTGGGTTCATCGCACTCGTGTGCTCTTCTTCTTTTTGTATTTTTATATTTTTTTTAATATTTTTCATTTTTACATTGAGCATGCCTGTGATTGGATATATAAATAAAGTAAATTTTCCTAAGGGATAGGATGAAGGGGAAATGTTGTGATTTTTTCTAATTAAGAGATATGTGTCATACATGTATAAAGGAATAATATGGAGACTGAAGCTGAAGTCTGTCGTCAATTTGCTGTTTATACCTCACATTTGCATATGTTGGGGTGATATTCCCTTTATGGATTCTGGTTACAGATTTTTTTACATACTTTATCACTAAAATTAATATTTTAATGTGGAAAAATGATATTTATTTATAGGGCAGTTGGATCCTTGTTGCCATTGTGGGAAGCGGAGGGTGGGGATTACATGCCTCTCCCTTCCGTTTCCCCATTAAGGTGTGGGATAGCCCACTTCATTGTTGGGATTTTCCCCCCCTAGTGGCATCTCTGGGACTCACGCCCTGCCTATTATGGTATGGTTTATGCTATGTATTTGTCCACATAAAATACTTAAAAATGAAAAATTGTATTGGTTATGCATTTGTGACACTGCTACCAATGCTGTATATATATATTCCGGATTTATAAATTGTATGACTGAATCTGTTGATTTTAAAGTTATGGGAATAGATTGCATATTTGACCATTTCCAAAATGGCGATTTGAGCATCACAGGTGCCAGTGCACATGTGCAGGCACATGGAATTATGGGAAGACTTCTGACATCACAGACATGCCCAGTGGAATCATATGGACGCTGTGGACATAGCATGCAGCGATATTTGGAACATGTGAGTGTGGTTCCCATTAGGATGCGACACCTGGAACCATTTAATTATTTATGCATTTTCACTTATATTGTGCACAATATTTAATATGTATTATTGTTATAATGATGTTTTATAAAAAATCTGTGTATGCACTAAGTACTAATTATATACTTTGTATATATTGTATACTTTTTAATAATTTGTGAATAATTGATATATCAAATTGATGAATGGAGCACCTATATATGTCTGCACTTGTAGCGTATTCATTGCTTGAGAAAGGATTGTATCCGAAACCTCGCCACGCCATTTGGGCAATAAACATCACTTTTTTTCCTGGAGGTCTGCTGTGCTGTTTCCCCTTTTTTTCTGCTATTGCCAGGAGCCTTCTGAGATTGCTGGCTGGGGATGTGTGCACTTTGTTAAGGTACCGTGTTTGGTGTTGTTCCAATTTATTAACCTAATACCAGCCGGCAGCTGGTATTCTCTCTGTAATGGAGTGGCCAGCGCAGTCACCAGATCTCAGCCCAGTGGAAACTGCTCGTGGTACCAGCCTCTGGCGCGGTACCACCAGCAGAACACCGTCGCACCACACACACTGTATACGCCGTACGCACCACAAACACACACACTGTATACGCCGTACGCAGCCTCTTGCGTGGTACCACCAGCAGAACACTGCCACTGGGATCAGCCGAATGATTCACTGACCGCCGCCATCTTTGTATAGGAGGAGCTCATGCTCAGTTTTAACGTGACCACCGCTATCTGTTTGCACAAAGCTGTCGGCGGTCTAATTTACTGCGCCGGCGTGAATTCTGCACAGGCGCAGTGAATCATTCGGCTGATCCCAGCGGCAGATGCACGACGTGTCTACAGGCAGAAGAAGCCGGTCACATTAAAGGGGTTTTCCAACGAACGAAAGTACATTTTAAAAATTGTCTGTGTCTGACCGTGTACGAGAGCACATGGGGTACACAGGTCAAGGAAGAGATGACATGAGAGGAGAAGACAGCAGATGGGAGAGAGAGAAAGTGCACGGGTGAGAGAGACAGAGCACAGGGGGGAGACAGCTCAAATGGGACAGCACATGAGGTGAGAACATAGCACAGGAAGGAGAGAGACAGCAGACAAGGGGGATAGCACATGGGGTAGACAGGTCAAAGAAGAGAGCACAGACAGAAGAAGTCAGCACATGGGGAAAGAGAGCGTGGATAGGTGGGTGAGCACATGGGGGGAGAGATTCTCAACGCTGCAAAGCCTGCCCCCATCGCAACATTACTGCCCTCCAGATGGTATATATACTAGATGGTGGCCCGATTCTAACGCATCGGGTATTCTAGAATATGTATGTAGTTTATTTATGAAGATTTCCACATAGTATATTGCACAGCCACGTAGTATATTGCACAGCCACGTAGTATGTTACACAGCCACATAGTATATAGCACAGCCATATAGTATATTGCTCAGCCACGTAGTATATAGCACAGCCACGTAGTATATAGCACAGCCACATAGTATATTGCACAGCCACGTAGTATATAGCACAGCCCATGTAGCATATTGCACAGTCACGTAGTATATGCACAGCCCACATAGTATATAGCACAGCCCATGCAGTATATAAGACAGCCCATGTAGTATATAACACAGCCCACGTAGTATATAACACAGCCCACGCAATATATAAGACAGCCCACACAGTATATAACACAGCCCACGTAGTATATAGCACCACCAATGTAGTATATAACACAACCCACGTAGTATATTGCACAGCCACGTAGTGTAATAATTATAGGGGATAACTCAGGAGACTCTTTGCATGGAACAAGACAACTACAGGACACAGTTTTATAAGTGGTAAATTCTATATTATCACATGGTGATTCAAACAGGTGCAGAGAGAAACTCAAGTCCACAACACTTGGTGCAAATATTAAATGCAGCTTAGCAGTATATAGGAAACTTCAGAGGGAAATGCAATCAAGCAGAAAGTCTATGAAGCACAGTTATTCTTGAGGATACTTGACACGGATAAGTCCTTGTTTTAGTCCAAACACAGATAGATAAGCTTATAAGGCAGTTCAAGCAATGTCTTATCTCAACCAGGAAGGCCTGGGTGATAATCTCAGGTTTAAGCAGAGCAGCAACAGCTTACATGACCAGCAAATGCAGATGGAAGTAAACACGAGCAGCAGATGAAGGAGGATTACTGGAAACTGGTGTATGCAGCAGAAACTCAGAGCAGAGTAGCAGGATCAGCACACAGGTTCACAGGAGCAGGTATATAGCCAGGGAGTCACCAGGGTGAGGAGCAGGAATGCAAGGCAGAATACTCTAGCACAGACTGAAGGCTGGGGTGGAGTTTTATAGCAGGAAGACACAGTGCACATGAGACCTAAGACGCCATCTTGGAAAAGGGCAGTAATGCACAAAAGGTAATAAAAATGTTCAGAGTCCTGACACGTGGTATATTGCACTGCCACGTAGTATATAGCACAGCCCACACAGTATATGGCACAGTGACATAGTATATAACACAGCCCACGTAGTATATAGAACAGCGACGTAGTATATAACACAGCCCACGCAGTATATAACACAGCCCACACAGTATATAGCAATGTGGGCACCATATCCCTGTTAAAAAAAACAAACAATTAAAATAAAAGATAGTTACATACTCACCTTCCGTCGGCCCCCGTATCCAGCCCAGGCCTTTACCGATGCTCCTCGCGACGCTCCGTTCCCAGTGATGCTTTGCGGCAATAACACTCTCCGGTCATTGCCGCAATGCATTCTTGGGACCAGAGCGTCGCGAGGAGCGGGACAGGCTGCCACGGACGCCGGACGGTGAGAATATAATGATTTTTTATTTTTAACATTACATGTTTTTACTATTGATGCTGCATAGGCAGCATCAATAGTAAAAAGTTGGTCACACAGCCAGCCGCGACCAATCAGCAACCCAGGATTTCCGTGACAGACGGAAGTTACAGACAAACAGACGCAGCGTCGGACTGGAGTACCTTGGGCCCACCAGAGAAAAATCTTTCTTGGGGCCCACCATGCAGTTTAAAAATACCACACACGATAGATCCTATATACCACACCACACAGGAGAGCTGACAGATCCTCTATATAATACACCACACAGGAGAGCTGACAGATCCTCTATATACTACACCACACAGGAGAGCTGACAGATCCCCTATATACTACACCACACAGGAGAGCTGACAGATCCTCTATATAATACACCACACAGGAGAGCTGACAGATCCTCTATATACTACACACAGGAGAGCTGACAGATCCCCTATATACTACACCACACAGGAGAGCTGACATCCTCTATATACTACACCACACAGGAGAGCTGACAGATCCTCTATATACTACACCACACGGGAGAGCTGACAGATCCTCTATATACTACACCACACAGAAGAGCTGACAGATCCTCTATATACTACACCACACAGGAGAGCTGACAGATCCTCTATATATACTACACCACACAGGAGAGCTGACAGATCCCCTATATACTACACCACACAGGAGAACTGACAGATCCTCTATATACTACACCACACAGGAGAGCTGACAGATCCTCTATATACTACACCACACAGGAGAACTGACAGATCCCCTATATACTACACCACACAGGAGAGCTGACAGATCCTCTAAATATACTACACCACACAGGAGAGCTGACAGATCCCCTATATACTACACCACACAGGAGAACTGACAGATCCTCTATACAGTATACCACACCACACAGGAGAGCTGACAGATCCTCTATATACTACACCACACAGGAGAGCTGACAGATCCTCTATATACTACACCACACAGGAGAGCTGACAGATCCTCTATATACTACACCACACAGGAGAGCTGACAGATCCTCTATATACTACACCACACAGGAGAGCTGACAGATCCTCTATATACTACACCACACAGGAGAGCTGACAGATCCTCTATATACTACACCACACAGGAGACCTGACAGATCCTCTATATACTACACCACACGGGAGAGCTGACAGATCCTCTATATACTACACCACACGGGAGAGCTGACAGATCCTCTATATACTACACCACACAGGAGAGCTGACAGATCCTCTATATACACCACACAGGAGAGCTGACAGATCCTCTATATACTACACCACACAGGAGAGCTGACAGATCCTCTATATACTACACCACACAGGAGAGCTGACAGATCCTCTATATACTACACCACACAGGAGAGCTGACAGATCCTCTATATACTACACCACACAGGAGAGCTGACAGATCCTCTATATACTACACCACACAGGAGAGCTGACAGATCCTCTATATACTACACCACACAGGAGAGCTGACAGATCCTCTATATACTACACCACACAGGAGAGCTGACAGATCCTCTATATACTACACCACACAGGAGAGATGACAGATCCTCTATATACTACACCACACAGGAGAGCTGACAGATCCTCTATATACTACACCACACAGGAGAGCTGACAGATCCTCTATATACTACACCACACAGGAGAGCTGACAGATCCTCTATATACTACACCACACAGGAGAGATGACAGATCCTCTATATACTACACCACACAGGAGAGCTGACAGATCCTCTATATACTACACCACACAGGAGAGCTGACAGATCCTCTATATACTACACCACACAGGAGAGCTGACAGATCCTCTATATACTACACCACACAGGAGAGCTTACAGATCCTCTATATACTACACCACACAGGAGAGCTGACAGATCCTCCATATACTACATCACACAGGAGAGCTGACAGATCCCCTATATACTACACCACACAGGAGAGCTGACAGATCCTCTATATACTACACCACACAGGAGAGCTGACAGATCCTCTATATACTACACCACACAGGAGAGCTGACAGATCCTCTATATACTACACCACACAGGAGAGATGACAGATCCTCTATATACTACACCACACAGGAGAGCTGACAGATCCTCTATATACTACACCACACAGGAGAGCTGACAGATCCTCTATATACTACACCACACAGGAGAGCTGACAGATCCTCTATATACTACACCACACAGGAGAGCTGACAGATCCTCTATATACTACACCACACAGGAGAGCTGACAGATCCTCTATATACTACACCACACAGGAGAGCTGACAGATCCTCTATATACTACACCACACAGGAGAGATGACAGATCCTCTATATACTACACCACACAGGAGAGCTGACAGATCCTCTATATACTACACCACACAGGAGAGCTGACAGATCCTCTATATACTACACCACATAGGAGAGCTGACAGATCCTCTATATACTACACCACACAGGAGAGCTGACAGATCCTCCATATACTACATCACACAGGAGAGCTGACAGATCCCCTATATACTACACCACACAGGAGAGCTGACAGATCCTCTATATACTACACCACACAGGAGAGCTGACAGATCCTCCATATACTACATCACACAGGAGAGCTGACAGATCCCCTATATACTACACCACACAGGAGAGCTGACAGATCCTCTATATACTACACCACACAGGAGAGCTGACAGATCCTCTATATACTACACCACACAGGAGAGCTGACAGATCCTCTATATACTACACCACACAGGAGAGATGACAGATCCTCTATATACTACACCACACAGGAGAGCTGACAGATCCTCCATATACTACATCACACAGGAGAGCTGACAGATCCCCTATATACTACACCACACAGGAGAGCTGACAGATCCTCTATATACTACACCACACAGGAGAGCTGACAGATCCTCCATATACTACATCACACAGGAGAGCTGACAGATCCCCTATATACTACACCACACAGGAGAGCTGACAGATCCTCTATATACTACACCACACAGGAGAGCTGACAGATCCTCTATATACTACACCACACAGGAGAGCTGACAGATCCTCTATATACTACACCACACAGGAGAGATGACAGATCCTCTATATACTACACCACACAGGAGAGCTGACAGATCCTCTACAGTATATACTACATCACACAGGAGAGCAGTAATGTAGGTCCACTGTGTGTAGTAAAATACTTACCGGTGGCCATATTCCACTGCAATGAAGAAGACAGAAGCAATTACACAGCGGCAGAAGACGGCGACTGCTGCGTATTTTATTACACACAGGGAAGCTATATGATAGCTTTTTGTTGGGGGCGAGACATTGTTTTTATTAGTACGATTTTGGGATAGTTGTGGTTTTCATCACTTGTTATGGCTTTTTTTGTGGAATTGTGGCGAACAGAAAGAAAAGGACATTTGGCGTTCTTAAGTTGTTTCTGTTTACGGTGTTTACTTATCGGGTTAATTGTTTTTATAGTTTGATAGATCGGACTTTTCTGAACCCAGTAATACCAAATATGTGTTATTTTTTATTTTTTAAATATATTTATTTTCAATGGGATAAAAAGGGGTGATTTGAACTTTTAGGAATTTTTTAAAAAATTTTGTTACCTTTCACTGGTACAGTTAGCCCCCTTAGAGGACATGAAGATGCGATCATCCAATCACATGTGCTATTATATACAGTGATGCCACAGCATCACTGCATATAGCAGAAATCACAGTCTCCTTTAAAGCCCGGCTACAGGAAGAAGACCCCTGGCTGTCATGACAACCCATCGGCGACCCACGATCACATCATGGGCGCCAATGGGTGAGAGAATGATGCGCACCCATGTTGGCTTGTGCTGTATGCTGCTGTCAGAGATTGACACTGGCATTTAACACACGCCATACATTTAAGGCAGAGGTCGTAAAGGTGTTAATTACCTGAGGACCCCCTTCACCACTGTGTCACCCAATATCCTGTGGGCCCCCTCCCCCACTGTTTCACCTCTATTTTCCTGTGGTCCCCCTCCCCCCACTGTTTCACTTCTAATTTCCTGTGGTCTCCCTCCCCCACTATTTCACCTCTATTCTCCTGTGGGCCCCCTCCCCCACTGTTTCACCTCTATTTTCCTGTGGGCCCCTCCCCCACTATTTCACCTCTATGTTCCTGTGGGCCCCTCCCCCACTATTTCACCTCTATTTTCCTGTGGGCCCCTCCCTCACTATTTCACCTTTATTTTCCTGTGTGCCCCCCCACACTGTGTCACCCAATATCCTGTGGGCCCCCTCCCCCACTGTTTCACCTCTATGTTCCTGTGGGCCCCTCCCCCACTATTTCACCTCTATTTTCCTGTGTGCCCCCCCACACTGTGTCACCCAATATCCTGTGGGCCCCCTCCCCCACTGTTTCACCTGTATGTTCCTGTGGGCCCCCTCCCTTACTGTGTCACCTCTATGTTCCTGTGGGCCCCCTCCCCCACTGTGTCACCTCTATGTTCCTGTGGGCCCCCTCCCCCACTGTGTCACCTCTATGTTCCTGTGGGCCCCCTCCCCTACTGTGTCACCCAATATTCTGTGGCCCCCTCCCCCACTGTGTCACCTCTATGTTCCTGTGGGCCCCTCCCCCACTATTTCACCTCTATTTTCCT
The DNA here is from genome assembly GCF_051348905.1 of Ranitomeya variabilis. Classification (NCBI taxonomy): domain Eukaryota; kingdom Metazoa; phylum Chordata; class Amphibia; order Anura; family Dendrobatidae; genus Ranitomeya; species Ranitomeya variabilis. Next base: position 1,062,162,734 of record NC_135233.1, read on the forward strand.
GTGTGCCCCCCCACACTGTGTCACCGAATATCCTGTGGGCCCCCTCCCCCACTGTTTCACCTCTATGTTCCTGTGGCCCCTCCCCCACTATTTCACCTCTATTTTCCTGTGTGCCCCCCACACTGTGTCACCCAATATCCTGTGGGCCCCCTCCCCCACTGTTTCACCTCTATGTTCCTGTGGGCCCCCTCCCCCACTATGTCACCTCTATGTTCCTGTGGGCCCCCTCCCCCACTATGTCACCTCTATGTTCCTGTGGGCCCTCTCCCCCACTGTGTCACCTCTATGTTCCTGTGGGCCCCCTCCCCTACTGTGTCACCCAATATTCTGTGGCCCCCTCCCCCACTGTGTCACCTCTATGTTCCTGTGGGCCCCTTCCCCCACTGTGTCACCTCTATGTTCCTGTGGGCCCCCTCCCCTACTGTATCACCCAATATTCTGTGGCCCCCTCCCCCACTGTGTCACCTCTATGTTCCTGTGGGCCCCTCCCCCACTATTTCACCTCTATTTTCCTGTGTGCCCCCCACACTGTGTCACCCAATATCCTGTGGGCCCCCTCCCCCACTGTTTCACCTCTATTTTCCTGTGGTCCCCCTCCCCCCACTGTTTCACTTCTAATTTCCTGTGGTCTCCCTCCCCCACTATTTCACCTCTATTCTCCTGTGGGCCCCCTCCCCCACTGTTTCACCTCTATTTTCCTGTGGGCCCCTCCCCCACTATTTCACCTCTATGTTCCTGTGGGCCCCTCCCCCACTATTTCACCTCTATTTTCCTGTGGGCCCCTCCCTCACTATTTCACCTTTATTTTCCTGTGTGCCCCCCCACACTGTGTCACCCAATATCCTGTGGGCCCCCTCCCCCACTGTTTCACCTCTATGTTCCTGTGGGCCCCTCCCCCACTATTTCACCTCTATTTTCCTGTGTGCCCCCCCACACTGTGTCACCCAATATCCTGTGGACCCCCTCCCCCACTGTTTCATCTGTATGTTCCTGTGGGCCCCCTCCCTTACTGTGTCACCTCTATGTTCCTGTGGGCCCCCTCCCCCACTGTGTCACCTCTATGTTCCTGTGGGCCCCCTCCCCCACTGTGTCACCTCTATGTTCCTGTGGGCCCCCTCCCCTACTGTGTCACCCAATATTCTGTGGCCCCCTCCCCCACTGTGTCACCTCTATGTTCCTGTGGGCCCCTCCCCCACTATTTCACCTCTATTTTCCTGTGTGCCCCCCCACACTGTGTCACCGAATATCCTGTGGGCCCCCTCCCCCACTGTTTCACCTCTATGTTCCTGTGGCCCCTCCCCCACTATTTCACCTCTATTTTCCTGTGTGCCCCCCACACTGTGTCACCCAATATCCTGTGGGCCCCCTCCCCCACTGTTTCACCTCTATGTTCCTGTGGGCCCCCTCCCCCACTATGTCACCTCTATGTTCCTGTGGGCCCCCTCCCCCACTATGTCACCTCTATGTTCCTGTGGGCCCTCTCCCCCACTGTGTCACCTCTATGTTCCTGTGGGCCCCCTCCCCTACTGTGTCACCCAATATTCTGTGGCCCCCTCCCCCACTGTGTCACCTCTATGTTCCTGTGGGCCCCTTCCCCCACTGTGTCACCTCTATGTTCCTGTGGGCCCCCTCCCCTACTGTATCACCCAATATTCTGTGGCCCCCTCCCCCACTGTGTCACCTCTATGTTCCTGTGGGCCCCTCCCCCACTATTTCACCTCTATTTTCCTGTGTGCCCCCCACACTGTGTCACCCAATATCCTGTGGGCCCCCTCCCCCACTGTTTCACCTCTATGTTCCTGTGGGCCCCTCCCCCACTATTTCACCTCTATTTTCCTGTGTGAGACTTTGCCTCATTTTTCAAGCAGAAGATTGAGACCATCAGAAACAGTTTTAGTGGACAACCCCCAGAGCCCTTGCTCCCAACTACCCAGCCCTCCACCTCCAAAACCAACTTCTCCACTATTACAGAAGATCGACTCTCCACTCTACTCTCAAGATCGCATCTCACCACCTGTGCACTTGACCCGATCCCTTCCAACTTCATCCCAAACCTCGCCACAGTCTTCATCCCAACTCTAACCCATCTCTTCAACCTATCACTAACATCTGGTGTTTTCCCCTCAATCTTTAAACATGCCTTAATCACACCTATCCTCAAAAAACCCTCTCTTGACCCATCATCTGTATCTAGCTATCGCCCTATATCACTTCTCCCCTATGCCTCAAAACTACTGGAACAACACGTCCATCTTGAACTGTCCTCCCATCTATCTTCCTGCTCCCTTTTTGACCGCTTACAATCAGGCTTCCGGTCACACCACTCCACTGAAACTGCCCTAACTAAGGTCACCAATGACCTATTAACCGCCAAGAGCAAGCGACACTACTCTATCCTCCTCCTCTTGGACCTGTCCTCTGCCTTTGACACAGTGGACCATTCCCTATTACTACAGACCCTCTCATCCCTTGGCATCACAGACTTGGCCCTATCCTGGATCTCGTCATACCTAACTGACTGAACATTCAGCATCTCCCATTCCACACCACCTCCTCACCTCGCCCCCTATCTGTCTGAGTCCCGCAAGGTTCAGTTCTAGGGCCCCTGCTCTTCTCCATTTACACTTTTGGCCTGGGACAGCTCACAGAATCTCACGGTTTTCAGTATCATCTCTATTCTAATGACACACAGATCTACATCTCTGGACCAGATATCACCACCCTACTAACCAGAATCCCTCAATGTATGTCCGCTATTTCATCCTTCTGCCCCCATCTCACGCGACTCCCCCAACGAACCTATCCATTACAGTAAACAGCTGCCCACTCTCCCCAGTCCCACAAGCTCGCTGCCTCGGGGTAATCCTTGACACTGATCTCTCCTTCAAACCACATATCCAAGCCCTTTCCACTTCCTGCCGCCTTCAACTCAAAAATATTTCACGGATCCGTACATTCCTAAACCAAGAATCTGCAAAAACCCTAGTCCATACCCTCATCATCTCTCGCCTTGACTACTGTAACCTCCTGTGGCCTCCCCTCTAACACTCTCGCACCCCTCCAATCTATTCTAAACTCTGCTGCCCGACTAATCCACCTGTCCCCCTGCTATTCCCCAGCCTCTCCCCTCTGTCAATCCCTTCACTGGCTCCCCATTACCCAGAGACTCCAGTACAAAAAGCCTAACCATGACATACAAAGCCATCCACAACCTGTCTCCTCCATACATCTGTGACCTCGTCTCCCAGTACTTTCCTGCACGCAACCTCCGATCCTCACAAGATCTCCTTCTCTACTCCCCTCTTATCTCCTCTTCACAGAATCGCATACAAGATTTCTCTCGTGCATCACCCCTACTCCGGAACTCTCTACCACAACATATCAGACTCTCGCCTACCATCGAAACCTTCAAAAAGAACATGAAGACTCACCTCTTCCGACAAGCCTACAACCTGCAGTAACCACCGATCGACCAAACCGCTGCACAACCAGCTCTATCTTCACCTACTGTATTCTCACCCATCCCTTGTAGATTGTGAGCCCTCGCGGGCAGGGTCCTCTCTCCTCCTGTACCAGCTGTGACTTGTATTGTTCAAGATTATTGTACCTGTTTTTATTATGTATACCCCTCCTCACATGTAAAGCGCCATGGAATAAATGGCGCTATAATAATAAATAATAATAATAATAATATACACTCACTGGCCACTTTATTAGGTACACCTGTCCAACTTCTTGTTAACACTTAATTTCTAATCAGCCAATCACATGGCGGCAACTCAGTGCATTTAGGCATGTAGACATGGTCAAGACAATCTCCTGCAGTTCAAACCGAGCATCAGTGTGGGGAAGAAAGGTGATTTGAGTGCCTTTGAATGTGGCATGGTTGTTGGTGCCAGAAGGGCTGGTCTGAGTATTTCAGAAACTGCTGATCTACTGGGATTTTCACGCACAACCATCTCTAGGGTTTACAGAGAATGGTCCGAAAAAGAAAAAAAATCCAGTGAGCGGCAGTTCTGTGGGCCGAAATGCCTTGTTGATGCCAGAGGTCAGAGGAGAATGGGCAGACTGGTTCGAGCTGATAGAAAGGCAACAGTGACTCAAATCGCCACCCGTTACAACCAAGGTAGGCCTAAGAGCATCTCTGAACGCACAGTGCGTCGAACTTTGAGGCAGATGGGCTACAGCAGCAGAAGACCACACCGGGTACCACTCCTTTCAGCTAAGAACAGGAAACTGAGGCTACAATTTGCACAAGCTCATCGAAATTGGACAGTAGAAGATTGGAAAAACGTTGCTTGGTCTGATGAGTCTCGATTTCTGCTGCGACATTCGGATGGTAGGGTCAGAATTTGGCGTAAACAACATGAAAGCATGGATCCATCCTGCCTTGTATGGAGCATCTTTGGGATGTGCAGCCGACAAATCTGCGGCAACTGTGTGATGCCATCATGTCAATATGGACCAAAATCTCTGAGGAATGCTTCCAGCACCTTGTTGAATCTATGCCACAAAGAATTGAGGCAGTTCTGAAGGCAAAAGGGGTCCAACCCGTTACTAGCATGGTGTACCTAATAAAGTGGCCAGTGAGTGTATATCACAATTAATTATGATCCCTATACTGTGGCTGATAATCACCACAAATCGATCATTACAGGAATAAAAAAGAAAAATAACAAAGAATAATGTAATAATACAGTATATCAGATGGATATTAAGTATACACATGCATATCTACAGACGTATATACACCCATATATAAGTATACATAACACCAGGTTTATACAATGTCAGGGAAACCCACAAAAAAAACGGATTAGCTGAACAAATATGCCAAAACAAAAGAACAAAAAATCAGACCAACTCATAAACAACATATGGCCAATCTGAGGCATACAATAACCATATATGGAGGAATCTCTCATATATATACTCGAATGTACATATCAAAATATAATTACAATATAAAAAACAAACATCACAACTTCATCCACCGACGAAAAGGTTCCATTGTAGCCTGCATATGGATGTCGTGGCCAAAAGGAGACAGGAAACCAAAAGTAAACAATGAAAAATATAAAGTTAAAATAAAAAATAAGACCAAACCATGTGGATGTCAACACCTTACAGTTGCCAAGCAGCCAGAAGACTAAAGGAAGGGAGCAAATGAAAGGCATTCATTAAGGCCGAAAAGGTGAACCGTATTTAATTGCCAAATCCATCTCGTCTCCAGTCTCCCCAGACATTTGGACAAACCGCCTCCTCTAATATTTATCTTAATGGCATCAATACCCCGTACCCTCAAAAGGGTACTATCACAATTGTGAAATTGTTTAAAATGTTGGGGTATAGCTTTTAAAGTGGTGGATTCCGTGTGACTGACTGCCGCCTGAATCCCCAAAACATGCTCTCTGGTGCGGACCTTAAGCTGCCGTGTGGTAAGTCCAACATAGATTAGACTGCACGGACATGTAGCATAATAAACTACATATCTAATTGTACAAGTAATGTGTTGTCTAATCTTATAACACTTGGTCCCATCAGAGTTAACAAAGGTGTCTGTTGTGAATTCTGCTCTTGGGCTCCCTCCGGTAGTTGTTGGTGGTAGTGCAGTTGTCTCTGGGTTGTAATCCTCTACTAGGTATTTAGGTGTTGATATACAAAAGAAAAAGAGTCATGCTAAATACTAAAAGTATATGAAACACCTTTTATTGGTTATATAACTCACACAAAATATATTAAAATTTAGGGCTTAAAAGAGCACAACAATAGCCCATTGTGTAACAGAGCAATTGGAATAAATACAAAGAATACAAAAGATACAACAAGTATTGCAGGTGAGTGACAGATAGTCCAAGATAGAAATAGGAGCCAGGCACAACACCAGAGTGTATGGGGCAATCTCACAGGTAAGTGATAATATTACTATTGCATAATTCCCATATAAAGGCACAAAGGGAAAAACCACCCCAAAATGGAATTAGGGGGAGGTATACTTATAGCATGTAACAGCTAGTAGCCACTAGCTTAAATTTCCCTCTCTATCCCAGCATTGTAGCTGCAAAAAGTGCCTATGTGTAATATAGCAACAATAGAAGGTATTAAAAAGGTATATTACCCATCATGGTGTCCTGGTAGTTGTGCCACAGCTCCTTCCCCAACGCACGTTTCGGAAATAGATTTTTCCTTTTTCAAGGGGCAAGGTATTTAGGTGTGCAGGATCCATTAGACCTTGCCAGTTGTCCATTGTTCTTGGAGGGATTGCATCTCTGTTGTGAATTAGACTTTTTGGCTCCCTCTTGTGGTTACTAGTGATATGACTCTGGGATTGTCTTTCCTCAGTTTGGCACCCACCTGGGTCGTTAGTCCAGGGGTGTTGCTATATAAGCTTCCTGGATCCTTAGTCCAGTGCCTGGCATAGTTGTAATCAGATCCTTTCTGTTTGCTCCTGTCTGCTGGTCCGGGTTCGTGCAAAATTAAGCTAAGTCCTGCTTCTTTGTTTTTTGGTTATTTGCTTGCTCTCATTTTTGTCCAGCTTGTACTAAATGTGATTCCTGATCTTGCTGGAAGCTCTAGGGGGCTGGTGATCTCCCCCCGGGCCGTTAGACGGTTCGGGGGTTCTTGAATATCCAGCGTGGATATTTTGATAGGGTTTTTGCTGACCATATAAGTCATCTTACTATATTCTGCTATTAGCTAGTGGGCCTCTCTTTGCTAAATACCTAGCTCATTCTTACGTTTGTCTTTTCCTCTTACCTCACCGTTATTATTTGTTGGGGGCTTGTATCCAACTTTTGGGGTCTTTTCTCTGGAGGCAAGAAAGGTCTTTCTTTTCCCTTCTAGGGTTAGTTAGTTCTCCGGCTGGCGCGAGACGTCTAGAACCAACGTAGGCACGTTTCCCGGCTGCTGCTATTTGTGGTGCTAGGATTAGATATATGGTCAGCTCAGTTACCACTGCCCTATGAGCTGGTTTTTTGTGTTTGCAGACTTAGTAATTATTTCTGAGACCCTCTGCCATTGGGGTCATAACAGTATGCCAGGCCAACATTGAATGTTTAATGTATTGCAGAAGGGATAATAAGAAAGGAAATTCTGAGGTTTTTTTTTTTTTCCTCTCTTCCTCCCCTTTACCTCTGAGTGGCTTGTGCTTGCTGCAGACATGAATGTCCAGACCTTGATTACAAGTGTAGACCAGCTTGCTGCTCGTGTGCAGGGCATACAAGATTTTGTTACCAGTAGTCCAATGTCTGAACCTAAAATACCTATTCCTGAACTGTTTTCTGGAGACCGATTTAAGTTTAGGAATTTCAGGAATAATTGTAAATTGTTTCTATCTCTGAGACCCCGTTCATCTGGAGATTCAGCTCAGCAAGTTAAAATTGTTATCTCTTTTTTACGGGGCGACCCTCAGGATTGGGCTTTCTCGCTAGCGCCAGGAGATCCGGCATTGGCAAATATTGATGCGGTTTTTTTGGCGCTCGGATTGCTTTACGAGGAACCCAATCTTGAAGTTCAGGCAGAAAAAGCCTTGCTGGCTATTTCTCAGGGCCAGGATGAAGCTGAAGTGTATTGCCAAAAATTTCGGAAATGGTCCGTGCTTACTCAGTGGAATGAGTGTGCTCTGGCCGCAAATTTCAGAAATGGCCTTTCTGAAGCCATTAAGAATGTGATGGTGGGTTTCCCCATTCCTACAAGTCTGAATGATTCCATGGCGCTGGCTATTCAAATTGACCGGCGTGTGCGGGAGCGCAAAACCGCTAATCCTCTGGTGGTGTTGTCTGAACAAACACCTGATTTAATGCAATGTGATAGTATTCAGACTAGAAATGAGCGGAAAAATCATAGACGTCAGAATGGGTTGTGTTTTTACTGTGGTGATTCTACACATGTTATATCAGCATGCTCTAAACGCCTAACAAGGGTTGTTAGTCCTGTCACCATTGGTAATTTGCAACCTAAATTTATTTTGTCTGTGACTTTAATTTGCTCATTGTCTTCTTACCCTGTTATGGCGTTTGTGGATTCAGGTGCTGCCCTGAGTCTTATGGATCTGTCATTTGCCAAGCGTTGTGGTTTTGTTCTTGAACCGTTGGTAAATCCTATTCCTCTTAGAGGTATTGATGCTACGCCATTGGCGGAAAATAAACCACAGTTTTGGACGCAGGTAACCATGTGCATGACTCCTGAACATCGGGAGGTGATTCGTTTTCTTGTTCTGCATAAAATGCATGATTTGGTCGTTTTGGGTCTGCCATGGTTACAGACCCACAATCCAGTCTTGGATTGGAAGGCAATGTCTGTGTCAAGTTGGGGCTGTCAGGGAATTCATGCTGATTCTCCGCCGGTGTCTATTGCTTCCTCCACTCCTTCGGAAGTTCCTGAGTATTTGTCTGATTATCAGGATGTATTCAGCGAGTCCAGGTCCAGTGCTCTGCCTCCTCATAGGGACTGTGACTGCGCCATAGATTTGATTCCAGGTAGTACATTTCCTAAGGGAAGACTATTTAATCTGTCTGTACCTGAGCATGCCGCAATGCGTTCGTATATCAAGGAGTCTCTGGAGAAGGGGCATATCCGTCCATCCTCTTCCCCTCTTGGTGCGGGATTCTTTTTTGTGGCCAAGAAGGACGGATCTTTGAGACCTTGTATTGACTATCGGCTTCTGAATAAAATCACTGTTAAATTTCAGTATCCTTTGCCTCTGTTGTCGGACTTGTTTGCCCGGATTAAAGGTGCCAAGTGGTTCACCAAGATAGATCTTCGTGGTGCGTACAACCTTGTGCGCATTAAGCAAGGAGATGAATGGAAGACTGCATTTAATACGCCCGAAGGTCATTTTGAGTACTTGGTGATGCCTTTTGGGCTCTCTAATGCTCCCTCAGTGTTTCAGTCCTTTATGCATGATATTTTCCGGAAGTATCTGGATAAATTTATGATTGTTTATCTGGATGATATTCTGGTTTTCTCTGAGGATTGGGACTCACATGTGGAGCAGGTCAGGATGGTGTTTCAGGTTTTGCGTGAGAATGCTTTGTTTGTTAAGGGCTCAAAGTGTCTCTTTGGAGTACAGAAGGTTCCCTTTTTGGGGTTTATTTTTTCCCCTTCTGCTGTGGAGATGGACCCAGTCAAGGTCCGAGCTATTCATGATTGGACTCAACCCACGTCAGTTAAGAGTCTTCAGAAGTTCTTGGGTTTTGCTAACTTCTATCGTCGTTTTATCGCTAATTTCTCTAGCGTTGTTAAACCTTTGACGGATATGACCAAGAAAGGTTCTGATGTTGCTAACTGGGCTCCTGCAGCCGTGGAGGCGTTCCAAGAGTTGAAGCGCCGGTTTACTTCGGCGCCTGTTTTGTGCCAGCCTGATGTCTCACTTCCCTTTCAGGTCAAAGTGGACGCTTCTGAGATTGGGGCAGGGGCCGTTTTGTCGCAGAGAGGCCCTGGTTGCTCGGTAATGAGACCATGTGCTTTCTTCTCTAGGAAGTTTTCGCCTGCTGAGCGGAATTATGATGTTGGCAATCGGGAGTTGCTGGCCATGAAGTGGGCATTTGAGGAGTGGCGTCATTGGCTCGAGGGTGCTAAGCATCGTGTGGTGGTCTTGACTGATCACAAAAATTTGATGTATCTCGAGTCTGCTAAACGCCTGAATCCTAGACAGGCCCGCTGGTCATTGTTTTTCTCCCGTTTTGACTTTGTGGTCTCGTATTTACCAGGTTCAAAGAATGTGAAGGCTGATGCTCTTTCAAGGAGCTTTGTGCCTGACTCTCCTGGAGTCGCAGAACCAGTTGGTATTCTTAAGGTACCGTCACATTAAGCGACGCTGCAGCGATAGCGACAGCGATGCCGATCGCTGCAGCGTCGCTGTTTGGTCGCTGGAGAGCTGTCACACAGACCGCTCTCCAGCGACCAACGATGCCGAGGTCCCCGGGTAACCAGGGTAAACATCGGGTTGCTAAGCGCAGGGCCGCGCTTAGTAACCCGATGTTTACCCTGGTTACCAGCATAAAAGTTAAAAAAACAAACAGTACATACTCACCAGCGCGTCCCCCGGCCTTTGCTTCCTGACACTGACTGAGCTCCGGCCCTAACAGCACAGCGGTGACGTCACCGCTGTGCTTTCACTTTCAGTTTAGGGCCGGCACTCAGTAAGTGTCAGGAAGCAGAGGCTGGGGGACGCGCTGGTGAGTATGTACTGTTTGTTTTTTTAACTTTTACGCTGGTAACCAGGGTAAACATCGGGTTACTAAGCGCGGCCCTGCGCTTAGTAACCCGATGTTTACCCTGGTTACCAGTGTAAAATATCGCTGGTATCCTTGCTTTTGCTGTCAAACACGGCGATACTCGGCGACCTAGCGACCAAATAAAGTGCAGACCTTCTAGCAGCGACCAGCAATTTCACAGCGGGATCCAGATCGCTGCTGCGTGTCAAATACAGCGATATCGCTATCCAGGTCGCTGCAACGTCACAGATCGCTGGCGATATCGCCTAGTGTGACGGTACCTTTAAAGAGGGAGTTATCTTGTCAGCCATTTCTCCTGATTTGCGACGTGTGTTGCAGAGATTTCAGGCTGGTAGACCTGACTCTTGTCCACCTGACAGACTGTTTGTTCCTGATAAGTGGACTAGCAGAGTCATTTCCGAGGTTCATTCCTCGGTGTTGGCAGGGTATCCGGGAATTTTTGGCACCAGAGATCTGGTGGCTAGGTCCTTTTGGTGGCCTTCCTTGTCACGGGATGTGCGGTCATTTGTGCAGTCCTGTGGGACTTGTGCTCGAGCTAAGCCTTGCTGTTCTCGTGCCAGCGGGTTGCTCTTGCCCTTGCCTGTCCCGAAGAGGCCTTGGACACACATTTCCATGGATTTCATTTCAGATCTCCCGGTGTCTCAGGGCATGTCTGTCATCTGGGTGGTATGTGATCGCTTTTCTAAAATGGTCCATTTGGTGCCTTTGCCTAAGCTGCCTTCCTCTTCCGATCTGGTTCATGTGTTCTTTCAGAATGTGGTTCGTTTACACGGCATTCCTGAGAATATTGTGTCTGACAGAGGATCCCAGTTTGTTTCCAGGTTCTGGCGATCCTTTTGTGCTAGGATGGGCATTGATTTGTCGTTTTCGTCTGCCTTTCATCCTCAGACTAATGGACAAACGGAGCGAACTAATCAGACTCTGGAGGCTTATTTGAGGTGTTTTGTTTCGGCAGATCAGGATGATTGGGTGACCTTCTTGCCGTTGGCTGAGTTTGCCCTTAATAATCGGGCTAGTTCCGCTACTTTGGTTTCGCCATTTTTCTGCAACTCTGGTTTCCACCCTCGTTTTTCCTCGGGACATGTGGAGCCTTCTGACTGTCCTGGGGTAGATTCTGTGGTGGATAGGTTGCAGCAGATCTGGAATCATGTGGTGGACAACTTAAAGATGTCACAGGAGAAGGCTCAGCGTTTTGCCAACCGCCGCCGCGGTGTGGGTCCCCGACTTCGTGTTGGGGATTTGGTATGGCTGTCTTCTCGATTTGTTCCGATGAAGGTCTCCTCTCCTAAATTTAAGCCTCGCTTCATCGGTCCTTACAAGATATTGGAAATCCTTAATCCTGTGTCCTTTCGCTTGGATCTTCCGGTGTCGTTTGCCATTCACAACGTGTTCCATAGGTCTTTGTTGCGGCGGTACGTTGTACCTGTGGTTCCTTCTGTTGAGCCTCCTGCTCCGGTGTTGGTTGAGGGCGAGTTGGAGTACGTGGTGGAGAAGATCTTGGATTCTCGTCTCTCCAGACGGAGGCTTCAGTATCTGGTCAAGTGGAAGGGCTAAGGTCAGGAGGATAATTCCTGGGTGGTTGCCTCTGATGTGCATGCGGACGATTTAGTTCGTGCCTTTCACGCTGCTCATCCTGATCGCCCTGGTGGTCTTGGTGAGGGTTCGGTGACCCCTCCTTAAGGGGGGGGTACTGTTGTGAATTAGACTTTTTGGCTCCCTCTTGTGGTTACTAGTGATATGACTCTGGGATTGTCTTTCCTCAGTTTGGCACCCACCTGGGTCGTTAGTCCAGGGGTGTTGCTATATAAGCTTCCTGGATCCTTAGTCCAGTGCCTGGCATCGTTGTAATCAGATCCTTTCTGTTTGCTCCTGTCTGCTGGTCCGGGTTCGTGCAAAATTAAGCTAAGTCCTGCTTCTTTGTTTTTTGGTTATTTGCTTGCTCTCATTTTTGTCCAGCTTGTACTAAATGTGATTCCTGATCTTGCTGGAAGCTCTAGGGGGCTGGTGTTCTCCCCCCGGGCCGTTAGACGGTTCGGGGGTTCTTGAATATCCAGCGTGGATATTTTGATAGGGTTTTTGCTGACCATATAAGTCATCTTACTATATTCTGCTATTAGCTAGTGGGCCTCTCTTTGCTAAATACCTAGCTCATTCTTATGTTTGTCTTTTCCTCTTACCTCACCGTTATTATTTGTTGGGGGCTTGTATCCAACTTTTGGGGTCTTTTCTCTGGAGGCAAGAAAGGTCTTTCTTTTCCCTTCTAGGGTTAGTTAGTTCTCCGGCTGGCGCGAGACGTCTAGAACCAACGTAGGCACGTTTCCCGGCTGCTGCTATTTGTGGTGCTAGGATTAGATATATGGTCAGCTCAGTTACCACTGCCCTATGAGCTGGTTTTTTGTGTTTGCAGACTTAGTAATCATTTCTGAGACCCTCTGCCATTGGGGTCATAACACATCTCTGTCTGGCTCCTCATGCCCTGCTGTCAATTCAGCTAAGTGTCTGGTTTTTGTCTCTGCAGCACACTTGCAGTGTGCTTTACATTTCAGTGCAATTCATTGTGTTTTTGTCCAGTTTAGACTTTGTTTGGATTTTTCAGTCATGCTGGATTCTCTGGAGATGCAGATATACATTCTATGTCTTTAGTTAGATGTAGAATATTTTTATTATCTGCTGTGGATATTTTTAGGGTTTTAATACTGACCGCTTAGAATTCTGTCCTATCCTTTTCTATTTAGCTAGAAGTGCCTCTTTTGCTAAATCCTGTTTTCTGCCTGCGTGTGTCTTTCCTCTTATACTCACAGTCAATATTTGTGGGGGGCTGCCTATCCTTTGGGGTTCTGCTCTGAGGCAAGATAGAAATTCCCCTTTCCATCTATAGGGGTATTTAGTCCTCCGGCTGTGTCGAGGTGTCTAGGACGTGTTAGGTACACCCCACGGCTACTTCTAGTTGTGGTGTCAGTTTAGGGTTTACGGTCAGTACAGGTACCACCTACTCCAGAGAAAGTCTCATGTGGCTCCAAGGTCACCGGATCATAACAGGTGTCACAGTGATCAATGTTGGGGCAGGCGACACATCCACCACATGGAACACAACCCACCCTTCTTGGGAAATTATCCCGAAATGTAGGTTTTTGATAATTATTATAGTGACTGGATATGAGGTGGTCTCTCAGATTCTTGGCACGTCTGAAAGCCATAGAGGGTTTCTCTGGAATAAATTTAGAGATAACAGAATCCACCCTAAGAATCGGCCAAGCATTTTGAAGAATAGAACGAACCCTGTTGGACCGAGAGTTAAAAGTCGTAACAAATCTCACTACCTGCTCGTCACCAGATCTTCCTGACAATCGGTTATTATATAGTAGGTTATGGCGAGAGGCATGCTTAGCCCTATGGTAAGCATGTTTGATCATCCTCCGGCTATATCCCCGCGCTCGGAAACGCTCCCTCAGCTCCTCTGCTCTATGTTTGAAATCGCTATCCGATGAACAGATTCTACGGATGCGGAAGTACTGCCCAATTGGAACAGGTCTAATCATATGCCGTGGATGACCAGACGAACCATGTAATAGTGTATTTGTGGATGTTTCCTTTCTGAAGATGTTGGTCTGTAGCATGCCGGAAGGGTCTCTCCTGATGGTCATATCAAGAAAATCCAAAGAAACCCCACTATATATAAATGTTAGGTGAATATTGAGGTTGTTTCTGTTAAGGATCTCAATAAGTTGTGCAAGGTCGACCGGGGTGCCCTGCCAGACAAAGAAGATGTCGTCTATATAGCGTGTCCAAAAAGGGACATGCTCCATAGACCCCAACCTGTCTGACAGGAACAACCCCACAAACACAGAAAGAGACCAGCATAGGATGGCGCAAAGGCCGCCCCCATGGCGGTCCCCTGGAGCTGCAGGAAGAAGCACCCCTTGAACACAAAAAGATGTGAAGGTGAACTCGAATAGTTCCAGCAGGAGGTCCCGAATCCCAATAGGCAAAGGAGAAGTACTCAAGAAAAATTGCACAGCTGCTAAGCCATCCTTATGTTTGATATTCGTATAGAGGGATTCGACATCCGCCGAAACCATTAGAGTATCACCCTCTAAATGCAGCCAGTTGACCCTGCGCAACAAATCCCCCATGTCTTTGAGGAAGGAAGGGAGGCCCGAGACTAAAGGTTGGAGATAATAACCGATCCACTTATTTATGTGCTCTAAAAAATTACCCCTACCAGAAATAATTGGTCTGCCAGGTGGTGAGGAGGAATTTTTATGAATTTTAGGAAGCAAGTATAGAGTTGGAATAGTTGGCTCCAGGACCATCAGAGCCAGACCTAGATCCCTGGAGATAATGCCATCCCCTAAAGCCCGTTTAATAATTATATCCAATTGGGATGAGTAAGCAGAGAGAGGATTATAGCAAAGTTTCCTATAGCACGCAGTGTTGTTCAATTGGCGGAAAGCCTCTCTCTCATACATACTAGTGGGCCAAAGGACTACATTACCTCCCTTATCAGCCGGTTTCAAAAGTAAGTCCGGTAGTTCCTGGAAATACCTCAACCTAATCCTCTCCTCTTTTGTCAAATTATCATTAACCACGAATTTAGGGATCTTATATAATTCCGACGTCACCACCTGGACAAACAGCTCAATGTTAGCACATGATGATAAAAGGGGAAATCTATTGGATCGTGGACGAATCGAGGGAGAGATCTTACCTCCTCCATTAGTATGCTCGATTGCCAATTCCTCTAAAATTCTCAGGGCCTCTTGTTCCTCCTCTGTAGGGAAAAGAGAGTTCAAGTTGTTATTATTGAAATACCTTTTGAACAGCAACGACCTCGCGAAAATATGTAAGTCTTTATTAGTGGAGAACAGATCAAAACTGGATGTAGGTGCAAAGGAAAGACCCTTTCCCAGCAAACACAGATCCGCCTCAGAAAGTATATGGTGGCTCAGGTTAATCACCTTGTTATCTCTATAGGCCTTAGAAGGAGCTGCATTCCTCTTATATGGATGGTTGGAGTGATAACGAAGTCTCGTACTCTTGATGGATCCAACAGTTGACCCAGATACAGCCGATGTATCCGAGCGTCCACTCAATGATGACACAGATATGTTAGACGCACTTCTATGTAGACTGACATTATTACCTTTCCTCCACAGATATACCCTTTTTGATTGGTAGTCTTTCAAATCCCTATTATATTTCATCATTTAGGTATCTTGGATTTTCTTGATCATTATATCCATGGATTTGTCAAGATCTATCTCAAATTTTTGAATTTTATCAGGTGGACAACCTGAGCGTATCTCAGTTTGTGCAGTTGTTGAGGGAGGATTTAAAGTGATCCTTCACGGTTAACCCAGTGATTTCCAAATTAATATATAAAGTGTTGCCGGCAACTGAAAATGACCAGACGGAGACGTGTGTCTCTGTATGGGGGATCGAGCTGATCTCTGGCCCCCGTTTATTCTGCATGACTATATCACAGTCATAGAAATTACACTTCAACCAATCAGCATAAGAACACGCTCACGGTTCTTAGCCTATAAGAATACAGGAACAATCTGTGCGTCAAAGTTTTGTAGAACAATACACCCTCAGTCTCATGTTCTACCGAGGTTGCAACAATCAAGGTCTCATCAAAATCTCATAACAGCTGTAACCTTTAGCCTACTAACAAAATTTATATCAAAACAACAAAATGGAGTCGAAAAGCACAAAATGGAGATTCTTTCTTAATTTCTTCCTTCACATTCCCCCCTAGATAAATTTTGTTAATTAATGTCCAGCATCAGAGATACTATTCCAAGCTATAAGCTTGAGGGGTACTGGTCTTCACATGACTGGTGCCATGTTACCAGCCATGGCTGTTGCGGCGTACCCGTCCCCCCTGTATACTAGAATTTACGAATAACAATTATTGATAACAGTAGTGGGGATCCTTTGAAGATAGCCATGCGCTTGGCTTCAACATCTTCATCAGGTAACTTTGTGAAATCGGTGTAGAGAAGAGCAGGGGTGGCAACGCTTTTGGTTTCATCACTAGTTATCTTGCAGAATTTCCTAATACATACAGAAATACACCAAAAAACAAGTTTTAGTATTACATACATGACAAAGATAAAGGTGAATACTGGCAGCCATTTTAAATACAGTTATATCTGCAAGCATAGGAAAAAGTTATTGTTTCACAGTATGAGTATAGCAGTACAAAAAGTATATAAGAAAATATATTTTCACCTTGACAATCCCCCCTAAATACTAAGTTTTTCCCTTAAAGAAAGATCCTTCGAGACTGTCCATGTGATGGGAAAAGGGGAGGTGGATTTCTTCATCCAGACACCTCAGAAACTCTCCCCTAGCGAGAGGCCTCCAGGCAGCTGAACCCTTCACTAACCTCACATTGAGTTCTCCCACTGTCCCTAAACTAAATCTTTTAGCATCATCTGAGAATGGGGGGGTTTTGTCTACTCTCTTGAGGGGGACATACTTAGGGATCTCCCCTGGATCAGTACCATCGTACTCTGGTGGGTCTACTTCTTAATTGTAGAAGGTGCCAATCGGAGTTGCTTTCACTAACTACCTAGGCCTGCCCAGGTGTACTTATACGTCCATCATATTATCATTATTTGTTTGTAAAATGAGAAAGGTTGGTTCTCAGGGTCAGCCAATTGTTTTTGCATAGCTAGTCAGAGGGCCTCCAGGAATAATACTCCTGTATCTGTCTTACCCTACCTGATGTGGTTGGTTCTCTGGTGGTGGGGGCGACATGACATGCTGGTCTACAGCTCCTTCCCAAAAGGATTACTGTCAGCCTACTCCCAAAAGTTAGTGTCTTCAGTATCCACCAACCACAATCCTGTGTCAGCTTCTTATATCACTGCATTTGATCTTGTCTGGACAGGATTCAGTGTAATTCTCTTAGGTCGGGTTGCAGCACAAGTCATACAAGTGTTAGGGCCAAAATCCTCAACTATACCCTAAAAGGCATCACAGCTATAATTGACAAATCTTTGTTCACTGTAATATATACATATATATATTTGATCCATTCAACATTTTTATTAATCTGCACCTGTGGGATTATAGAAGCAAAGCCGGCATAAATCTGGTTCTGGGCTTTAAACTGGTCAGGCACCCCCCTTGGCACTCCAATGGTATCAATATACACTAGTGGATCTTCTTCATAACTCATGTGGAGCTGATCAAAACTTCTCCTCTTTCTGGTAAGTTCATCAGGTATCTTTGGTGTACATACAGTATATTGTGTATGTTTAATTAGCAAATCAGTATCTAGAGAACTGTTCTCTTTGCAGAAACTTGTCTTGAAGATCCCTACTGGTGTACCTGTGGTGTCGTGGGAATTATAGCAGGTGTAATTGTCAGCTAATACGGTTACTTCTCCTGGGACCTTTAGTCTAGGTTCCTTATGAATTAGTGGGACATAATCTGGGCAATCAGTGGACTTCAAACCTTTCAACAAATTCATGACACAGGCAGTGGTGTTGTCATCAGGAAAAAGCAATGCATGTGTGTATAGGTGTGTATTCGCAGCAGCACAAGCAATACATCCTACAGAGATATTCTGGACTCTTACATTGTATCTCACCCATTCTAAGCATAGGTTTTTCCTTGGGGCTGTTTGTGTTTCTATGGAGAAAACTTCTTGCCAACTGAGACCTGGAATGGGTATCACTTCATTAACTACATTTTGCAAACGCTCACCTGGGCTTGTTTTAGGTGTACTGGTAACAGGGGTCATGGTTGGTCTGAAGCTAATATCCCGGAGCTGTATATGGCCTAAATTCCCATGGTATCCACTACTAAATACATAATTATAATGCCTTCCCAGTACAAATGTCTGCAGGTCAGCAGATTGGGGGCTTTCAAGATTCAGGAGGAGGGGGTGACAACTTCTACCCCATTTACAGCCCCTAAGTGGTTGCAGAAGGGCTGTTAGATGCATTCTCTCACGAAGACTCCTACCCGTCCCATCCTTGGGAACATGGCTTCACTAGATTTATATCCCCAATCATCTCCCGTATTCCAGGCAGCATCTGTCTAATAATAACAGTTATTGTTGTCATTTCTGGTAACACATATATAAAACTGGATGATCCTCTCTACCACCCGTTCAGTCTCGAGGCACTTGACTACATCACAGAAATCAAATCGCCAGATATTCACCGGGGCTGTCAGGTTTACCCAGAGAATAGTGGGACCAGGATTCTTATTTACAATAGGGGCCGAAGAGGTAGGGGCGAGGATGGCCCTCAGTTCCAGGATCAAAAACAACAGCAACATTTCCTTTCAGTCACTACTGTGACTAAACACTGGTTCGGTCTCTTTTACAGTGTGAGGCGGGGATCCAGGTGCTCTTTCCTTCAAATTTTACTGCAGTGGGGGTGACCAGGATCACCGTGTGAAGTCCTTCAAATCTCGGCTGGAGACAATCTCTGCACACAAACTTTTTCACATACACCAGGTCTCCTGGCACAAAGGGATGGTGTCCAGGAACCTTGTCTGGGTCTGGAAGAGAACTGAAGACAGTTAAATGCACTTTGGCAAGGTGTCCATGTGAGGCCTGCACATAGCTAGTCAAGTCCTGGTACTTGAGCTGCAACTGTTGTGGAAAGAAACATTCAAGATTGGGGCTCCTGCCAAACAGAATCTTATACGGTGACAGTCCTGTCTTCCTGTTTGGGGTATATCTTACTGGAAACAAAGCCAGAGGAAGACATTCTGTCCATGGTTTACCAGTCTCTGTCATTGCCTTCTGGATTTTAAGCTTAAAAATTCCATTTAGTCTCTCCACTCTTCCACTACTCTGCGGATGGAGTATGCAATGCTTGACTTACCCCCAGTGCTGCCATTACCTCTGACATGATCTCTCCAGTAAAATGGGAACCCTGATCGCTTTCAATGACTTCAGGAACTCCATACCTGCATATGATCTCAGCCATCAGTTTCTTCGCCGTTGTCTTAGCCGTAGCTTTGGCAACTGGGTAGGCTTCTGGCCAACCTGAAAATAAATCAATGCAGACCAACACATACTCATACGTCCCTACCCTGGGTAACTGAATATAATCAATCTGCAGTCTCTGGAATTGGTTACAGGGCCGGGGAGTGTGCTTGGATGGGGTTTTCACTGTCCTACTCTGATTATGTGTGGCACATATCATGCAGCTCTGTACCTGCCTTTCTGCGCAGGTGGAAAACTCGGGGGCAATCCATTGTTTCTGTAGGGTGTCACACATGGCCGTCTTCGAGTGGTGCACATTCCCGTGCAGAACCTGTGCCATCATTGGGTACAGTACCTGTGGTAGGCAGACCTTTTCACCCCTCCCCCATAGTCCAGTGACGGTATCAGAGCAAGCCCCTATCTTTTGCCACCTATTTTTCTCCTCCTTACTTGCCTGTTCTTGTAACCGGGCTAAGATGTCTTTCAACACAAATGGAGATGGTGGGGTGTCTAGGTGATGTACATGAGAGGCTACAGGAGTGCTTGCTGCTTTCTTGGCAGCCTGGTCTGCCAGTGCGTTACCCTTTGTCCGTCCATCAGTGCCTTTGGTATGTGCCTTTACCTTTATGATGCCTGCTTGGGTGGGAAGCTGTAGTGCATTCATAAGTTGCTGGACTGCCTCAGCACGTTTAAAGGGGTGGCCATTTGCTGTCAGGAAAGCCCTGGCTCTCCAGATAGGCCCATAACCGTGTGCAATGCCAAAAGCATACCTGGAATCAGTGTAGATATTTACAGTCTTACCTTCTGCTAGTTTGCACGCTTCTATGAGCGCCTTGAGCTCTGCTTCTTGTGCAGACATATGAGCTGGCATTGACTCTGCCTTGATTATCTCATGTTCTGAGACCACAGCATATCTGGTACAGAAGCGTCCTTGGTCATCTTGGTGACGGGATCCATCTACAAAAAGCTCAAAATCAGCATTAGAATAGGCACACTAGAGACCAGCCGTTTCCTGAGACATCAATTCTAGACAATCATGTGGTTTGGAAACCTAATCTTGTTCCTCTGGATCCATTCTAGAAAGAAAGAGTGTCCTTTCTCATGTCACCTACTCCTCCCCCCTTTGGATCCATAGGAACTAGGAGAAGAGTAGCGGGGTTTAGGACAGTGCACCTTTTCAAAGTCACATTAGTAGGCATGAGAATAGCACACCGAAGTCGCAGCTGTCTGGTCATGGACATGTGGCTAGATTATACTTGGTTAGGGATACTATATACATCGTGTGGGGTATGGACCATCAGTGGGTAATTTGATTGAGTCCATGAGGGTTTTAACAGCTTCAGCATTCTTCACTGGAGTCCCGGCGGTGGTAATAAACCCTCGATTGGCCCATAGGGCTCCTAAATCATGAGCAATACCAAATGCATACTGTGAGTCCGTGTATATATTAGCCCGCCTGTCTTTGGCCAGAACACATGCAGTAGGCAGAGCCTGAAGTTCTACTTCTTGTGCTGACAGTGAGGGAGGGAGTGCAGCTCCGTACACTACAGTATCTTCCGTAGTAACAGCGTATCCGGTGTGGAATCTGCCAAATCATCAGCATATCTTGAACCGTCTTTCAGGGCATTGTAGAAAGGTTGCATTATACGGGATGCGTCCGGTATCCACTGACAACAATAAGTACATAGTCCAAGAAAACGCTGGAGTTCAGTCTCATCTTTTGGTAAAGGAAGGGAGCTGACGGCTATTTTTCTTTCTTTTGTGAGGTGTCTGGCACCCTGAAGGAGACAGTGACCCAAAAATATCACTTGACCAAGGCAGAACCGAAATTTAGAGGCCGAAACCCGACAGTTCAGATCTGCCAGATACTTGAGAAAACTAACAGTGGCAACAATGGTTTCCTGCTCTATCCGTTCACACAACAAAAGATCATCCACATACTGAAGCAGCGTGACATAGGGGTGTTCTAACTGCCAGGGTAAAAGACACTCTCCCATATTTTTTGCAAACTGATTGGGACTTTTTTTTTTTTTTGGGCCCCCTGTGGCATAACTGTCCGCGTCAATTGTCATCCCTGATAAGTGAATGCAAACAGAAACTGGCAATCTGGGTGTAATGGAATGCTGAAGAAGACATTGGCAAGGTCAATAACTGTGAACCAAGCAGCATCCTGAGATATCTGGGACAAAAGAGTATGTGGATTAGGCACCGGAGTTTCTGGAACAGTAACTGCATTAACTGCCCGTAGACCTTGTACCAGCCGGTACACAGGGGGTTGGTCGGGTGGAGTCTTTTTCTTAACGGGAAACAAGGGTGTGTTACATGGGGAAACACAGGGTATCAGGGCACCATTATCGAATAACATTTGTATTTGCCCCTTGAGACACTGCTCCTGATCATATTTCAAAGGGTATTGATGGACTTTAGAAAAAGGGGCACCAGGTTTGAGAAACACTTTTACTGGTTCTACAGGCATTATTGGGGGAGAATCTGGGTCTATCAGGACCATCATAACTGTGGGAAGGGCATGTAGGATACAGATTTCATTATATTCATCTGCATAGGAGTTATATAACGCAAGGACCATCTGACCATCATATTGGAATTATATCCTGGAGCAGAACTGTAATAATAAATCTGCCCCCAGTAAATTTACCGGACATGAGGGAGAGATTACGAACTGAGCAGTAACTTCAGGGAAAGGTCCCACAGGGATAGGTTTTATAAGAGTATATTTATTGGGTCTGTTATCTACTCTAATTAAAACAAGCTCTTGATCTGAGAATTGACATGGGGCTGGGGAGGGAGATTCTCAGACAGGGTTAAAAGGGATATTTTAGTATGAGACTGGATTTGTGTACCATGGGAGGAGGGCAGAAACTAGAATCTGTTACTTGAACCGCTGATAATGAGCGTCCTTGCAGCTGTGAAAAGGGGGGCTGTATTTGGAGCGGGGGAATTGCTGTCAGCGTTTAGCAAGGGAAAGGTGGGGGCTACAACTCCGGGTCTTCTTGCTTCACAATGGTAACAGACCTCTCTTGAGAATTAGTAACTCCGCATACATCACAGATCCACGCAGCCGGATCATAGGGTGGAGGCGCACTAAGTTTTGGCAACCCACAGAGCTTACGGTCGGGAGAAGAGGCTTGATTTCCTGGGGAGGGACCTTATCATCAAGCAGGGAGACCCCCTGTTCCAGATCATCATTTTTAATTGTTTGTCTTTCTGACACATTATTCTCAAACGCTTTCTCAATACCTTCCTGCACCACAAAACATCCAGACTTTATCATAGGAGTAGACAGCTTTCATTTTTCAACGTAGCAAAAAACAATCAGAATTCATTTTCTCTATTGATCCTCAATTTGCTATATATCAACCGCTCAACTTACTTTTACCAATCTTTCAATCACTTACAAATTTCCTTCTAAAACTAGACACTAGATTTCACTTTCAATTTTCCAGATTATATTTCTTTGTACTTCAAAACAATATTATCGCTTTAAACAAAACACAGATCTACCAGAGAAAATACAGAGAACACCGTTACAGTATGTGCTCTCTCCATTCCAAGGACACAGAGATAAGAGAGATCACAGCATTCCTCTACACAGAGAAAAGAGACAAGCAATAACGCAGCTACGCGACCCCTCCCATCGGATATTTCAAAGACAAACACAAACGAAATACAGTAGTTCTTAGACTTAATTAATTTCTACAAAATCTTCATCGCACAATTCACATACCAGATTGAGAATATTTTCCCTGCATTCCTGACAGATTTCTTTTCCCTTCTTTGGGTTAACAATATCTAATTTTTATCACACAATTCAAAGTCTTCTTCTTCCACGGACTGATTCTCCTTTAAAGCGAAATACCCCTACTTAGTCGTGTATAGTTACCAGAGCGGCCGTTTATAGTCTATTCCACTGGGGTTTTTACCTGTCCCCCTCTGGGACAACCCAAAATCGCGGTATTCAGTGAAAGGAGGAGGGCGTCTTAGACTTAACCCTCCGGACACCCCTGGAAATATTTAAATCAATATATTCCTGAGTTATGCATCCTACCCATCTTCGATCACCTCACCGCGCAAATCGCGGTACTCAGTGAAAGGAGGAGGGCGTCTCAGACTTAACCCCTCCGGACGCCCCTGGACATACACATATATATCTATGTATTCCTGAGTTGCGCATCCTACCCAATCTTCGATCACCTCACCGCGCCTGATTCTAACAGTGATCAGGAATTCAGGGTATTTTGACTGTAAAGAGAATTACATCACTGGTTAATCCGGGGTGTCCGTCCCTTATGAGGTACGGTTCAAGCACTGGGCTTCCAACGGAACTACACCTCTATATGATTCCACCCAAGAATCATCCCACTCCGGGGACAAACCTCAGATCCTCTTTGCAGCAACAAACACAGGAAAACCACACCAAACGGTCAGTCTGGACAGTATAACTGCCAACTTACCGTGGTTGTTGTGGGGGATGATCAGTCCCAATTTTCCAGTGCCTGTGTCCGGCCCGAGGATCCTTTGTCTTGTTGTCCTCCGGGGGGCAGAAGCGTTCCTGCTTGGATCCCGGGTTTCGGCACCAACTGTTGAGGGAGGATTTAAAGTGATCCTTCACGGTTAACCCAGTGATTTCCAAATTAATATATAAAGTGTTGCCGGCAACTGAAAATGACCAGACGGAGACGTGTGTCTCTGTATGGGGGATCGAGCTGATCTCTGGCCCCCGTTTATTCTGCATGACTATATCACAGTCATAGAAATTACACTTCAACCAATCAGCATAAGAACACGCTCACGGTTCTTAGCCTATAAGAATACAGGAACAATCTGTGCGTCAAAGTTTTGTAGAACAATACACCCTCAGTCTCATGTTCTACCGAGGTTGCAACAATCAAGGTCTCATCAAAATCTCATAACAGCTGTAACCTTTAGCCTACTAACAAAATTTATATCAAAACAACAAAATGGAGTCGAAAAGCACAAAATGGAGATTCTTTCTTAATTTCTTCCTTCACACAGTATCTATTAATCCATCAAATTCCTTGATCTTAGTGGTATTCAGATCAATTAGTAACTGCATTAAAGAATCGGAACAACTATTGCAAATCTCCTCCCATTTGTCAATGAATGCAACATCGTCCACAGGGAAAGATGGAATCACCCTAACTCTCAGTCCTCTAGGGATCATCCTATTGATTTTATACCTTTCAAGAAATAATCGGTTCCACCAAAGTCTAGATCTTTTGGTGATCAAATTATTAATATTCTGGAATTTGTCATCCCAACTGCTGTCGACTGGCTGCTGAGCACCCATCCCATCACTGCCAAAAACCTTGTCCATATCATTGAGCCACGATTTTTCTCTGGCTTGAAAATCCATAGTGTAGACCGATGAACCTGTGCATAACACAGAAAGAATAAAGTAAAGGTAAGGAAAACACAACAAGCTAATATAGAACTGTCTGATCATGATACCTTAAAGACAACCATCCATATAGATATAATGAGCCTGTAAGAGGAGTAACCCTTCATTACCCCATATCCCACCGCTACACGGGAGTGGGAAGAGAGAGGATAAGGGCCAGAATAGGTGCATCTTACAGATGTGCCTTTTCTGGGGTGGCTGGGGGCAGATGTTTTTAGCCAGGGGGGGGGGGCAATATCCATGGTCCCTCTCTAGGCTATTAATATCCGCCCTCAGTCACTGGCTTTACCACTCTGGCAGAGAAAATTGTGCGGGAGCCCACGCCAGTTTTTTCCATGATTTAACCCTCTATTTTAACACCTAGAGCCCCCAAATTTTGCACACAGACACTTCTAACATTAGTAGTGCGGAATATGTAAAAAAAATAAGGGATATCAAATGGTTTACTGTATGTAAATCATGTCTCATATCATGTCGGGATTGATAAGGAGATAGCAAAAGCCGGCAATCGAATTACCGGCTTTTCTGCTATCTAGCTCTGCATTAAATGTAAATATATATATATATATATATACATATATGTCTCACTGATATATCGTATATACTCGAGTATAAGCCGAGATTTTCAGCCCACTTTTTTGGGCTGAAAGTCCCACTCTCGGCTTATACTCGAGTCATACGCAGGGGTCGGCAGGGAAGGGGGAGCGGGGGCCGTCTAATTATACTCACCTGCTCCTGGCGCGGTCCCTGCAGGTCCCTGGCTTCCCCGGTGCTGCAGCTTCTTACTGTACTGAGCGGTCACCGTTACCGTGACAGTACAGGGTGGAGCCGCATATTCATTACTGTAATGAGCGGTAACGGTGACCGCTCACTACAGGAAGAAAATGCGGCGCCGGGAAACAGACGTGCAGCGACGATGGCAGGAGCAGGTAAGTATGACGGGGGCAGTGCGCGATATTCACCTGCTCCTCGTTCCACCGTCGGCTCTGCTGTGTCTTCCGCAGTGACGCTCAGGTCACGGGCGCGGTGACGCGATTAGTGCTCACCGCCCTCTGCCTGAACGTCCGTGCAGAGGATGGGAAGACACAGCGGCGGTCAGCGTTAGAACAGGGAGCAGGTGACTATAGCAAGTGTCGGGGGCCGGAGAGGTGAGTATGTGATTTTTTAATTTTTTTAATCGCAGCAACAGCATATGGCGCAAATATCTGTATGGAGCATCTTATGTGGCCATGTGCAGCGTTATATGGGGGCAAATATCTGTATGGGGCATCTTATGTGGCCATGTGCAGCATTATATGGGGGCAAATATCTGTATGGGGCATCTTATGTGGCCATGTGCAGCATGATATGGGGCAAATATCTGTATGGGGCATCTTATGTGGCCATGTGCAGCATTATATGGGGCCATGTGCAGCATGATATGGGGGCAAATATCTGTATGGAGCATCTTATGGGGCCATGTGCAGCATTATATGGGGCAATTATCTGTATGGAGCATCTTATGGGGCCATAATCCACATTTGTGGAGCATTATACGGGGCAAATGTCTGTATGGAGCATCTTATGGGGTCATAATCAACATTTGTGCAGCATTATATGGGACATATTTTAATATGGAGCATCTTATGGAGCCATCATAAACTGTATGGAGCATTATATGGGGCTCCTGATTCAATATGGATATTCAAAAACACTTAACCTACTGATGTTTAAATTAATTTTACTTTTATTGGTATCTATTTTTATTTTTGAAATTTACCGGTAGCTGCTGCATTTCCCCCCCTAGGCTTATACTCGAGTCTTCCCAGTTTTTTGTGGCAAAATTAGGGGGGTCGGCTTATACTCGGGTCGGCTTATACTCGAGTATATACGGTATATATAGACTGTATATATGTTTTCATGAATATTTGAGCCAATGGATCCATTCTATGTCCATTTTGCAAGCCGGTGTGAACATCTCGCCGTACGGATGCCATACGGATGCCACACGGATAATTTTTAGAGAAAAAAATCGCATCCTCGCGTTGAATAAGGATCACTGTTCAGGAACTTTTCTGCGTCTTACGCCTGTAAAAAACGGACTGTATTTCCCTACGCTAAGTGTGACGCCGGCCTAATAGTTTGCAAGATCCCAAAGGAACACAAGGTAACTTCTAAGCAGCTAAAGGCCTATCTTACCATGTTAATGTTCATGAATATACTAAGTTATAGTATAAGCGAGTGAATAATCGTAGTTTCAAGTTCCCTAACGGAATAGAAATTACAGTAAAAAGAAAAAAAATGTTATAAAAATTTGAAATCACTAACTTTTGTTTTTGCACAATAAAAATAAAGTAAAAAGTTAAGATTTATTTGTATCGTCATATCCAAAAAAAGTACAATCTTTAAAAGTATAAAACTATACGATAAATGCTTAAAAAACAATAACAAAAAGTTAAAATTTTTGTGTTTCGGATTCTGCACTTTTCACAAAAAAAAATGCAAAAAGCAATGCTTTTTCAGGACGAGTTGTACTTTTGAACGACACCATTGATTTTACCATATCGTGTACTGGAAAATGGGACAAAAAATCTAAGTGTGGTGAAATTGCAAAAATAAGTGCAATTCCGCAATTGATTATTATTATTTTTTTTTTACCATGTTCACTGAATGCTAAAACTGACCTGGCATTATGATTCTCCGGGTCATTACGAGTTCACAGATAGCAAACATGTCTAGGTTGTTTTTCATGTAAATGGTTGGTGAAAAAAATTCAGTTTGTTAAAAAAAAAAGCGCCTTTTCCGTGACACAGAATTTTAATTTTTCAGGATCTGGGGCTGGGTGAGGGCTTATTTTTAGCACACCAAGCTGATGTTATGGCAACAAAAATAAAAATGTGATTCTGGCGTTTTGATTTTTCTTCTGATGATGCCGTTTACTGATGAGAGAAATTATTTTTATATTTTAATAGATCGGACGATTCTGAACATGGCGATACCAAATGTGTATTTTTGTTTGCTTTATTTTGAATGGGACAAAAGGGAGTTGATTTGAACTTTTATACACTGCTCAAAAAAGATGAAGGCATTGAAGCTGTGGACTGGCCCGCCTGTTCCCCAGACCTGAATCCGATTGAACACATCTGGGACATCATGTCTCGCACCATCCACCAACGTCACGTTGCACCACAGACTGTCCAGGAGTTGACGGATGCTTTAGTCCAGGTCTGGGAGGAGATCCCTCAGGAGACCACCGCCGCCTCATCAGGAGCATGCCTAGGCATTGTAGGGAGATCATACAGGCACATGGAGGCCACACACAATACTGAGCATCATTTCCTTGTCTTGAGGCATTTCCACTGAAGTTGGATCAGCCTGTAATTTGATTTTTAACTTTGATTTTGAGTATCATTCCAAATCCAGACCTCCATGGGATATTCATTTTGATTTACATTGATAATTGTTATGTTTTATTGTTCTGAACACATTCCACTATGCAATGAATAACAAATTGCAACTGGAATATTTCATTCAGAGATATCTAGGATTTGGGATTTTAGTGTTCCCTTTATTTTTTTTTGAGCACTGTATTTTTAAAACCTTTTTTTTCTACATTTTACCCGCTTCAATTGTCCCCTTAGGAAACTTGAAGCTGCGATCTTCTGATGGCTGGTGCAGCAGCAGAAATGATCATCTGCCATGAACACTGGCCACGGGCCGGCGTTCATAGAATATCTGCAATGATAGTCACGGGAATCTTCTGCAGACCCCTAATTATCACGACAACCCATCAGCGTCCCGCGATCTTGTGACAAGGGCGCCGATGGATAGGGTTTGTGAAACACATCCAGTGAAATGCTGTTGTTAGAGATTGACAGCATTTAACATGTTAACAGCCGCGGGTGGATCGTGATTCCACCCACGGCTGTTAGTGGCACATGCCGGCTGATCAAATTAGTTGTCGAGGAGAAAGATGTGAGCTCAGCGCCGGATGGAGGGACACAGCCTATGACGTACCTATACGTCAAAGGTCATGAAGAGGTTAAATGCAATTCATTTCTAAAAAGTTTGTAACCTGTAATCCTTTTAAAAAGAAATGTCCCTTTAAAGTACATGTGGTGCTTGGTAACTGCAGCTCTCCAATCTTGCATGCCGCAATGTAGCACTTGAGTGACAGTCCAGGCACAGCAATAATCGAGCATTGTAGAAGCAGAAAGCAGACAGCTTTTGCTGAGGGCGATGGACGAGTCAGGGGAAAAGTGACATCTAATATTTGTCCTGCAGTGATTTACCATCTTCACTTTTATTCTATTAGCATAAAACCTCGGAGGATATTGGCTCTTCTGCTGTGTTGGGTAGAAATTAGTTGGAGTGTGAATAGATTGAATGGCTCCGTACAGGTGCTATAAATCGCCTTTCCTGACTAGTTATACAATGATTATAATCTGCACAGGGAAAATAATGAAATATCAGAAGGAATTCTTAAGTCAAAAGGCACACAAAAATTAAAATGTTTAAGAAATGTAAGAAGTGTATGTATATGTCCGGATCCAACCTGTACAGTATGTTTGATTTGGGATAGTTCAGATCTTTAAGCTCCAAATCGAAAAAGCTGGTAGGATACATAATTAAATAAAAAGCAATGCAAGATGGAT
This sequence comes from Ranitomeya variabilis, assembly GCF_051348905.1. NCBI lineage: Eukaryota > Metazoa > Chordata > Amphibia > Anura > Dendrobatidae > Ranitomeya > Ranitomeya variabilis. Next base: position 1,062,192,005 of record NC_135233.1, read on the forward strand.
TCCTGTGTATAATAAAGCAGCGCAGCAGGAAAAAGCTAGAATCTGCAACAATAGTCAACAAGGACAGTGTCCTTTTAGTTCTGCTACTAGCTGTGTATGTAACAAAAGATTAACCTTTCTGAAGCAGTGGTTTCTTTCTCTTGTAGATTAATCCTTTAGAAGCAGCTTTGTCCTCCTCCTGCAGACTAACCCTTTAGAACCAGCCTTGTCCTTAATGCACCATACTTATACAGGTGCTTCTCACAAAATTAGAATATCATCAAAAAGTTAATCATCAACATTAACAGAAATGAACACTTGAAATGGATCACTCTGTTTGTATAGACTCTGTATGTGAGTTTCACTTTTTGTATTGAAGAAATGACATTACAGTAACTTTTTCATGATATTCTAATTTAGTGAGAAGCACCTGTACTTGCTAAATTTAATAGCTATATTAATTCTTATAGCTGTTCACACTAAATCCTGACCAGATTGGAGCACATACACCATGCAGACTTTAAAAAAATGAAGAGCCCAGCGTTGCCTGGGCATAGTAAATATCTGTGGTTAGTTATAGCACCTCACTTCTCTTATTTTCCCATCACCCCTCTCATTTAGCACCTCACTTCTCATTTTCTCCCTCACCTCTCATTTTCCCCCTCACACCTCTCATTTTCCCCTCACTCCTCTTATTTTCCCCCTCACTCCTCTCATTCCTCCCTCACTCCTCTCATTCCCCCCTAACACTTGTCATTTCAATGTCACATCTGTCATTTTCTGATCACTCCACTATTCTCCCTCACTCCTCTCATTTTGCACTCACACCTTTTAATTTTGCACTCACACCTCTCATTTCCACCTCACACCTCTCATTTTCCCCTCAGTATATGTTTGTCATCTCCCTTATACAGTTAGGTCCATATATATTTGGACAGAGACAACATTTTTCTAATTTTGGTTATAGACATTACCACAATGAATTTTAAACAAAGCAATTCAGATGCAGTTGAAGTTCAGACTTTCAGCTTTCATTTGAGGGTATCCACATTAAAATTGGATGAAGGGTTTAGGAGTTTCAGCTCTTTAACATGTGCCACCCTGTTTTTAAAGGGATCAGAAGTAATTGGACAATTGACTCCAAGGCTATTTCATGGACAGGTGTGGGCAATCCCTTCGTTATGTCATTCTCAATTAAGCAGATAAAAGGCCTGGAGTTGACTTGAGGTGTGGTGCTTGCATTTGGAAGGTTTTGCTGTGAAGTAAACATGCGGTCAAAGGAGCTCTCCATGCAGGTGAAACAAGCCATCCTTAAGCTACGAAAACAGAAAAAACCCATCCGAGAAATTGCTACAATATTAGGAGTGGCAAAATCTACAGTTTGGTACATCCTGAGAAAGAAAGAAAGCACTGGTGAACTCATCAATGCAAAAAGACCTGGGTGCCCACGGAAGACAACAGTGGTGGATGATCGCAGAATAATCTCCATGGTGAAGAGAAACCCCTTCACAACAGCCAACCAAGTGACCAACACTCTCCAGGAGGTCGGTGTATCAATATCCAAATCTACCATAAAGAGAAGACTGCATGAAAGTAAATACAGAGGGTTCACTGCACGGTGCAAGCCACTCATAAGCATCAAGGATAAAAAGGCTAAAAAACATCTAAAAAAGCCAGCACAGTTCCGGAAGAACATTCTTTGGACAGATGAAACCAAGATCAACCTCTACCAGAATGATGGAAAGAGAAAAGTATGGTGAAGGCGTGGTGCAGCTCATGATCCAAAGCATACCACATCATCTGTAAAACACGGCGGAGGCAGTGTGATGGCTTGGGCATGCATGGCTGCCAGTGGCACTGGGTCACTAGTGTTTATTGATGATGTGACACAGGACAGAAGCAGCCGAATGAATTCTGAGGTACTCAGAGCCGCCATACTGTGTGCTCAGATCCAGCCAAATGCAGCCAAACTGATTGGTCGTCGTTTCATACAACAGATGGACAATGACCCAAAACATAAAGCCAAAGCAACCCAGGAGTTTATTAAAGCAAAGAAGTGGAATATTCTTGAATGGCCAAGTCAGTCACCTGATCTCAACCCAATTGAGCAGCATTTCACTAGTTAAAGACTAAACTTCAGCCAGAAAGGCCCACTAACAAACAGCAACTGAAAACCACCGCAGTGAAGGCCTGGCAGAGCATCAAAAAGGAGGAAACACAGCGTTTGGTGATGTCCATGAGTTCAAGACTTCAGGCAGTCATTGCCAACAGAGGGTTTTCAACCAAGTACTAAAAATGAACATTTTATTTAAAATTATTGAATCTGTCCAATTACTTTTGGTCCCTTTAAAAACAGGGTGGCACATGTTAAGGAGTTGAAACTCCTAAACCCTTCATCCAATTTTAATGTGGATACCCTCAAATGAAAGCTGAAAGTCTGAGCTTCAACTGCATCTGAATTGATTTGCTTAAAATTCATTGTGGTAATGTCTATAACCAAAATTAGAAAAATGTTGTCTCTGTCCAAATATATATGGACCTAAATGTATATATTATACACCTGTATGTCATCTCCTGTATATAGTATATACCTGTATGTCATCTCCCCTGTATATAGTATATACCTGTATGTCATCTCCCCTGTAAATAGTATATACCTGCTGTATGACATATGTATCTCCTCCTGTATATTGTATATACCTGTGTAATCTCCTGTATATAGTATATACCTGTATGTCATCTCTTCTGTATACAGTATATACCTGTATGTCATTTCCTCTTATATATAGTATATACCTGTATGTCATCTCCTGCATATAGTATATACCTGTATGTCATCTCCCCTGTATATAGTATATACCTGCTATATGTCATCTCCTCCTGTATATACCTGTGTCATCTCTTTTATAGTATATACCTGTATGTCATCTCCTCCTGTATATATAGTATATACCTGTATGTCATCTCCTCCTGTATATAGTATATACCTGTGTGTCATCTCCTGTATATAGTATATACCTGTGTCATCTCCCCTGTATTAGACCTCATTCACACGTTATTTGGTCAGTATTTTTACCTCAGTATTTGTAAGCTAATTGGCAGCCTGATAAATCCCCAGCCAACAGGAAGCCCTCCCCCCTGGCAGTATATATTAGCTCACACATACACATAATAGACAGGTCATGTGACTGACAGCTGCCGTATTTCCTATATGGTACAGTTGTTGCTCTTGCAGCTTGTCTGCTTATTAATCAGATTTTTATTTTTGAAGGATAATACCAGACTTGTGTGTGTATTTTAGGGCGAGTTTCATGTGTCAAGTTCTGTGTGTTGAGTTGCATGTAGCGACTTTTGTGAGATAAGTTGTGTGGCGACATGCGTGTAGCAACTTTTTGTGTTGAGTTGCATGTGACAGGTTAGTGTAGCAAGTTGTGTGCAGCAAGTTTTGCGCATGGTGAGTTTTATGTGTGGTGCGTTTTGCATGTGGCGAGTTTTGCACGTGGCGAGTTTTGAGCGGCGACTTGTTTCGACTTTTATGTGGCGAGGTTGGTGTATGTGTGGTGAAATGTGTGCTGAGGGTGGTATATGTGTTCAAGCACGTGGTAGTGTGTGGCGCATTTTGTGTGTGTGTTCATATCCCCGTGTGTGGTGAGTATCCCATGTCGGGGCCCCACCTTAGCAACTGTACAGTATATACTCTTTGGCGCCATCGCTCTCATTCTTTAAATCCCCGTTGTTCACATCTGGCAGCTGTCAATTTGCCTCCAACACTTTTCCTTTCACTTTTTCCCCATTATGTAGATAGGGGCAAAATTGTTTGGTGAATTGGAAAGCGCGGGGTTAAAATTTCGCCTCACAACATAGCCTATGACGCTCTCGGGGTCCAGACGTGTGACTGTGCAAAATTTTGTGGCTGTAGCTGCGACGGTGCAGATGCCAATCCCGGACATACACATTCAGCTTTATATATTAGATTGAGGAATTCAGTGGTGCAGAGTGTGTGCTGCCCAAGGGTCAAAAGGTACGATCACACACACACAAAGGTGAAGCATGAATGCGTTTTATGTCAACGCGTTTCAAGGCTTTCAAACCTCTTTATTAAGACCAAACTACAATGATAAGATACAATTCGAAGTGTGGGAATATATACACAAGATAATAACACTGCTCAAAAAAATAAAGGGAACACAAATTCCACATCCTAGATATCACTGAATGAAATATTCCAATTACATAGTGGAATGCGTTGAGAACAGTAAAGCTTAAAAATTATCAACGTAAATCACAACTAATATCCCACGGAGGTCTGGAGTTGGAATGATGCTCAAAATCAAAGCGGAAAATGAAGTTACAGGCTGATCCAACTTCAGTGAAAATGCCTCAAGACAAGGAAATGATGTTCAGTAGTGTGTGTGGCCTCCACATGCCTGTATGATCTCCCTACAATGCCTGGGCATGCTCCTGATGAGGCGGCGGATGGTCTCCTGAGGGATCTCCTCCCAGACCTGGACTAAAGCATCCGCCAACTCCTTGAGTCTGTGGTGCAATGTGACGCTGGTGGATGGAGACATGATGTCCCAGATGTGTTCAATTGGATTCAGGTCTGGGGAACAGACGGGCCAGTCCATAGCTTCAATGCCTTCATCTTGCAGGAACTGCTGACACTCCAGCCACATGAGGTCTGGCATTGTCCTGCATTAGGAGGAACCCAGAGCCAACCGCACCAGCATATGGTCTCACGAGGGATCTGAGGATCTCATCTCGGTACCTAATGGCAGTCAGGCTACCTCTGGTGAGCACATGGAGGGCTGTGCGGCCCTCAAAAGAAATGCCACCCCACACCATTACTGACCCACTGCTAAACCGGTCATGCTGAAGGATGTTACAGGCAGATCACTCTCCACAGCATCTCCAGACTCTGTTACATGTTCTCAGTGTGAACCTACTTTTATCTGTGAAGAGCACAAGGCACCAGTGGTGAATTTGTCGATCCTGGTGTTCTGTGGCAAATGCCAAGCGTCTTGCACGGTGCTGGGCTGTGAGCACAACCCCCATATGTGGATGTCAGGCACACAGACCATCCTCATGGAGTCGGTTTCTAACCGTTTGTGCAGACACATGCACATTTGTGGCCTGCTGAAGGTCATTTTGCAAGGCTCTGGCAGTGCTCCTCCTGTTCCTCCCTGCACAAAGGCTGAAGTAGCGGTCCTGCTGCTGGGTTGTTGCCCTCCTACGGCCCCCTCCGTGTCTCCTGGTAGCGCCTCCAGCCTCTGGACACTACACTGACAATGAAAACCTTCTTGCCACAGCTCACATTGATGTGCCATCCTAGATGAGCTGCACTACCTGAGCCACTTGTGTGGGTTGTAGAGTCCGACTCATGCTACCACGAGTGTGAAAGCACAACCAACATTCAAAAGTGACCAAAACATCAGCCAGAAAGCATGGGTACTGAGATGTGGTCTGTGGTCCCCGCCTGCAGAACCACTCCTTTATAGGGGGTGTCTTGATAATTGCCAATAATTTCCATCTGTTGTCTATTCCATTTGCACAACAGCATGTGAAATTGATTGTCAATCAGTGTTGCTTCCTAAGTGGACAGTTTGATTTCACAGAAGTTTGATTTACTTTGGAGTTATATTCTGTTTAAGTGGTCCCTTTATTTTTTTGAGCAGTGTATATATATATATATATATATATATATATATATATATATATATATATATATATATATATATATATATATATATATATATTAAAAAAAAAAGCACAGTAGTAAACCTTGGTGGTCATATGATACGTCATTTTAGCAGATACAAGGACTGAAAACGGAATGAAATAATAATAAATCATTGCATCGTATCTCATTGGTGGTCCTGCAGCAACCTGTACATGCTCTATGTGATTTGTCCGAAGGCGGAATGAAGCCAGGGCCGATTGTGATGTACACAATTCCTACAGCCAATTTCACGTGATCTTTGTGAGATCCAGTGCCGAAACTACTGAAACGGCACTGGCGGTGAATATAGGTGTTATTTTACAACATAGCGATTGAGAAGGGGTTGATAGTCATGAGTGAACGTGCTCGAATAAGGCGTAATCTGAGCATGCCCGTGTGTGAAGTGACTTCGAAGTGCTCAAAAAATGTTTGAGTCCCCTCAGCTGCACATCTCGCAGGCGATTGACAACCGTAACACATGGAGGGATTGACTAACAGCCGCGAGGCATGCAGCTGTGGGGACTCAAACATTTTTCAAGAACGCCTAAACACTCAATTAGCACCTGAGCATGTTCGCTCATAACTAGTAGTGGGCAACCCCTTTATATCAGGAATATCTTACTATGACCTTGGTTATCTTGCAGAGAAAAAATAATTGAATGACTCTGGTCCATGGTGTCCACTTTGGTGAACTGGGGCAAGTGGATCATTGCAATGCAAAATTCCTAAACCGGCATCTGGGACTGCCGCTTCCCATAACGTTATGTGAAGCCTAGGCACTAGTAGACCTAACCAGGGCTGTGGAGTTGATAAGCCAAACCTCCGACTCCTCAATTTCCATCACTCCGACTCCAACATGGGCTACAACTACACAGCCCTGGACCTAATGTCGTTATGTATAACAGGGTCTTGAAATTGGAAAAGGAACTCTATTTGTTGTGTGTTTTGTCCTTGGTCGAGACAAGTCATAAAATTGTAGAAGATTCATCTTATACATTTGGTTTATGATGAAAGCTACAAAAGCAGTAAAATAACACAAAGTTCCCCATCTCATCTTTATTCAAGTATGCCACAGCACTTATATTACAAATTACAGTAATTTCTTCCAAAAAAATCCAAGTTCAAAAATGTTTTATTTTATTTTATTTTTTTAAATAACTTACTTCAAAAACTAAACAGAAAATAAAAGAAGGAAAAACAAAAAAAATAAGTCAGCAAATGTAAATACAAATTTTTTTTTGAATAAAAATCCTAAAGAATCCAGAAAATATGGGTTAATGAGAACTATATGCACATAACAGAATTAAAGAAAGCAAAAAAATAACAATGCAAAAAAAAAAAAATGTACAGGGAAATTCCCAACAAATTCAAGCTTATGTTGTGATCACAATAAAAAATTGAATGTTCGGCTCCTGAGCCAAGCTTCCAAGATTCCAACAGACAAGCTATTGCAAACATAGTAAAAAACAAAACAAAACACAAAGACAGAAAAGTAACACAATAGTAACCCAGAAAACACATTGGCAATAAAAAAGAAAAAAAAAATTAATATCAAGTAACCAGAGGGTTTTAAGATGGTGTTCAAGCATGAAAGGACACAACCATATATACATCGTGGTATGTTGTAAGTAGACCGCAAAGTCCTCTAAAAAAATGACCCTGGGTAATATAGTAAAAAAAAAAAAAAAAAGTGTAGAGAGAAGAAAAAGAAAAGTAATGCAACCATCACACTGCGCCATCCCATTCCCAATTCTCGTAAGACTTTGACCCGTGACCATTTCTCCATCCATTTTTGTGAATGGTTAGAGATCCGTGTGTAGGTCGGTTCCCATTACCCATAGTTAAGGGGGATTGGACAATCCTAAGCTGGACTCCATAGCAGCCGCCTTTGAGGTTACTTCTGTGATATATATGGCCCTTGATGAAGTAGGTTTCTTGAGGCTCAAGACAGCTGTGCACCATAAATCTTGGCCTAAACAGACAGTTTTGTTTACACAGTAAAATACAATTAGTAGGGTCTTGGGTATGTGATAGCACCAAGTAAGAGAAAGTGATAACCGTGACATTTGGATCTCACCATAGGGTCAAGCGAATTACAAAATTGTATATTGTATGGCATAAATCCATCAAGGAAGAGACAGACCTGACCATTTTGGGACAATTTAAGGAATCTTGGCCAAAACAGATACCACTTGTTATGCATAGTGTAGGGCTTATGGGGGACAGAGGCTGGGGATGGTTTGGACCCTTCATCTGCTGACAGTGTATTAATTTTCTCCAAAGTGCTCCTTTAACAAGAACAGGGTCCCTGAGTACCAACGTTCAGTCAACGAGAAGCTCCACTATTCGTGATGAGTGAACGTGCTCGGATAAGGCGTTATCGGAGCACGCTTGGGTGCTAACTGAGGTTCTTCGGTGTGTTCGAAAAACATGTGCCTGTTCAACAGCGGCAACAGATGCAGGGATTGCCCGTTTTTTATGCAATCCCTGCACGTGTTGCAGCTGTTGAACAGCAGCGAGGACTCGAACATATTTTTCAAGCACGCCGAAGAACCTCGGTTAGCATCCGAGCATGTTCTGGTAACACCTTATCCCAGCACATTTGCTCATCACTATCCACTATCAAAGACGTTTTTCAGATCGGGCAAGAAGAAGGCCGCTGTGTTCTTTAAAATAATTTACAATGAAGGAATTTTTCCATAATAAGGTAGGTAGTTTTGAGGGCGATGTAGACTCGTATGGTCAAACCTTTGGCATAACCAATAATTTCATGCACCAAGCGAGGGCTGCTTTTGTGTCACAAACATGCAGGACTATACCAAGGCATAATAAGAAATCACAGGTGCTTCCATCCAGTTTTATAGCCTGCGGTCCTGCTTTATTATATAGTAAAATAACCTAGGCAGTGCTGCAGAGATAATGGTCCTCTCTCGTGAGATCCCATTCTACTGAGCGCTGAAATGAAAGCTGGCAGACAGTCCAATATTGATGTTGGCCACCTGCTTTGTCAACGCTGAGCTCCTCTTCTGAAAACCATTTTTTTCTTTTTTAACCGTATAAATCTACATATAATATTCAATAAGTTTGCAAGTACTTTGCTTTACTTCTAAAAAGTGCTCTTACCCAGTCACTGTCAAAAAGACATTCGATATCCTGCAGGTTGCCACTTGGCGGTCTGGCAGTAGAGAGCACTCATGTGCCAAGATGAATTCTGCAAGATCCAGTGTTTATTTAAAGGGAGATGGCAGTTTACAAAAAATAAAAATTTGTTAGATCGGTATGGGTGAGACTGCAGAGACCCCTAACAATTGCCAGAATGAGGAACTTGCTTCCGGTTTCAACCTGATTAAAAGACCGTAGTCGGGAGGAGATGAATCGGATGGTTGATCATGAAACCCGCAACTCCATTAATTTTCCTAGGAGTGACGACGATAGTTGACCACATCGCTTGGCTAGCTTAGTCAGTGTCAAAGACTTGGAGCAAACTGACTGTTCATTCACCTCTCCTGACCATTGTGTTGTGACCAGGGTGAAAGGAACACAAGTCACCCAATATGATCACTGGGGACCCAAGAGGTGGGTAAGCAGGGCTAACAATTACTGTTCAGTGGTGAGGTGGTATAGACTGTACACTGCAATACTCCTTTACAGAACAGGCACACACCTTGTAATGCATAACTCTACAACCGCATGGCAGACACTGTGCACACACAGCAGGAGATGCTAGGAAATGGAGGCAAAAGTAACAATACAAGGGGATGCCAAGTACGTGCAACACAATACAAGGGGATGCCAAGTACGTGCAACACAATACAAGGGGATGCCAAGTACGTGCAACACAATACAAGGGGATGCCAAGTAGGTGCAACACAATACAAGGAGATGCCAAGTAGGTGCAACACAATACAAGGAGATGCCAAGTAGGTGCAACACAATACAAGGAGATGCCAAGTAGGTGCAACACAATACAAGGAGATGCCAAGTAGGTGCAACACAATACAAGGAGATGCCAAGTAGGTGCAACACAACTGGTTTAACAGTGAACCACGTATGACAACATAATATAACATACTGCAAAAATAAAAGGAGCAGGTAAAGCAAAGTATTTGTAAAGTTACAACCCATGGTATAGACTAATCACTGCCATATAGTAATGTAACCACATTTTTGAACATGTGAAAAATTCACTTTCACGCTACATAAAACAAACAAGAAGTTCAATATGCTAAAAGTTTGAAAAAAAATTCATTTTCATTCAGAACATTTCTACTGCCTTTTCAGAAAGAAGTTGTGAAAAAAAACTAAAATCTGGTCTGACTACCATTTTACTCTCAATTCCCATGGTGCTTTGTAAGGGATGAGGTCATTGATTCAATAATCTTGCCGGTTGCACAGAGTGGCGGTGCTCCCGCAGTAGGGGGTGACAGAGCTCTTGTAAAATAACTAATCGCTATGGATTTTAGTCTCTTGGAAAAGTTACGGTTGACTGAGCGCTTCTGCTGAGAACGAGAGGCTTGGAGCCGTTCATTTCTTTCCAGCATCGGGAACCTACTACTCCTGCTACCTAGGATGGCGAATTTCTGAGAAAAACACAGTATGAATCATTTCACAGCCAACTTTCTGCATAAAGTAAGTAAACGCTACTTTTTTGTAAATTCTAACTTTTCTGGCGCCTCGAAAATAACACAGAAAAGGGAAGAGAAAATACAATAAAAAGTAAACTACGATACAAAATAAACCTCTTATATACATAGAAATTTGCTCACTATGACCTGTGTACAAATAGAAAGGAAAAGTCAAAAGCCTTAACACCCTACAGGTCAACGGGAAAAAAAATCCCACAAAAATATCACACTGATCTGCAGCTATAAAAATTATGTACAATATAGGGATGTTAGTACACGGATGCATATTATTATATATACCTATTTTGGAGTTAATTATGTCTTGGTGACCGGTGACAAACATTGTACAAATGTGCCATTTATTTTTTCCAAAAATTGGGGGGAGTAATGTAACCAAACCTACCCAATAATACAAATAGCAGCAAACCAATTTTTTTGTTTTTCATTTTTTATTATTTTAATGAAGCCAACTTGGTTTTAATGAAAATGTTGATGAGTCAGCTTGAATAAAAAAAATGGTATTAATACACAAAAGTTTGTACCTGTTCATCTGAGATACTTTCGCAAGTCTACAACAATTTAAAGAAAAAAAAAAAAATCCTACAAACTACATGTTAAAAAAAACCCATAATACCATATGAGGCAAACTAATTATGGCAGAAGATATTTTTTTTTTTTTTTGCTTAGTACAAAAATTGGTCACATTTAATAGTTAAATTTGTTTTGGAAAAAAAATAAAAATGGGTGAACATTAACAACAGGGTGTCACCATCTGAGACGGTGTCCTCATACTGTCCAATCTCTGCTGACCGTGGCAATTTACATACAGACACAATTCTTTCAAAATCAGAATGTAAACTCCCCATTGTCACAATTTATTAAAAGAAAATATTCAGGAGTAATAACAGGAACAGCACAAGATACAAAAGTGACAAAAACATTTTTTTGTGTGTCCCTTCAACTAACTGCAGATAGGTGGGGTCCGGGCCTTGAGACGGGAGCGCATACACTGAGCAGAGTCTGTGCTTTCTATTGGATCCATACTCCGCTCAGACAGGAGCTTTGTGCTCCTGTCTGAGGCGTGCAAGTCTCAAGGGTTTTTTGAGCTTTTGGTGGGGAGTCCCATGGCCCGGACTCGCATTGATCTACAAGTAAATGAAAGACAAAAAAAAAAAATGTTAAAAGTAGAAATGTTTTTGCAAATGTTAGAGAGAAAAGATGCTCCAGAACTGTTATTTCATGGGGAATACATCGTGATCCTAAATCAGACTCTTCAGGAGTGTTTATAAAAAGAAAAAAAAAAAGTTAATGACATTTCAATTTCATGAATTTACAAACAATACTATGCTGAAAATTTTAATATAAAAGTTTAAAAAACTTTTTTTTTTTTTTTTAAATATCAAATTAAGGAAATTTACTTGGTGGCCTCAAAGCTCTTCTTCAGGTATGAAATGACGTGCAATAAGACAAAGTCAAGGCTCTCTGTCCAAACCGGACATTTATAAAATCTGATTACGGTAATATCTATTAGTCAAGCCTCCACTGTCCATAGTCCACCCTCGGCTTAGCACCAGCTCGGCCACGAGTTGTGCCATCCTGAAGATCCAGATGGCAGCGGGGTATAGCTGACAAATAGCCCCCCCTCTAAAATTAATTTCTGAACATATTTTACTGCAATTAGAAAACAAAAATGTTAAGTGATATGGAGAAATACAGAAGACAGACCAATCCTCTGTACCCGGAGTTATTCTGAACCATAGCCCACTTGTTTGGTGCACTATACCAAACTTTTGAAATGATAAAAAGTGTCACGTCATTTATAGGACCTAAATGTACAAAGTTGAATTAAGTTATTTAGCTGGTTTCACATTTCGAGTATGGACTGGCAATGGGTCTGCCGAACAGCCTCACGTTAGCCTATGGTGGTGAGCCCTGTGGTTTGTTGGAACATCGCGGTCATGAATATGTGAAACTGGCCCTAGTGTGAAAAAAGATCTTGAGCTTATGTCTCCAGATAACAGAACTTATATTTGCTTAGGATTTATAGACAAAAGTTGATTTGAGTTCTTAAAAAAAAAAGAAAAAAAAAAAGTTTTTTTTCTGTAAACCAGGACCTCATTTCTAACTTTGACAAAAAAAAAAAAAAAAAAGATTTTAAGCACAATTTCAATGGTGACGTAGGTAGGAACAGCTACCAAGTTGGTAAAAGTGAAGGAGTAAAAGGATAAATTGCGTTCACAGGTCCTGTTTAGAATGTAACACTGCTACAAGCAAACACAACAAGAACAAAGTAAAGAAACAAACAAAAAAGAATTATAGTAACTTCTCACCAATTTAATACTGAACTGAAAATATAAAAAAAAGGAACAGTCCAGGAAAAATAGTATGCATAGTCATGGGTCTAGAGGGGTGGTGTATTAGTCATGTAACACCCCTTATGGGACTGCATTAAACACTGCACTTTAGGTTTTCCTGAAGTGTCCCTTTAAGTAATGGCTAGGACAATTCATAAAGGACTCAAATTTAGCTCAAAATTGCGAAGAAAATCAGATAAAAAATTCCAGTGCCATTCATTCAACCATCTGAGGGGAAAAGCCAACAGGCAAGTCTGACAAATAAGCAGACAACTGTCAAGATATTTACAAGATGCGATCTAAACAACTGGCAATCGAAGGAGTAGCACCGTGCGTTGGCTTGACATTACTTCGGGTATGGCCATACTGAAAGGAAAAAAAAAAAAAAGGTTCCGCCTACACAGTGAGGCAAAAATAAACCCAAGTTATCACACCCAACACTAAAGTGCCAAATAGCGCTGACCATCTCGAAAGTCGAAAAGCTCACAACTAACAAACAAGACGACAAACCACAGAGATGGTAGATGAAGGATATTTTTGGGCAATAGTTACGATGTCCAGTGCCCACCCATGCGCTATAAAACAAGTCTACGGAAAAGCCAATTAACTCCAGCACCAGGTATCCTGGAAGGAATACCGGACAGAGGAATTAAAACATGTCCGGGCCTAAACATTTTGTTTACCCTTGGCAGAAACCACTGAGGAAAGGTGTCGCATCTTCGTAGACATTTTGTTGCCCCAAAGACATCGAGTCTGATCGCTAGATCTGTTGCAGATGGCCAACATGGCAAGTAGGAGGGTATTCACATTAAGAAACTGATTGACAAATGTAATAATGCATAGAAGCTCGGCACGACATACTTCGGTTTGTAACATTTATCCCAACCGTAAAACAAAAAACCTCCAACCAGAAAAAGTATTGGTATTATGGAGAGGTCTCCAAGAGCATTGACGTTGGGGATGGGTTCGACTGAGGCTTTAATACTTTGTAGTATTTAAAAAAAACAAACAAAAAACACGTCTTGCAGCTCATAAAAATCGTAATAATCACAATGTGGAGGCAGAATATTTCCGTTACTTGAAAAGTGAATGAACAAACCTAACAGGTTTTGTTTTCTTCCAATCATTATAAGAAATGCACCAAAATAATTAGAATACCCCAAATATAGTGTTAAAACAAGGCACAGAGAGGGGCGAGCTTCGTGTTTACCAAGAGCTGCCGCTAACCGGGTTCCCACACTGCTTCCGAGAATCACGAGAGACTGGAGAAAAGACAACGTCATCGATGGTTTTAGAGAAAAGTGAGAACACAAAAACACAAGACGAAAAAGAGAAGAATAAATAAATACAAGTTCCTGGCTTCTGTATGATCCAGTTTTCGGTTTACTTTTTTTTTTTTTTTTTTGTCCTTTTTAGTCCAAGCGAATGGATTTGATTCCCCTCCATCTTCTAAGACGAAAGGAAGGTAGTTGGTGCAAATGGCTTTCTAGCATCAGAAAGAGTGTAGACAAAAGGTGGACTTGTCATCCATCCGCCATTAGCACCTCAAATCTTCAAGCTGTGGTGTATTTTTTTTTTTCTTTTGTTTTATTTATTTTTTTTATTTATGTACTTTTTTTTTTCTATTAGTCCACTTGCGACGAAGTTCTGTTTGGTTCTAGTAGGCTGGTTGGCATCAGGTACCTGAGACAATAGCACCAATCTCATTGAACAGCAGATGGTAAGAGGTTGAATACTGGAGAGCGAGGCTCAGAGCAGAACTTGGTGCCACTAGGAATAAATAAAATCGCTCGGAGGACTGTACTCTCTCGGGAGGAGTCACAGAATTGATGTTGCCGTTTTTGGCAACAACTTTCACAGGAATGTGTAAAACCTATCAACTGTCCTTTCCATCGCCTGCAAGAAGAAGAGAATAACTGATTATTAAAAAACAAAGAAAACCTCACGCCAGAGTAATAAACAGAAAATCAGAGCTGGAGTCTGCTATCAAAATCACCAAATCCCACCAAAATGTCCAATATTTATCTCTCGCAGTGACCTCACTAGGAGATCCTAGGTCCATTTTACATTGTCTGCACTCGGTCAGCAAAACCCGGCCCGACCACAGGACTACTGACCTACAGTAACAGCCTGATAAAGCCTGTGCTCTGGCTGGGAATTGTGGCCTGAGCATAAACTTCAGACTACAGTCACACATTCATGTTAAGTTTTACCATCCGAAAGAAACGGACCAATTTTTTTCTACCTAGTTGCATCCATTTTTTTTTCCTCATCACTAAAGCAGGTAGACTGTCTGAACTTTTGTTATCCATTGACTCTTCAGTAAAAAAGTCCATTAAAAATGTAAGAAACCTGGATAGAAAGTTTAACGCTGTCTTTCGTGTTTCATCCGTTTTATATGGGTCCGCATAGACTCCGCAAAACTGATGAGAATAGGACATGCGCTGAGTCTCCTGGACTATACATACAGATCAGTTTTTAAAGGGGATGTATGTATGGGTCAACTAAACTCTACAGTCAAGTGTGCTGTCTGACAAAAAAGGAAGTGTGAATGTAGCCTTCGACTCGAATCGTGGCCAGCTAGACTTGGTTTCTCTACACTAAGAGCTAGTAAACGTCGAAAATGGATGTAAAAGTCAACACACCCCTGTTAAAATGCCACATTTTTGGTCATTAAGAAAAATAAAATCATGCCAAGAATCATTCCAGAACCTTTTCCACCTTTAATGTCACCCATAATCTGTACAGATTCATTGAGAAACAATTACATAATTTTGAAAGGGAAAACAAAAATAACAAAACTAAAATAAGGTGTCTGCATAAGTGTAAACACCTTTTTATAATTGGGGATGTGGTAGTTTTCAGAACTAGGCAATCGCATTTACCCTCATGTAACATAGTATTCAGTACAAAGCTGCCGTCATTTACGGGGATTTTGATTTACCCCATGTAAAGTTTAGCTGTTCTAAAAGGGTTTTTTTTAGTTACATTTTACAGCAAAAGTCATGGTCAGTAAACAGCTTACAACACAGCAAATGGATCTCACTGTTATCAGTCAGGAGATAGATACAAAAAAATATTCAAGTAATTAGATACACCATGGGACACTGTGAAGAAATGGCTTAACAACATTGATATTACCTAGAACTTTAAGTTCCTGAAACACTAAAGAAAAGACAAGAAGATTGGTCCAGGAGGCTGCCTAGTGGCCTACAGCAACATTAAAGGAGTTGCAGGATTTGTGACAAGTAATGGTTGTGTATTGCATGTGACAACAATGTCCCGTATTCTTCATATGTCTAGACTATAGGGCAAGGTGGCAAGACAAAAGCCTTATCAAACAAAAACATGTTTTTCCCACATGTTTTTGGCAGAAAAGACCAAGGTTGAACTTTCTGACAATAATTCCAAAAGGCATGTTTGGCACAAAGTCAAAACCAGAAGAGCACCATACCCAAAGTGAAGCATGGTAGAGACAGCTGGAACTGGGGCTTTAGTCAAAATGAATGGAATTATGAACATTTCCAAATATTTGTCAATTTTGTACCAAAACCTTCAGGCCTTTGCTAAAAAACAAAAGGAATTTTACCTTTCAGCACAATAATCCTAAACGACCTCCAAATCTACCGAACAACAACAGGGAGGAAGGAGCTGTCAACCAAGCTACTTGGGTGGAGAATCAGCAGCAGCAAGGAGGAACACTGAGGAGCTGTCAACCAAGCTTGGTGGATGGAGATTCAGGTGCAGCAGGGAGGAGGAACACTGACTTGTCAACCAAGCTAGGTGGGTGGAGATTCAGGTGCAGCAGCGAGGAGGAACACTGAGGAGCTGTCAACCAAGCTAGGTGGATAGAGATTCGGCTTCAGCAATGAAGGATAAGGAAGAGCTAGCAATCAGGGTAGGTGGACGGGGATGGCGTTTAATCTCTGAAAATGTGTATATACCCATTCCGAAATTGGATTTTCACAGTAAGTACACCAGTCTCAGATCAATTTTAAACCAAATGAAAGGCATTATGGACGGCTCCCTCACGTACCTCCATTAGATTTGTTTTATCATAGTCCGTCCGGTGTATGTAGATGCACTGGCTCAGAACAGAGTACCACCGTTCTAGTTCGTCTACCGTTAAATTGTTGCTCTTTTTGACCACATTGTCAAGAAATCTCTACAAAAGAGAAAAAAAAAAGAAAAAAAAAACTAAAAAAAACAGTATAGATTATAAAAGAAAAAGCCCTGTGATTTATGCAAAACCAAACTATTATACAGTATCCAAGTAATGGACGACACATTTCTGCTTTCCTCATTCCGTAATAAACTCTAGATCTATGCCGTCATATAGTGCCAGCTCGGTAGCAGCTGGTTAATGGATCGTACATGTTCATTACGTCATAGCATGTCAAAGCACTCTGCCCGTCATAACCGGAGATGTAGCACAGATGCTGAGCGGACAAGGGGTGTATTAGCCCCTAAGGGGCACTTACCTCGAGTCTCTTGTGATCAACAAGTAGTGGTGGCTCCGGGTCCAGCACTTCCTCCAGGGGCTGATCATTCAGTGGTATTGTGTCCTCCTCGTCCGCTGTAATTATGCCTAACAGAGAATTAAAAAAAAAAAAAAGAAAGGAGGTGACTTGAAAGTTTACCTTATTTTGCTTTAGCCCCCCTGCAACACTTCTTCACAGGCTTGGGTTCACATCTGCTCCAAGCTGGCAGTGATGAAGGGGGGAACTTCAGCGAAACACCGAAAAACTTGGCAACTTATTGGATCATGTCGGGAGGGGGCCAGTGGTCTCCTGAACAGGAGCAGCGATATTTAAGTGGATAAACAGCAGTGATCGGAGTCAGCGCTGATCACTGCCTTTAGAGACAGGAGCCGGCTGTCGAGACACCTGCCTGTTAAACGTGGGTTCAAAGCCTTAATCCACGCCGTACTCACACCATGATGTAAGATATCTTGAGGAGGGAAGGTGATAAGATTCTTTAATGGTGTGATTGACCAGAAAACTCTTTGCCCCAGTGATTACTCCAATACGGTCAGAGACCACTACACGCGACAGACGTTATCGGCTTGTCTCTCTTGTGGACTATGGACTTGGTGCTCCTTGAGAAGACACAGACTCTCGTATATTTCTTGGAGCAGAGAACTCCTGGTCCAGAGGCCCCATCTATACAAACACATGCAGTCTCGCGCTCTTCCCACGCAGCAGCATGTGCCATCTATAAATATGAGCTCCTTTCCATACGACAGCAATAATTATGGTGTCGCCCGGCAGCCGGCTCCTGATATTTGATATTTTAAGATGATGTTTGACTAAGGATCCAGAAGTGGGTGCGCTTTTGATTAAGCAGCTGCTCAACATTTAGAAACCGGCCGGATTCCTCGGGCGTAACCTTTCCAGGCGGCACCGAGCTTCCTCCGTCTTTCAGGATGTTTGATCAGCTATTTCCGATGAGACCGGCTTCTAAAGCTTTCCTCAATTGGGGGCATCCTAAAAGCGGAGCTTCGAGCATTTACTAAACAGACGCTTTGTGCTCGGGAGAGGTTTACTGGCTGAATCCCAACACATCACAGACTGGAAGAATATTACAGCCATAATGGGGGAAATAAAAAAAATATATAAATGAAAAAGGATGGGAGGGAGGTTTGCAGACATAATAGAAAAGAAAAATTAAGACAAAAGTAATTTTGATTTTTTAGATATTAAAACTTTTTAACTTAATAAACATTTCAGAATTACCGATCCTATATGTGCACATAATAACACAATCCCAGAATATTATGCGACCTGTTTCCTGCACTGTTCCCCTCTATCAGTTCTCTCTGCTGTTGGGGGAAGGCTGGGTGCTAGGATGTCTCTCAGACCCAGCACACAGACATGAGGGATTCCTGCTGCCCAGAAGCTGCAGCATGCAGGATACTAGACAGCAGTACTAAGCAGTGCAACTGTGAATCCAGCATTCGAGTGAGATAGAACACTCAGGCCATGTTCACACTTTGCGGTTTTTACCACGGATCCGCGGCGATTTTGATGCTGCGGGTCCGCAGCAGTTTCCATAGCGTTTACATTAACATGTAAACCCTATGGAAACCGCAAACCGCTGTGCACATGCTGCGGGAAAAAACGCGCAGAAACGCAGCGGTTTAAAACCCGCAGCATGTCACTTCTTTGTGCAGAATCGCAGCGATTCTGCACCCATAGAAATGCATTGAACCGCTTACTTCCCGCATGGGGCTGTGCCCACGATGCGGGAAGTAAGCGGATAATGTGCGGGTGGTACCCGGGGTGGAGGAGAGGAGAGGAGACTCTCTTCCAGGCCCTGGGAAGCATAAATAGTGTAAAAAAAAAAGAATTAAATTAAAAAATGATGTTATACTCACCTCTCAGCGCTGCCCGCGGCCGTCCGGTCTTCGGTTTGCTGTGCGAGCAGGGCCTGTGGTGACGTCGCGGTCACATGACCGTGGTGACGCCCGGGTCACATGACCGTGACGTCACGAAGGTCCTTCTCGGCACAGCATCTTTGGAACCGGACCGCCGGGTGCAGCGCCCAGGAGATCCGGACATCGGAGGGTGAGTATATAACCAATTTTTATTTCAATATTGCTGCATATGCAGCATCAATAGTACAGGAGTAATCCTGCAGCGGAAACGCGGAACAAACCGCGATAAATCTGCAGGGATAACCGCAGCGGTTTTGCCCTGCAGATTTATCAATTCCGCTGCGGGATAAACCTGCAGAGCACACCGCAAAGTGTGAACATGGCCTTACTAAAGTACTGTAGCTTTGAATCCAGCACTAGGACGAGAATCATTTACTAGCAAGCCGCAGCATGATCTAGATGTGTCTCCCTCTGCGCCTTTTTTTTTTTTTTTAACTTCTCTCACTCTGCTCTTCCCTTCTCCTCAGATTTTACTGTTCGGCTGTAATGTGATACCTCAGTGAGCTTCCAGCACATCAACACAATCTGTTTGGCTAAAATTTTAGTTTTCTAGAGTGAATGATAAAGTTGAGGGGAGGGGGTGTGAAGTGGCTCATAAGTGGAGAAAAATAAATAAGCAGATTTCTCCTAAAAGAAAGTTTCTTCTATTTCACTTGTATTATTGATTCATGCAAAGTCACACGGACCATTAGGACCCCGATTCTTGTGATCTGTAAGGGTCCCCAGCAATCCTATATTACTTAGTATTATTATTATTATTTATTGTTATAGCGCCATTTATTCCATGGCGCTTTACTATATAACTAATGTGCAGTCTGGGCTTCATACTGTGTATGTCTCTCCTTTCTCAGGCATCTGAATCTTGTACACTATCTCTTCCTTGAAATTATAAAGACGTTCTGACACGTCAGCTGAAAGCGAGCTGAACCTGTCGATTTTGGTGCGACCGGCCAACCATCTGTGGTGTATTGTGGTCCCTCCAAAGTGTTCCCAAACACAATTGAAATTTCAACGTCTGATCTTTTGTTATTAGAGGAGATAAGCCTCCTTTCTCCCATATGAAAGCGCATGGACACTCAGCCGAGAAGAGCACGCATATGTATATGTGGAAGAAGGCAGATCCAGCTGTCTGCCGACAGAGAACTCATGTGTGAGGCAAGCTTAAAGACCCATTCAGACATCTTTTTACACATTCCATGCTTTTAACGCTCACATTAATGCTTATGGGCAAGTTCATAGGTTTTTTTTGTTTTATTTTTGGGGTGAACCGATTGCTGGCAAAATAAAAAAAATAGAAGTCTGTTTTTTTTTCCTAACCGATTTGCGGATCAAACTCGCCCATTCAAATGAAAGTGTCCATAACAAGAAAAAATAGCCCTCAGATGCCATTACTGATATATGACCGAGTGTTCTCTTTTTCTCACTTTAATGGCTAAGAGAAACTTTTTATTTTTTTTTTTAAATATGAGAAGGACAAAAAACAAAAACCCCTGAACTTGTGTGCAGACAGCAAAAAATAGAAGTCTGCGTTTCTAATGCAGAAACTCCTATAAAGTAGCAGAAAGGCTAGAAGTTAAAAACAGACAAAAAAGAAAAAAAACCCTTCAACCCACAACATTAAACAGTAAGGGTACCGTCACACAGTACCATTTTAATCGCTACGACGGCACGATCCGTGACGTCGCAGCGATCGTATGATTATTGCTCCAGCGTCGTAGACTGCGGTCACACGTTGCAATCACGGCGCTGGAGCGATGCCGAAGTCCCCGGTAACCAGGGTAAACATCGGGTAACTAAGCGCAGGGCCGCGCTTAGTAACCCGATGTTTACCCTGGTTACCAGCGTAAACGTAAAAAAAACAAACAGTACATACTTACATTCCGGTGTCTGTCCCCGGCGTTCTGCTTCTCTCCACTGTGTAAGCGCCATAGCCGGAAAGCACAGCGGTGACGTCAGACGTCACCGCTGTGCTTTCCGGCTGGCAGACGCTCACAGTGCAGAGAAGCTGAGACGCCGGAGGACAGACACCGGAATGTAAGTATGTACTGTTTGTTTTTTTTACGTTTACGCTGCTAACCACGGTAAACATCGGGTTACTAAGCGTGGCCCTGCGCTTAGTTACCCGATGTTTACCCTGGTTACAAGCGAACACATCGCTGGATCGCTGTCACACACAACGATCCAGCGATGTCAGCGGGTGATCAAGCGACGAAAGAAAGTTCCATACGATCTGCTACGACGTACGATTCTCAGCAGGATCCCTGATCGCTGCTGCGTGTCAGACACTGCGATATCGTAACGATATCGCTAGAACGTCACGGATCGTACCGTCGTAGCGATCAAAATGGTACTGTGTGACGGTACCCTAAGACTTAACCTTAAATGGTTTAGACCGCACTCACCTTCCTCTTTGTGCAGATTGTCGGCCTCTGCCGTTTGCTGCGACGCGGCATCATCTCCTGCACTACAGCAATACACTAGTTCGTTGTGAGGGGCTCCAGATTCAGAGTCTTTGTCTGTGGTTTCGAGGTTATCGGATTTCACATTTCCTTTCTGGATATCTGATATTGGTGTGCTTTCTATACTGTCCATTGAAGCACAGCCATTTACATAGCCGGCGGTAAGAGGAGGATCCTTGCAAGGGACCGTTCTCTCTGTCGGCGCTACGTTATTATTGACCAATATGGATTCGTTGGAGCTGTCCTCCTCCGTGGACACAAAGCCGCTAACATGCTCGAGGGTTCCATTCTGGTGCTCCACCTCTCCATCCATGATATCGCAGGAGGACTCGTCGTTGGTCACAGAGTGGTCTCCGGTCTCATCCCCGTTATCCTCAAGGCAATCTCCGTTTTCCAAGGCTTCCTCATTCTCGTCGTCATCGTCTTGGAACTTGGATTCATCGTCGTCCTTTTTTAAGTAGGTAGGCTTTTTCTTCCTAATTATCCCTCTGCCCCACTGCGAGCTTCGGCGGTGCCTCTTCCTAATGGGAACTGTTATTAAAAAAGCAAACGAAAACAAACGTCAATTATCAGATTTATGTGAAATGATCAAAACAAACAAAAATGATGTGATAGACGCCAACAGATGAGGCGCCTTCATTTCCCCGCAGCTGGGACAGGAGCCCAGGCGAGGTCCTCTTCAAGAGCTGACAGACAAGCTGAGCTTTAGACAGACAGGCGCACTTAATAAATCCCAGGGACGATGCAAATGGCGGAAATTATCTGCAGCCTTTTTTTTGAAGCCTATCAGTAGATTGTGCAGAAGCAGCAGACATTGCACCGGAGAGCTGCAGACTCTTCGAGAAATTACAGGATTGTCCCCGAAAGAGGAGACATTTTATATGTAATCATATCGGCAGGAAGCTCTGCAATGTCCCACTATCTATAGGACCACCAGACATGGGTCACCTTGCTCGGCCGCGGTCCCACAGACCAGGAATGGAGCGATGCAGCTCACACGCAGTCATCGCTCCATCTGACGGAGCAGGTGGGAGCCCCGTTTTGGGTTCGGTGAGAATCTCAGCCACTTGCAAACCAATTCCACTAACCCCCCAACAATAAAAGATGGTGGTCCGCCATGATACAGTCGGGTCGTAGTGGGTTACGGTTTCTACATGCCTGCTATACATGTGCCACTCCGATCGTCACACTGCAGACACTGCATTACTGCTTATTATAACCGCGCAGATGCTGCTGTGAGCACAGGATCTCATCAATTACATCATCAATTGACTGATTATTATCTGATCAATTCGCAGAAAATCTGACAAAACAGCTTCTTTATATCTGCCTTCACACAAAACGTATTCTCCAGTCACATCCAGAGCTGCAATCACTATTCTGCCATTAGATCATATTTATACTATAGTCACATCCACAGCTTCAGTCATCATGTCTTATTCTCTAGTCCAAAGGTGAGCAAAGAATTTTGCTGAGAGAGGCTACAAGAGAAACTGTTATGGAGGACGAGTCAATAAGTTGAAATTAATTCTGCTCAATATTAACATTATAATTATTTTATATTAATTGCATCACTTAATATTGAGCAGATTTAAAAATGCCGACATCCCACTCTATATCGTATGAGCACCCACACGGCCCTCTATATACAGCATGAGCCCCACATAGCCTCCTATATACAGTGTGAGGAGCTCCCCATATACGGTCTGAGTCCCATATACAGTATGGGCCCCCCCACAACCTCCTTTATACAGCATGAGCCCCCATATAGCCTCATATATACAGAATGAGTCCCCACATAGCCTCATATACAGTATGATCCCCAAATTGCCTCCTATATACAGTATAAGCCCCACAGCCTCCCATAAACATAAGCCTCACATAGCTTCTTATAAACAGCTTGAGCTCCACATAGCCTCCTATATACAGTATGAAAACCCACACAGCCTCCTATTTACAGTATGAAAACCATAGCCTCCTATATACAGTATGAGCCCCCAAATAGCCTCCTATATAAAGTATGAAAACCATAGCCTCCTATATACAGTATGAGCCCCCACATAGCCTCCTATATAAAGTATGAAAACCATAGCCTCCTATATACAGTATGAGCCCCCAAATAGCCTCCTATATACAGTATGAGCCCCCAAATAGCCTCCTATATACAGTATGAGCCCC
Source organism: Ranitomeya variabilis (assembly GCF_051348905.1). Classification (NCBI taxonomy): domain Eukaryota; kingdom Metazoa; phylum Chordata; class Amphibia; order Anura; family Dendrobatidae; genus Ranitomeya; species Ranitomeya variabilis. Next base: position 1,062,215,755 of record NC_135233.1, read on the forward strand.
CACATAGCCTCCTATATACAGTATGAGCCCCCACATAGCCTCCTATATACAGTATGAGCCCCCACATAGCCTCCTATATACAGTATGAGCCCCCACATAGCCTCCTATATAAAGTATGAAAACCATAGCCTCCTATATACAGTATGAGCCCCCACATAGCCTCCTATATACAGTATGAAAACACACATAGCCTCCTATATACATACAAACCCCCTCATGCAAATGAAAACACCACGTACTCCCATTCCTACCGTTGCTCTGGCGCTCTGTCTCCGATATACTGACTCTGCAGTGCACAGCTGAAGAGCTGAAATGACCATCACGACTGCTTTCTCACACGCTAATTGGTGGACGATGGAGCCGGCGGCCCTGTCCTTTACCAATGTATTCATCTCTGTCTGCAGTGAATAGCGATGACGGCGGGTGGTGGCAGACAGATGGCGGGCAAGGACATGGTGCAGCATGTGGGCTACTTTTTCAACCCTTTGGTTTTCTCGGTCCGTGGGACAGACTGGAACAGCCAGTGGGCTGGATGTGGCCTGTGGGATGCAGTTTGCCAAGCTCTGCACAAGTCACTTCCTGAGCTGCAATCACTATTCATGTCTTATCCTCTAGTCACATCCAGAGCTGCAGAGATGTCTATATACAACTTAGCAGTACACCACTAACTAACCTTTTAATTCTATTTATTTTTTGTGCTATTCTTGAGCATCATTTGCTGACAAAAATGTAATGATATCAGTGATTCCCCCCCACCCCAAAAAAAAGTTAAAAGTCATTTGGCAATGCTGCTTCCGACACATAGAATAAATGGATGGCAGAGCGGAGTACGTCCATTTGCATCTCTATCCAAACTTCTCTACATGATTCTTTGTTTTATTCCCAACACAAATGAGTGGTGCCCCCAATCAGCACCGGGCTCCGCTCTGCAGGGACCTGTCAGGTTGTTAGACCCATTGTTGTACATGAATCCATATTTACTAGATTGGAGGCGACACTTATAAAGCCAAAACCATGGTATTCCTGCATCATAACAGTCCTAACACGTTACAGGGCAGCACTAATAATGTTATGGCGAGTCAGGGCAGGCTGACATTCTCCAGTGTGCTGTACAAAGAGGACAACAAAGACTTCATCGATCCAGGAAAACGTGATCAGCTGATATCACACTGACATGACCGTGTCCATTTACTGCCCGCCTGCCGGTGCCGCGGCTCCGCTAACAAGCTCGATTGCTGGGTTAATGCGCAATTCTCTCCTTCTGAGCCGTCATCATTAGTACATGGTGCTAACATTTATTTATTTTTTTATTTACTGACTGCAGAGAGTAAACAATTTATCAGGAGATATCTCCAAGATGATACCGCTTCAATAATTACTTCTTCGTCTGCACACCGACAAGGGGTTCATTCACGGAGCCGCAGCTGATTAGAAAGGGAAAAAAATAAAGTACGGGCGACACAGAAGTAAATGAGCGGGCGTTCAGGAAAATGGGCAATCGGAATATCGTGGGCACCACCTGCTGTACACGGGGGGAAACGCAAGAAAAGAAAGTTATCTAGGATCATACGATTAGGCTCTATTTGTGCACTTTTTATTTTTACTATGACTGACGCTTACTACACGTGTTAAAGCTATTCTGAAATGATGAAAAAGTGACAAAAAAATATATATTAAAAAATCTGGGATGAGTTGTATTTCTATTGATTCCACCATTTAGGAACACATATAATGAATAGCAAAGTTTATATTATTCTTTAATACTTATGTTTTTTATGGATTTCTTAGGATATTCTTGAACGTTCTATTTAAAGGGGTATTCTCAAGTTTGCAAGTTATGCCCTACCTGTGAGATAAAGGATACAAAGTTCAGATCGTTGGGGACCCAACCAATCTCGAGAACCTTGCCTCCGAGGAAACCCTGCCTCCGAGGAAACCCTGCCTCCGAGGAAACCCTGCCTCCGAGGAAACCCTGCCTCCGAGGAAACCCTGCCTCCGAGGAAACCCTGCCTCCGAGGAAACCCTGCCTCCGAGGAAACCCTGCCTCCGAGGAAACCCTGCCTCCGAGGAAACCCTGCCTCCGAGGAAACCCTGCCTCCGAGGAAACCCTGCCTCCGAGGAAACCCTGCCTCCGAGGAAACCCTGCCTCCGAGGAAACCCTGCCTCCGAGGAAACCCTGCCGCTGAGGAAACCCTGCCGCTGAGGAAACCCTGACTCCGAAGAAACCCTGCCGCTGAGGAAACCCTGCCGCTGAGGAAACCCTGCCGCTGAAGAAACCCTGCATGAAAGGTGTTGTTGTCGATCACGCTCACTACTACCCAATTGATTCTTATGGGAGAGCCGCCGAACACTGCACTCAGCGGCATAAAAATGAATCCACCGCCGTTCCACATGGGCTTTTCAGTAGGGGTCCAAGCATTCAGGATGTTCTCAGCTATCCCAATGGATGGGGCGTACAAACTAACTGGTCGGCAATGAAATGCAAAAGTGTAGGATCCTTCAAAGTCTCAGTTTGGATGATAGAGGGAGGATGGCAACGACGATCCTAATCTTTGCTGAATCTACCGCAATGTAGGTAGATCAGGGAACCATAAAAGGAGGATTTACAACAAAAGACAGCAATAAATCTGAGTGCATTTCTTCACCCAAGATCTTATCCGAATGGTTAAAATGTCCACTTTTACTTTGCAGTAGTTTTGTTATATTTCCACAACTTTTATTTTTTAAAATTTTTTCCAGCAGATGTATCCACGAGACCAAGATGTTGGGAAATACCGTAAGAAGGCAGAACCGCCTGTGGGATCTCTTTTCTCCTGTGTGGCATGAGCTGGTGTGACGCAGAGTTTCATCGCAGCCGTTTGCTAGCTATGCACGGCCACTCGGATCCATTTCTACCAGGTCGATGCACAGGTTTATATAAAGATTTATACATCATATCTAACAGACCGAACTTTCAGTGTCTCCCTCCCCCACGCCACCTCCTCACTTCACCCCTTGTCAGTCGGTGTTCCCCAAGGCTCAGTCTGGGACCCCTACTCTTCTCCATCTACACCTTCGGCCTGGGACAGCTCATAGAATCCCACGGTATGCAGTACCATCTCTACGCCGATGACACGCAGATCTACCTATCCGGACCAGACCTCACCTCCTTACTCACCAAAATCCCACTGTCTGCTATCTCGGCCTTCTTTTCTGCTCGCTTTCTACAACTGAACATGGACAAAACAGAATTCATCATCTTTCCCCCATCTCACTCTACCCCTCCACCCGACCTATCTATCAATGTCAATGGCTGCTCACTTTCCCCAGTCCCACATGCCCGATGCCTCGGGGTGATCCTCGACTCTGCCCTCTCTTTCAAGCCAAATAAACAAGCCCTTGCTTCCTCCTGCTGTCTCAAACTCAAAAATATTTCCCGGATCCGCGCATTCCTTGACCATGAAACCACAAAAACACTAGTGCATGCCCTTATCTCTCGCCTCGACTACTGCAACCTCCTACTCTCTGGCCTCCACTCCAGCGCTCTGGCACCACTCCAATCCATCCTACACTCTGCTGCCTGACTAATCCACCTGTCTCCTCGCTATTCCCCGGCCTCTCCCTTATGCCTTCACTGGCTTCCTATCGCCCAGAGACTCCAGTACAAAAGCCCAACCATGACATACAAAGCCATCCACAACCTGTCCCCTCCATATATCTGTGACATCGTCTCCCGGTACTTACCCACATGCAACCTTCGATCGTCTCATTATCTCCTTCTCTACTCCACTCTTATTTCTTCTTCCCACAACCGCATATAAGACTTCTCCCGTGCTTCCCCCATACTCTGGAACTCTCTACCACAACATATCAGACTCTCGCCTACCATCGAAACCTTCAAGAGGAACCTGAAGACTCACCTCTTCCGACAAGCCTACAGCCTGCAGTGATCCTCAACCTACTGAACCGCCGCACAACCAGCTCTACCCTCTCCTAGTGTATCCTCACCCATCCCTGCAGACTGTGAGCCCTCGTGGGCACGGTCCTCCCTCCTTCTGTACCTGTTAGTGCCTTGTTTTTTGGTCATGTTTATTGTATTTGTCTATATTTGCTCCCTTTTCACATGTAAAGTGCCATGGAATAAATGGCGCTATAAAAATGTATAATAATAATAATAATAATAATAATAATGAGACTTCACGTGGTGTGTGCAGTGTCACTTAACACATTCTGCACGTCTGTGGTCATACAGACGCCCTGGTAAGTAATGCTGGAGGCACCGGCTGTCAGAACGAGACTGCTCCACTGCGCCCGGCACGGGATGGCAACCTACCATGAGGTCTCAATGGTGATCATTGACTAATTACATATATCTGGCCGGGTGCAGGTGCGTCACTTACCTTGGAAAAAAAGATGGCACCAGGACGGACTAAGGGAAGAAGAGAAGCTGGTGGAGAGTATGACGGGGCAATGCCTGCTGGATACCTTGGCTCCTGACATCATGTGGGTGTGACAGGTACCACCTATCTAACGTTGTACTGACCAAGTGCCCCCCATTATGGCAGCGTTATCCCCACTTTCAGTAGGATAACAACCATCCGACAAAATATGCAGAGTAACATGAAGATCAATGGGATGGTTTGTTTCAATTCAATCAGCTCTAAATTCTGCTGGGGTAAAAAAAAAAAAAAAAACATCCATGGAGGTGGCACCGAGCAAAACACAGGGAACCCACTACTACGTATTCCATATACCAACTATACCCAACACCTTCCAGTCGTCTTTATCATAATTCCAGCAACCTCTACATAAAAGCAGAGATGCCCTGAGGACACAGAAAAATGCCCTGTAAACTTGTCCTAAGTACTTAGCTGCCCGATTGGCGTCTCCTCTGTCCCCAATCACCACCTCTCCTGTGGTAGCCTGGTGAGAGGTTCCCTTTATAAGGACCTGCTGCTGACGCTTCCAGGTCAGATCGCACAGGACACCATTGTTTTGGCAATAAATATGCAATATTACACAGGTAGTACGACTACTTGATGTATGTAGGTGATATATATCTCATAGTTTTGGCTGCAGCAGTGACGTCACGTCCACAGCGAGCATCACCGCTGCAGCTAATCACTGAGCCAATGAAGAAGTGAGGGGAGAAGGTGAATCCCATTAATGACCGACGTAAAATGCTTCAATATACAGAATACCGGGGTCCGTGTTTCCCCTAAATTACAAGATACAGACTTCAGTGTCGCTGGTCCACATTTTATACAGCACAGGACGGTAAATCTGACCGGTCATGGCGTAACTGGATGGATGGATGGACGACAATGAAGAAAGCTGAAGATTTGCCACCTTGGTCTTAACCCATTTTTCCCAGACTGAAATTACCGAGATAAATTAAATGGATGGGTTAAAATCTTTTTTTTTTTTTTTTTTTTACATTGCTGCGCAAAAGATTTCTTTATTAAAGGAGTTGGTAGTTTTGAATAGCATCACTCATTTTCCCAAATAACGTAAATCAGAAAAAAAAGTTCCATGTGTGGCAAAAAGGCAAAAAAAAAAAAAAAAGGGACCTGTGATCATCTGCTTGCTTCCTTGACAGTAATACATTATATAACTAAAAAAACATGGGCGTCCGAAACGGCGTGCACCTGGAACCGCACCTTACGTCGCTTTCACATGGAGTGCCATTTCAGGGGTTAACAGCACTTATCGAACCTGACTCCAGCTCGCTGCACAGCTGTGATGCGGGCTGAAGTCCTGAGCCGGCTCCACACCCCTTCACCAGCTGCATGACGTACAACGTGAAGACGTTACGGACTTATTACAGGTGAACGGTTTCCTACCTGTAAGAAAATACCTACATCTACATTTGATGGCAGAATGATTCCCCATGGCCAGTGCGATCCTGTGCTTATTCCGGCAGACGTCCTCAGCTCCGGACTCCGCTTTCCGTGCCAATGAACTCTGAGGATTTATTTGCTCTGTGGTCACCGACAAACCTGTACATACAAGATAACGGGGAAATTTTAATTTAATCCTGGACGACACATGAAAATATTTTTGGCTGTATTTTCAACTCATCCCTGAGCTTTCCTTCAGGTAAGCAGAAATTTTGCAGGTTGAAATCAATTAAGATACCCCAGATCTGACCACTCAGTCCAATGTTGCCTCATAGCACGGCACAGGGATTTATTTTTATTATCGAAATTCACTAATATACAACCAGAGGAAACAGCCTATATTAACTGTGTACATCCACGAAATCTGTGTGGTGTAATATATAGAGGATCTGTCAGCTCTCCTATGTGGTGTAGTATATAGAGGATCTGTCAGCTCTCCCGTGTGGTGTAGTATATAGAGGATCTGTCAGCTCTCCTGTGTGGTGTAGTATATAGAGGATCTGTCAGCTCACCTGTGTGGTGTAGTATATAGAGGATCTGTCAGCTCTCCCGTGTGGTGTAGTATATAGAGGATCTGTCAGCTCTCCTGTGTGGTGTAGTATATAGAGGATCTGTCAGCTCTCCTGTGTGGTGTAGTATATGGAGGATCTGTCAGCTCTCCCGTGTGGTGTAGTATATAGAGGATCTGTCAGCTCTCCTATGTGGTGTAGTATATAGAGGATCTGTCAGCTCTCCTATGTGGTGTAGTATATAGAGGATCTGTCATCTCCCCTGTGTGGTGCAGTATATAGAGGATCTGTCAGCTCTCCTGTGTGGTGTAGTATATAGAGGATCTGTCATCTCCCCTGTGTGGTGCAGTATATAGAGGATCTGTCAGCTCTCCTGTGTGGTGTAGTATATAGAGGATCTGTCAGCTCTCCTGTGTGGTGCAGTATATAGAGGATCTGTCAGCTCTCCTGTGTGGTGCAGTATATAGAGGATCTGTCAGCTCTCCTGTGTGGTGTAGTATATAGAGGATCTGTCATCTCTCCTATGTGGTGTAGTATATAGAGGATCTGTCAGCTCTCCTGTGTGGTGCAGTATATAGAGGATCTGTCAGCTCTCCTGTGTGGTGTAGTATATAGGGGATCTGTCAGCTCTCCTGTGTGGTGTAGTATATAGAGGATCTGTCATCTCTCCTATGTGGTGTAGTATATAGAGGATCTGTCAGCTCTCCTGTGTGGTGCAGTATATAGAGGATCTGTCAGCTCTCCTGTGTGGTGTAGTATATGGAGGATCTGTCAGCTCTCCTGTGTGGTGTAGTATATAGAGGATCTGTTAGCTCTCCTGTGTGGTGTAGTATGTAGAGGATCTGTCAGCTCTCCTATGTGGTGTAGTATATAGAGGATCTGTCAGCTCTCCTGTGTGGTGCAGTATATAGAGGATCTGTCAGCTCTCCTGTGTGGTGTAGTATATAGGGGATCTGTCAGCTCTCCTGTGTGGTGCAGTATATAGAGGATCTGTCATGCGCAGTGTAGTATATAGAGAGGATCTGTCAGCTCTTCTGTGTGTGCTCACTCACCCCCCTTAGTGCACAGATTTAATTGAATGGAGGTTAGGAGAGCGGATTACAACGTACCTCGCTTGGTTCGCGCTTCTTTAATCTCCTCGCACAATTTGTTGAACTCCGGATCCAGTTCGGCGGCGATGATGGCGTGCGCCGTGTCTTTCAGAGTGCAGGCGCGGTGTCTGATAATTTTATCTGTACGGGAGACAGCGGCAGAAGGACATTTCTCTGTGAGTTACACGGGGGTCGCACCAAAAGCCTCTCGTGGATCGTACGTCTGAAGGACAGAAGACTCAGCGCCATTTCTTGTTTTACTTAAGGACCCATGCACATTATACTAATATCGGACAAAGGCGCAGATCTCGATAGTCTAATGTGTATGGGGGCGCGAGATAGCTGATCATCGGGGGGAGATATTGATTGGACATGTTCGATTTTGGAACTGCCCTATCACTTTGTTCTCTACGGAGATAAACCACTGACGAAGATGTTTGATGCTTTCTCAGAGAAAATGAACGTGTGCGCGCCTGAGGGAAGTGAGTGCTGCAGTGAATAGGAGAAATACCCGCAGGCTGAAAGATTGGGGGCAAGTGAGTGCTGCGGTGTATAGGAGAGATGGGTGCGGGCCGAACAATCGGGGGAAAGTGAGTGCTGCGGTGTATAAGAGAAAGATTGGGGGGCAAGCGAGTGCTGCGGTGTATGAGAGTGATGGGTGCGGGCCGAACAGTCGGGGGGAAAATGAGGGCAGCGGTGCATAAGAGATAACCGCAGGCTGAAAGATTGGGGGCAAGTGAGTGCTGCAGTGTATAGGAGAGATGGGTGCGGGCCGAACAATCGTGGAAAATTGAGTGCTGCAGTGTATAGGAGAGATAACCGCAGGGGAAAGATTGGAGGCAAGTAAGTGATAAGCTGTATAGGAGAGAACTGCAGGCTGAAAGTTTGGGGGCAAGTGAATACTGCGGTGTATGGGAGAGATGGGTGCGGGACGAACAATCGGGGGAAAGTGAATACTGCGGTGTATAGGAGACATAACCACAGGCTTAAAGATTGGGGGCAAGTGAGTGCTGCGGTGTGTGGGAGAGATAACCGCAGGGAAAAGATCAGGGGGCAAGTTAGTGTTGGAGTGTATAGGACAAATAACCGCAGGCTGAAAGATTGGGGTTGAGTGCTGCGGTGTATGGGAAAGATGGGCACGGACCAAACAATCCGGGCAAATGAGTGCTGCAGTGTATAGGAGAGAACCAAGGGCTGAAAGACTAGGAGCAAGTGAGTGCGGCGGTGTATTGGAGAGATAACCGCAGGGGAAAGATCAGGGGGCAAGTTAGTGTTGGGGTGTATAGGACAGATAACCGCAGGCTGAAAGATTGGGGGTAAGTGAGTGCGGCGGTGTATTGGAGAGATAACTGCAGGGGAAAGATGGGGAGGCAGGTGAGTGCTGCTGTGTTTAGGCGAGATAACCAGGGGCTGAACGATTGTCCGACAGCCATTTAATGTGAATGGGGGGTCTTTACACCATGGATTCATTAAAACACAGTGCACATTGGTAGAAGATGTGCTGATGCTGCAATTTCCCGTTTCATAGGACGTCATAAATCCGCATTTTGGACGTTTCATTTTAACACGGCTGGCAAGTATTTTGGACTCTGTGATAAAGGAGGCTGCACACTTCACAAGTAGCAGGCACCAAGTAAAACAACGAGGGGCCGAACTACAGGGAAATGCATTAAATACGTCCTGTACGAGGGCACAGAGGATTTGTGCCGCTCTTCTCAATTACGCTGCACATCGCAGTTCAGCAAACAGCGGAGGAGAACATAACTTTATGGATCCCAAGGCAGCATTTTATCTCATGCACGCGGCGTCTCAGAATCGATAATATAAAAAAAAATTATATATAAAAAAATATTACTGAGTCAATAGCAAAAAAAAATAAAAAGGCAGTCTTTTTTATCAAACTATTTTTCTCCAATGGCAAACATGGCACCCGTCCTCTCTCTCTATTTTCCCGGTGACGGGCAGCGAGAGGAGTGATTATGAGCTGTTATTCGACACATCTCCTCTCTGGCAGAAAGAGGCTTAAAATCAATAGAGCCTGGAGAGGGAGAAAAATAATAATTGCAAGAGCACTTTTGTGCCTGAGCGTCATTACCTCCCGGCTCTTTATCAGGATTGTACTCCAAGGCGTTGCTGCAGATCAGGTCCACGTCTGTCAGGAAGTCCCGCACGGTCATGTAGCGGTGCTTGTCGATTTTGGTCATTATGGTGGAGAGGTCCATGGGTTCTCTAATGACTTCAAGGTAATCGGAAACCTGCAAAACGACAAAAGCGGCAGCGGTCAGACAAATCTCTGAATGCTGGCGGTGGGGTGGGGGGCATTAAACCTTTCCAAAAGTCGCCATGCAAAAGAAAAACCTCATGGACACAAGATTACGAGCAGATAATATGAGAGCGTCATAAAACGGCATGCTGCAAGAATTAAATGGAAATTCTGAGAAGCGGATGAACTAATGGCTATCCAATGAGCAGACATTTATTTATTTTTTTTTTAAAAAACAGGCATCAAGACAACACAAACCGTGCACAGGACCCCCAGACTGACTCCAAGGTATTGAAAGCCTTCATAGATCACAGGGGACTGTAGAGAAGTCGGGACTGTAGATGGAGGCAGATTACGTCTATGGACATAGTATGGATATCAAAGACACAGGACCCTGGGGGGCTTCCACAATCAATGGTGCTTTATAAATAAATAATATTAATAATAATAATCAATAAAAAGCCTCAGATAAATAAAGTAACCCTGCAAAAGGAAAACAACTGCACTGTAGAAATGTTATGGGGGCTACAGATTTGGATGTGATAGTTAAGCTATACTCCCACGGGCTGCAGCATAGAGCGTCTGTTCTTCTAGAGGACCACACAGGTCAATGGGAGCCATGCAATGCTCCATAGAAGGGCTAAACATTGCCCTGGTGATCGCACATGATCGTGGGGTGCTGCCTAAACGTCCGACAATATCCCCCCCACCCAGCCATGAACACGAAACGTCTCATAATTAGGCATGAACTGTTTCGCAGGTCAGTGATTCGTCGCCGTCGTACGGGAGCTGCATCCTCACAACTCAACAGTCACATATAGTAACTATGCCATTACTTTCCGATCACTGGGGTCCTGCTGGGACCTCTCGAGAATAAAGGGGGCTATTGCACTGATTTAGGGCCGTAGCCTCTTCACTATAGGTAGCCAGGTGTCTCTGGGCAATTAGCTGCATTAAGTGAATGCGACCGTTCCGCAGTTTCGTGAACAGTTGGGCAGTAGAGAGCGCCGCTGTTCAGGCGAAACCAAGGTAATCTTCACACAGAGGTTTTTGGAGAAGACTAAATCCAACTTTTTTTTTTTTTTTTTTTATACTAGCCTTAGGACACTATGCAGCCCCTTCATTCGAGTCCAAAGATGCCCATGCCAATCAAGTATATTTAGGTATTAAGTAATAAAAAGAGGTTGTGAACAGGCGTCCGGTGGCACCAGAGATGGAGCAGAGGACGGAGTGCCTCGTCTTGTTATGCATGCTCGTGCTGCCTAATGACGCCTCCTGGGTAATGTCCAATGTAGAAACGTAGACGATTAACACATTACACCCCAATGTGTTGGTGACCAGATATCTATAATGGTCATTCACCGTACAGAAAAGTGGCTGACAATACCTTCCCCTTGCCGGCCTTGGAGTCAGCCGGGGATCCCAGGTTGCACGGACATGCACAGAAGCGGACTTTTATAGTCGATAAATATTTTCTTCTCCAATTTCACTGCTTTGATCGTATGAAATCTGTCAATTTTGTCTAAAAAAATTTGGAATTTTGCTGAGATACTGTTTTACACGTGTAAAGCCTTAACTCACTTGTCTCATCTCTGGTCGTAAGTAATAAAAACACAAAAGTGGCAGCTTCCTTTAAAGTGCTGCAGACATAATCCACCTCTGGTTCACACTCAGCCATCAAATGTATATTGGAAAGTTGCCTTTGATAACGCTACATTCCTACCTGCTTCACATGATGGAAATGTAGCTTTATCCTGTCGCCATTGGGGTTTCCAGGGGGACAGCAGAGTCAGACCGGATTTAGAGGTCCCAATGCAGACCCTGCTGGTGCCCAGGTTAGGAAACCTGCGGACAGTGTGGACTTTAAGAGGTCCGTGAATGTAAGAGATGGAAAACCAGACCCTATTTCCCCTGCAGGATCTCAGAGTGTGGATTATGTCGTCTTCTTTTTTTTTTATCTAAAATTTGTGTTTTCATTATTGCAAGAAAAAACAAAACCCAAAAACCAGAGAATTTGACCAAATACGTAACAAAGCTCAGATTAATAGGAGATTGTCCGGTCACTTTCACACGACTGTGACCGCATCCAACGAGTTAAGACTAATGATACAATCCGCTTCATTGTTTGTGCATTACTGAAACAAGACCTCTTCAATATCCACCGGTTTGCTGAAGATGTTAAAGCGCTTATCGGTGGCCAGTCGCTTGGTGACGTCCCTGAGGAAGAGTCTTAATTCCCTCAAAGTATTTTCCTCGTTGTCTTCCATCTTTTGCTTCTCCACCTCGGAAAGCTGGCGTGGCGGCGGTGATGGGGCGCGGGGTAGGACCTCCAAAGACTGCATTACTGGGGGGAAAAAAAAAGGAAGCCATATTGGACATTAATGCTAGATTGAAATGTTGCAAAATTATTAACTGTGCCAACCTGCATGGATTGGTAGCACCGGTGAGTATATTAGGCAGCGCCCCAGGGAGCAGAGTAAATGTCCATGCTCTTATCGGTGCATTTAAGGGATAATATTCTTAACGCTCCTGTTCAAAATGATATCTACTTCCTGCAGATGCGATGAGATCTCAAGCGGACAGACACGTTAGGCCTGAGCCAGGCATGGATTGGACAGACACATTAGGCCTGAGCCAGGCATGGATTGGACAGACATGTTAGGCCTGAGCCAGGCATGGATTGGACAGACATGTTAGGCCTGAGCCAGGCATGGATTGGACAGACATGTTAGGCCTGAGCCAGGCATGGATTGGACAGACATGTTAGGCCTGAGCCAGGCATGGATTGGACAGACATGTTAGGCCTGAGCCAGGCATGGATTGGACAGACATGTTAGGCCTGAGCCAGGCATGGATTGGACAGACATGTTAGGCCTGAGTCAGGCATGGATTGGACAGACATGTTAGGCCTGAGACAGTCATGGATTGGACAGACATGTTAGGCCTGAGCCAGTCATGGATTGGACAGACATGTTAGGCTTGAGCCAGGCATGGATTGGGAAAGATATGTTAGGCCTGAGCCAGGCATGGATTGGGACAGATATGTTAGGCCTGAGCCAGGCACAGTTTAGGACAGACATGTTAGGCATGAGCCAGGCACCGTTTATAGGACAGACATGTTAGGCCTGAGACAGGCACCGTTTGGGACAGACATGTTAGGCCTGAGACAGGCACCGTTTGGGACAGACATGTTAGGCCTGAGCCAGGCACCATTTGGGAGAGATACGTTGGGCCTGAGCCAGGCATGGATAGGACAGACATGTTAGGCCTGCGCCAGGCATGGATTGGACAGACATGTTAGGCCTGAGCCAGTCATGGATTGGACAGACATGTTAGGCCTGAGCCAGTCATGGATTGGACAGACATGTTAGGCTTGAGCCAGGCATGGATTGGGACAGACATGTTAGGCCTGAGACAGGCACCATTTGGGACAGACATGTTAGGCCTGAGCCAGGCACCATTTGGGAGAGATACGTTGGGCCTGAGCCAGGCACCGTTTGCGACAGACATGTTAGGCCTGAGCCAGGCACCATTTGGGACAGAAATGTTAGGCCTGAGCCAGGCACCATTTGGGACAGACACGTTAGGCCTGACCCAGGCACTCTTTGGGAGAGACACTTTAGGCCTGAGCCAAGCACTGTTTGGGAGAGATACGTTAGGCCTGAGCCAAGCACTGTTTGGGAGAGATACCTTAGGCCTGAGCCAGTCATTGATTGGTATAGACACGTTAGGCCTGAGCCAGGCACAGTTTTGGACAGACAAGTTAAACCTGAGCCAGGCACTGTTTGGGACAGACACGTTAAGTTTGAGGTTGAGTAGCACACAAAGCTTGAGACGGGAAGAGTGGGAGAAGCGTGCCAAGTTTGAGTTGGGGAGGGGGTAAAAAACCAAGCTTTAGCCTAGAGTCACGAAGCACAGAAAGATTGAGGCAAGAAGTATGGGAAAAGCAGGCTAAGCTTAAGCCGGGGTGGTGAGCACGCTACGCTTCAGCCAGGGAGGGGGAGATGGACACTATGACTGAGGCAAGGAGCATGCCAAGAAGGAGCCGGAGAGGGCACACTTTGCAGGAGCCTGGAGGGCAGGTAGGCAGCATGTTAAGCAGGATCCGGTGGTGTTTGGGGTGTGGTAGGGAGCATGCTAAGCAGGGGCCGCGGGAAGAATGTGAGGGGATAAACACACTAAATTTATACTGGGAAGGATGGAGGGTGGTAGAGAATCACGCTAAGCTTGATTTGGGTAGTGATGGGTACATGGCAAGCTTGAGCTGGGGAAGAGAATGCTAGATTTGATCTAGTAAGGAGCGCCATAAAGTTTGAGCCAGAGGAATAAGTCTGCTTGGCCTGAGCCAAGTATGGCCAGGTTTAGGTGACCAAGCAAGTATTTTATTAGGGATTGCCTGAGACTTTAAGACTAGAGAACTGGGATTCAGCATGCCCAATCCTTCTATTCCCCGACACCATCTATCAGGGAAGAGTCAGAAGCCGTCCTTCACCCTACAGCAGCAAGGGCAGTTGGCTAGTACCACCAAAATTATTGACTGGTTTGTCCATCCCCCCACCACACTGGATGACTTCAGGGCCATAATATATTAGACTCCTGACTAAGAAACATGGGACTGGTGTCGGGATATACTGCAGTAAGACTTTTGGAAAAACCTTTCCTTTGACACTTACCAGTCTTTTTCCTTTTTGGAGGGGGCATAGCAGCCTGATTAAGAATTAAATCTTGGAAAAATTTCCACCGATCGTCTTCACTGGGTCTGGAAATGTTAAAAACCTCTTCATACTGAGCCCTGAATATACACTTCACCTGCAGAAAAAGAAAAAATAGATGGCAAAAAGAACAAAACCAAAGGAAGATTAAGTTTACTGACAGTTCTAGACTTGTTTTACTTTGTGGAGTTCAGACAAAGTCACGGAGTCGGGAGGAATATTGTGTATGATGGTGAGAAGCCATAAACATCAGTAAACAAGGAGAACGACGGAACAACTTGATTCACTTAAGTGCTTTACCGGGGCACAAAAGATGAATAAAAGTCATTATGAGCTCATTGTGTTTGGCTTCTTAACTACATTTTAGCTGCAAAAAAAATCAAAAGATCAGAAAACACGACTTGTTCCAAAGTATTGAAATGAGCGGAGAACGTGCGCCACGATCCTGGAAGAACAACCTGCTGCTTTTAAATGAAAAATGGTTGTATTTAAAAAAAAATAAACAAAAAATGCAAAACGCTAATTCTAAAGCCGAGTGTTGGACGTGGTTGTGATACAATAATTACAGAGTGTACAGTGAGCCCTACGTAAATAATCCCCCATCGGAAAAGATGTGTGATTAGGATTTATAAGGCTGTAGCCTAGGATCGCGCTATGCAGCCGCCGCATTGTAGTATCATGTAAATGGGGGCTGTATTGTGACCCTCAAAATTACCACAACTGCAACAAGCAAGAAAGGGAAAATAAAATAAAAATACATTTATATACCGTATATACTCGAGTATAAGCCGAACCCCCTAATTTCGCCACAAAAACCTGGGAAAACTTAATGACTCGAGTATAAGCCTAGGGTGGGAAATGCAGCAGCTACTGGTAAATTTAAAAAATAAAAATAGATACCAATAAAAGTAAAATTAATTGAGACATCAGTAGGTTAAGTGTTTTTAAATATCATTATTGAATCAGGAGCCCCATATAATGCTCCATAAAGTTCATGATGGCCGCATAAGATGCTCCATATAACAATGTGCCACATATAACAATGTGCCACATGTAATGCTCCATACAGTTCATTATGGCCCC
The DNA here is from genome assembly GCF_051348905.1 of Ranitomeya variabilis. Taxonomy (NCBI): domain Eukaryota; kingdom Metazoa; phylum Chordata; class Amphibia; order Anura; family Dendrobatidae; genus Ranitomeya; species Ranitomeya variabilis. The sequence continues at coordinate 1,062,231,292 of NC_135233.1, forward strand.
ATAGATACTCCATATAACAATGTGCCACAATATAATGACCCATGCAGTTCATTATGGCCCCATAGATGCTCCATATAACAATATGCTCCATATAACAATGTGCCACATATAATGCTCCGTGCAGTTCATTATGGCCCCATAGATGCTCCATATAACAATGTGCCCCATATAATGCTCCATACAGTTCATTATGACCCCATAGATGCTCCATATAACAATGTGCCACATATAATGCTCCGTGCAGTTCATTATGGCCCCATAGATGCTCCATATAACAATGTGCCCCATATAATGCTCCATACAGTTCATTATGACCCCATAGATGCTCCATATAACAATGTGCCCCATATAATGCTCCATACAGTTCATTATGGCCCCATAGATGCTCCATATAACAATGTGCCCCATACAGTTCATTATGACCCCATAGATGCTCCATATAACAATGTGCCACATATAATGCTCCATACAGTTCATTATGGCCCCATAGATGCTCCATATAACAATGTGCCCCATATAATGCTCCATACAGTTCATTATGACCCCATAGATTCTCCATATAACAATGTGCCACATATAATGCTCCATACAGTTCATTATGGCCCCATAGATGCTCCATATAACAATGTGCCCCATATAATGCTCCATACAGTTCATTATGACCCCATAGATGCTCCATATAACAATGAGCCACATATAATGCTCCATACAGTTAATTATGGCCCCATAGATGCTCCATATAACAATGTGCCACATATAATGCTGCTGCAATAAAAAATAAATAAAAAAAAATGGACATACTCCCCTCTCGTTGCTGCTCCCCAGCGTCCCGTCTCTCCACAATGACTGTTCAGGCAGAGGGTAGCGCGCACACTAATACGTCATCGCGCCCTCTGACATGAACGAGGACGCGCGGACGACTGAGCGGCGCCAACGCTGGAACGAGGGACAGGTGAATATGAAATACTCACCTGCTCCGGCACGGTCCCTGGCAGCTTCTCCCGGACAGATGGTCTCCGGCGCCGGCAGCTTCTTCATCTGTTCAGCAGTCACTGGTACGGCTCATTACAAGAATGAATATGCGGCTCCACCCCTATGGGAGTGGAGCCCATATTCATTACTTTAATGAGTGGTATCACGTGACCGCTGAATAGAGGAAGAAGCTGCCGGCGCCGGAGACAACAGGACATGCAGGGACCGCGTCAGGAGCACCAGGAGCAGGTGAGTATGTGACCGTCGTCGCTCCCCCTCACCAGCAGTATTAGCCGAGAGGGGCACTTTCGGACCATTTTTTGGGACTGAAAAAGGAGATTTTTGTGTACTCACCGTAAAATCTATTTCTCTTAGCCTCTAATTGGGGGACACAGGACCATGGGTGTTATGCTGCTGTCCACTAGGAGGCGAGACTATGCATAATCTGAAAAAGATTAACCGTGGCTCCTCCTATGCAGTATACACCCCTGGACGGCATCAGCCTTGTCCAGTTTTGTGCAAAAGCAGTAGGAGGAATGTAACATGAATGACAGACATGCCTATAAGAAGGCCACTATGTACGAGCTCAAAGAACAATATGAGAACTCAACAGTAACAACAGCCCGAAAAGGGCAACAGGGTGGGAGCTGTGTCCCCCAATTAGAGGCTAAGAGAAAGATTTTACGGTGAGTACACAAATCTCCTTTACTCTGTCGCCTCATTGGGGGACACAGGACCATGGGACGTCCTAAAGCAGTCCCTGGGTGGGAAGCAATGGACGAATATTGTGCAGACAGGCCCCTATACTTAGGGCACCGCCGCCTGCAGGACACATCTACCCAGGCTCGCGTCCGCTGAGGACTGGGTATGAACCCTGTAGTGTTTAGTAAACGTGTGTAGGCTAGTCCAAGTGGCCGCCTTACACACTTGTTGTGCCGAAGCCTGGTGCCGAATGACCCAGGAGGCCCCTACCGCCCGTGTAGAGTGTGCCGTAATACCGGCTGGAAGAGCAGAATTCTTAAGGCGGTAGGCCTCTTGTATGGTGGATTTGATCCACCTGGCAAGGGTAGCTTTGGAAGCGGGCAGACCCTTGTGGCCGCCTTCCGGAAGGAGGAAAAGAGAATCAGACCTCCGGAAGGACGCAGTCCTAGACACGTATATACGCAATGCCCTGACGAGGTCAAGCGTATGCAGAGCCTTCTCCACTCTATGAACCGGAACCGGACAAAGGGATGGTAGTGAAATTTCCTCATTGAGGTGGAAGTTGGACACAACCATCGGGAGGAAGGATGGTACCGTACGAAGAACTACCTTGTCCTGGTGAAAAGCCAGGAAGGGCCGTCTGCAGGAGAGTGCTGTCAGTTCAGACACCCTGCGTAGCGAGGTGATTGCCACCAGGAAAACCACCTTCTGGGAGAGAAGGCGGAGCGGGACCTCCTTAAGGGGTTCGAAGGGTGGTTCCTGCAATGCTGTCAGGACCAGGTTGAGGTCCCACGTTTCTAGTGGTCGTCTGTAGGAGGGAACCAATCGGGAAACCCCCTGAAGGAAAGTCCTTACTTGCGGCTTGGTAGCAATGCGCCTTTGAAAAAGCACTGAGAGGGCTGACACCTGGCTCTTAAGCGAGCCCAACGACAGCCTGGCCTCCAGACCGGATTGGAGAAAACCAAGTACTTTGGGTAGGGAATAAGGGAGTGGGATCTGGCCACGAGCTTCGCAAAAGGTAAAGAAAGCTTTCCAGGTACGGTAATAAATCTTGGCAGAGGCTGGCTTCCGTGCCCTGATCATGGTTCCAATGACGTCCGTCGAGAGCCCTGCCTGGGTTAGAACCAAGGTCTCAAGGGCCACGCCGTCAAATTGAGAGCCCCCGAGTTCTGGTGGTAGAACGGGCCTTGTGATAGAAGATCGGGGCGGACGGGGAGACGCCAGGGGGTGTCTGCTGTAAGTTGTACGATGTCTGTGTACCATGTACGTCTGGGCCACTCCGGTGCAATTAGGATGGTTGGAACTCCCTCTTGTTTGATCTTCCTCACTACTCTAGATATCAGGGGGAGAGGTGGAAAAATGTACAGAAGCTGGAACTGGGTCCAGTCCTGAACCAGAGCGTCTGCTCCGAGCGACCGCGGATCGTGTGTTCTGGCCATGAAGTTGGAGACCTTGGCATTGAAGTGTGATGCCATTAGGTCCACATCCGGGGTCCCCCAGCGGTGACAGATCTGGCGAAAAATTTCGGGATAGAGAGACCACTCTCCCGAGTCTATTCCTTGTCGGCTGAGGAAGTCTGCTTCCCAGTTGTCCACACCCGGAATGTGGACCGCCGAAAGAACCGACCCTGTGTCCTCCGCCCAGCGGAGGATGTGTGACATTTCTAGCATCGCCTGGGTACTGCGGGTCCCCCCTTGGTGATTCACATATGCCACAGCCGTGAGAGGCTGCCAGTAAGTGATGGAAGGCCCTCAATGCCAGGAGGATGGCACGAATTTCCAGGATGTTGATGGGCATGGTCGCTTCCACTGGGGACTACTTGCCCTGTGGTGTAGGTGCACCGCACCCCAACCCGTCAGGCTCGCGTCTGTGGTCAAAACCCTCCATTGACCTGTGAGAAAGGATTTCCCCTTTGCTAGCGAGGTTGGCTTGAGCCACCAGTGCAGGGACCTCCTGGTTGACGACGTCAGCTGGAACTCCCCGTCGAGAGAACAGGGATTCCTGTCCCAGGACTTCAGAATGGCTAGTTGGAGAGGCCTGAGGTGAAACTGGGCAAATGGGACCGCTTCTATTGCTGCCCCCATCTTGCCGAGGACTCTCATGGCAAACCGGAGAGATCGAGGGGGTTTGCGGAGGAGGGTGCGCTAGACCCCTGGAGGTGTTGAATAGCATTCCCAGGAAGGTCAGGGACTGATTCGGGGTTGGTGATGACTTTTGTAGATTGATTAACCAGCCCATGCGACAGAGTATCGGTTGTGATTGAGACGCTGAGCTCGCAGTCCTTGAAGGTGGGAGCCTTGATGAGTAGATCGTCCAGGTATGGAACGACTACTATGCCTCTGGATTGTAGGACGTCCATGGTGGCTGCCATGACCTTGGTCAACACTCTGGGAGCCGTAGCGAGTCCGAAAGGGAGAGCCACGAATTGGTAGTGGTCCTGGCCTATTGCGAACCTGAGAAACCTCTGATGGGCAGGTGCAATGGGTATATGCAGGTATGCGTCTTGTATGTCTATGGAGCCGAGATATTCTCCCTTCTCCATGGACGCAACGATGGACCGAAGGGACTCCATGTGGAAGTGACGGACCCGTACATATTTGATGAGCTGTTTTAGGTCTAGTATGGGCCGTACGCTGGCTCCTTTCGTGGGAACTACGAACAGATTGGAGTAGAACCCTCGGAAGCGGTCGGTCGTGGGGACCGGTACTATGACTCCTGCTTGAAAAAGCGAGGAGACCGCTTGGTGGTAGGCACGAGCCTTGGCTGGCGGTTTTGGGGGGACAGAGAGAAAGAATCGGTCCGGTGGGTTGGAGGTGAAGTCTATTTTGTATCCGGAAGACACTAGTTCCCTGACCCACCTGTCTTCTGTAATAGGCAGCCAAACTTGATGAAAGAGCAAAAGTCGGCCGCCTACTGGTGTGGTGTCTTCCGGAGTCCGTGAGTCATGATGAGGAGAAAGTCTGAGATTTTCCTCCTCTGGGCTTAGGCTGGCCTGCTTTTGACTGCCAGGTCTTGTCCGACTTTTGCGTCGATCTTGAGTTGTCCCTGCGTGGGGAACGGTTACGACTTTGTGCTGGACGCGAGACGGACCAGCCCGAGGAATTCCTAAAGGATCGGAATCGAGTTTGGTTACGCTTCTTGTAAGTGCGTTTAGGTTTGAGTTGGGGAAGAGAAGTACTCTTACACCCGGTAGCGTTGGATATCAGTGTCCAACTGTTCACCGAAAAGTCTCCCACTGAGGTAGGGGAGGTGCGTGAGGGACTTATTTGAGGCTGCGTCCGCTTTCCATTCCCGCGGCCAGAGGATACGCCGAATTGTGATGGCGTTTGATGCTATCTCCGCTACTCCCCTTGCTGAATCCAGAGCTGCATGAAGCATGTAGTCTGCTACAACTGCTATTTGAACCGCTTGGTCCGACAGCTCAGGAACGGATGCTTGGAGAGCTTGTCAATTTTTTGCCCAGGCCAGAATGGCCTTGGCAGCCCAAACTGAGGCGAACGCGGGAGCCAGGGATGCCCCTGCTGCCTCGAAAATTGAACGAGCCATGCGTTCTACCTGCCGGTCTGCTGCGTCCCTGAGGGTTGAGCTATCTAGCAGTGAAAGGAGGGTCTGTGCTGCCAGCCTAGAGACTGGGGGGTCCACTTCTGGGTGGTTAGAGAAAACCTTAGGCGGCTTGAGAGGTCCTTCAAAGGAAATCTTATGTTCTGGGGCCTCTGGTGGCGGATCAGAAATGTCCAGCACCCGATGGATGGAAGAGATAATGTCATCAACTAGCGCTGTATTGCTAGGGGGGGATTGGGATCAGGGACCCCTCTGTTTCCCTGTCTGAGTCAGAGTCGCAGATGCCTTCCGAATCCTGTGTATCACTGAGGCGTCCCCTGCTGAGTGAGCCGGGGAGGAGGCCTTCTCTGGTCGGGGATTGCGGAGATCTGCATTGTCTGTCCCTGGAATGGGACGGTCTAGATGACCTGGAGCTACGTTGTCTCTCCCTAGGGGGGGATGACCGTGTGCTATGTGATGACGCTGATGGACTTGATCTATGGGTCCGCTTGCGTCCTGACCTAGACGTGGATGTGCCAGGGTCATCTTGTTCCTGAGTCAAGCTCTCCCTTTGCTGGGTAACGGTCATAGCCAAGGCATGACCCTGCAGAGCCTGAAGCAATGTGGAGGTTAGGTTATCTATAGACTGTGTCATAGATTGCGATATCTGAGTAGCCCATTCCGGCGTGGCATTAGACACCGAGGCATTGGCAGGGGCTTCTTGGGGCTCTGACACATTAGTTTGTATACAGTTCTGGCAATGCGGGTAGGTGCTGCCACTGGGGAGAGCGGTCCCGCAGGCTGTGCAGAAAGCATTATAGCAGTTCTGCCTGGTTCTCTTGGACCTTGAGCCCGGCATAGTGCACAGAGTGCAGAAGGGCTGCCAGCAGAGGACCTTACAGGGGTAGAGAAACCTATAGGGGAGCCTTATAGGTAATATGGATTCACAGCTGAGTAAAAAACCCAGCTGTGATCTTATCCCACCAGTGTGCGCCTAGGTCCAGCGCCGAAGATCCACAGTCCTGTGCCCCCCGGAGACTGGCTGCCTGGTCCTGGTCCTGCAGACCGGGAGATGCAGGGTTAATCTGCAGCAGAAAAATGGCTGCTGAGAAGGGAGAAGGGGGCGGAGAGCTGGAAAAAAGGAGGCAAGGCTGTGTAAAAACGCGTCCTTTCTGTCTTGATCCACCCCCCTTTATGACACTATAGAGTGTCATATTTGTCATCCGGGGGGCGGGCCGGGGGGGCGGAGAGGAGGCGGCGGCTTCAGCTAGGCCGAAGCCGGGGCCTAAATTAGATGCCTGAGGCCCAGGAGGGCTCCAGGCCGGCGCGAAAGTCCGGGAGGGGGTCGGATCTGAACCGGACCCCCCCGGATTTAAAGGCAGGATGGCGGTGGGGATATAAGCGGAAGGGGGAGCGCGGAAGGGGGAGCCCGGTTGGGGTCTCCCTGAGGCAGTATAGAGCTGGTGCTGCCGCAGAGACAGGGGTGCAGGGAGCCCTGTGTCTGTCTGTGCCATGCCTGCCTGCACTCCCCCCGGCCCCAACAGGAGCCCGCAGCTGGGCTGGGGTCCCTGGATGCAGGCGCAGTGTGCTGGCCCATTGCTGGGAGCTGTAGAGTGCTGCCTGTACAGGCCCTACCTGAGGTGTCTCAACCTAATACTCCCAGAGGGGGATTAGAGAGGGTGCTGTGTGACCATCAGGGGGCTTTATCCTCGCCTCGACCTCAACCCAGAAACCAAAAGGAATTGGGGAAGGAGGGGGGGTCTCGACTTCGAACCAGCACCCGAGGGACTGGGGAAGGAGCAACATGGGGAATAGCCATCTCTACTTCAACTGGGCACCCCATAATAGGGGGCTGAGGAAGGAGCCATGCCGGGAGTCTCACAGGAGACCCTCTTTTCTTCATCTATAATCCCGTCGGAAAAAAAGGAGTAAAAATCTTTTAGGTGTGCCTCCTATGCGACACTAAGCAAAAACTGGAGAAGGCTGATGCCGTCCAGGGGTGTATACTGCACAGGAGGAGCCACAGTTAATCTTTTTCAGATTATGCATAGTGTCGCCTCCTAGTGGACAGCAGCATAACACCCATGGTCCTGTGTCCCCCAATGAGGCGACAGAGTAATCTCGGCTTATACACGAGTATATACGGTATATAAATATATATCTATGTAGTTCCTCGAGTGGAGATGTGTATCATCGAGGTTGGTAGCCTCAGTGATACAAGCCCGGAAAAGCCGGCTCCAGCACATATAGTGCTGCAAGAGTTTATAGGACGTGTTAAGGGGGCAGGGTTTACAAGCAGTCAGAGATGGGTGGGATTTGTTGCTCAGATATATGGGGTGTGGTGCGGCAGCTATAAGGAAGTCCAGCAGTATTGTTGTGGCTCTGTGGGAAGACGTGTGCAGACCTCCAGTGTGGTCTGTCTCCTGCCAGATACATAGAGCTGGACACATTATTCTGTTTGGGTGAGTACGGCCTATAACGTAGGTGACACTTTGCACGCACTATTTATTTTGTCTTCCTTACGCCGAGAGGCTGCTTTTATGTTTGTTTTGTGGAAGGTTTATGAAGTTTTAATATGCTTCAGGAAAATGGCCGCCGCGATATCCATCTGCGCACGCGCGGCATCCCGCGGCCATTTTCCTGCAGCCGCGGCCAGCAGAGCGCCGCTTCTGCGCACGCGCGGCCAAAGGAAGATGGCCGCGCCCACCGATCACCAATGAAATAACGAACAGCGCGCTCTTTTAAATCCCCTGGCAGAGGATTCGGGACCTTGGGCATGCGCACACCACTACGCCACCAACGGAAAACTACGCAAAATCTGGGGGAAGACAAGACGCCCTTTTGACCAGACCAGCCTGATTGACAGGCGAAAACGGAGACTTTGCAAAGGTATTTCGGCAACTTAGGTGGGTAATAAACGCATAACAAACACACTAATGTAACGCCCACCTCTGCCCCTATTTAACGCTATTTTTATCCCATCTTCCAAAAACGTGGTGACAGGTTCCCTTTAAGAACTTGCTACTGGTGGATACATGAAGTGATCTGAGTGGAATCATAACAATATATTGAACACCCCCCCAATTTTCTAAGTAAATCTTTTTCTAAAGGTGCTACGGACGTGAAATTCTCCCCAGATGTCAGTAACAATCAATTCAATCCACATAGGCAAAGAAATCAAACCATAGATGTCCATAAATTGTGTAATAATTAGTGATGAGCGAATATGCTTGTTGCTCGGGTTTTCCCTAGCATGCTCGGGTGATCTTCGAGTATTTGTTAATGTTCGGAGACCAAGTTTTCATCACTGCAGCTGAATGATTTACAGCTACTACCCAGCCTGTACATGTGGGGGTTGCCTGGTTGCTAGGGAATCCCCACATGTACTCAGGCTGGCTAGTCGCTGTAAATCATTCAGCTGCGGTGATGAAACCTAAATCTCCGAACACTAACAAATACTCGGAGATCACCAAGCGTGCTTGGGATATAACCCGAGCAACGAGTACACTCGCTCATCACTAGTAATAATGAGAAATGACACTTATTGAAATATCATTATTGCTTTGTACAAAAGCCTTTGTTGGTGATGAAGCTTTAAGACGCCTCCTGTATGGAGAAACTAGTTGCAGGCATTGCTCAGGTGTGATTGTGGTCCATGCTCCCACAGACTCATCACATCCTGAATGTCCCGTAGGCTCCTTCTGAGCTTTTGTTCCTTCCATACATTTTCTATTGGATTCAGGTCGGTGATTGCTTGGCCATTCTAGCAGCTTTATTTTCTCTGAAACTAATTGAGAGTTTCCTTGGCTTTGTGGGATCATTGCATTGCTGAAATACAGTATAAACTCTCATTCCATCTTCAGCATCCTGGTGGATGGCAGCAGATTTTTATCAAGAATGTCTTGGTACATTTGTCCATTCATCCTTCCTTTAATCATATGAAGTTTGCTACAGCTACATGCTGAAAAGCAGCCCCACAACATGATGTTCCCACCTCCAAACTTCACTGTTGGTATGGTGTTTTTGAGGCGACATGCAGTGTTTTTGGCCTCCAAACATGGTGTGTATTATGGCATAAAGAGTGCAATTTTGGTCTCATCGTTCCAGAAACCATTCACCCTGTATTTTTCAAACTTGTCTAAATGTTGTCGAGCAAATTGTACATGCTCTTGACATGCTTTTTGTTCAGCAATGGAGTCTTGCGTGAGGAGTGTGCATACAGGCCATGGAGGCCGAGTGTATGACTTTTAGTTTTCTGTGGAACAATGGTACCCCTGCTGATTCCAGGTATTTCTGTAGCTCTCCACGGGTGGTCCTTGGACAACTCTTCTGATATTTTTTTCACTCCTCTGAACTCGACGGTAGCACCTGGTCATGGCCGGTTTATGATGAAATTATGGTTTTTTTTTTACTTATGGATTATGGCTCCAAAAGTGCTCACTGGAACCTTCAGTATTTTACAAATTGTTCTGTAATCAATGCCATCAGTATATTTTGCAAAAATTATGTTGCTTAGGTCTTGAGACAGCTCACTGGTTTTACCCATCATGAGATGTTTCTTGTGTGGGAACCTTGATAATGAGACACCTTTTTGTAGACCATCAGATGAACCAGCTGATATTTGTCACTAAGGGCAGGATTGCTTTCTAATTATTGATAGATTTTAGCTGGTGTCAGGACTTTCCATGGCTTTTTGCACCTCTCCATGTGCTCAATACTTTTTCCTTTGTCATTGCTCATTATTACACATACCCTAATTTATGGATAGCTATTGTTTGATTTCTTTGCCTTTGTTGATTGGCTGAGTTGTTACCGACATCTGGTGAGAATTTCATGTCAATAGCACCTTTAGAAATAGATTCTCAGAAAACTGATGATGTGTTCAATACTTATTTCACCCACTGTACAAACACTTTTTTTTTCTAAATATACTTTTACTTGTTTTTGCAACATGCTTATCACAGTAACTTGTGGGTCACAATACAGCATTATTTACATTATGAGATCTTTCTCCGTTTACCTACATTGCTTCTTCTACATCGGGACAGGAGCGTTACAAATGACATTGCATCAACAAGATCAGCAAGTGGCATGAATCCTATTGTAACACAGAGAACAGGTGAACAATACCTGCCCAGCAGCCAGGCGTCCTAGAAGACTGCCCAGCAGCCAGGCGTCCTAGAAGACTGCCCAGCAGCCAGGCGTCCTAGAAGACTGCCCAGCAGCCAGGCGTCCTAGGAGACTGGCCAGCAGCCAGGCGTCCTAGGAGACTGGCCAGCAGCCAGGCGTCCTAGGAGACTGGCCAGCAGCCAGGCGTCCTAGGAGACTGGCCAGCAGCCAGGCGTCCTAGGAGACTGGCCAGCAGCCAGGCGTCCTAGGAGACTGGCCAGCAGCCAGGCGTCCTAGGAGACTGGCCAGCAGCCAGGCGTCCTAGGAGACTGCCCAGCAGCCAGGCGTCCTAGGAGACTGCCCAGCAGCCAGGCGTCCTAGGAGACTGCCCAGCAGCCAGGCGTCCTAGGAGACTGCCCAGCAGCCAGGCGTCCTAGGAGACTGCCCAGCAGCCAGGCGTCCTAGGAGACTGCCCAGCAGCCAGGCGTCCTAGGAGACTGCCCAGCAGCCAGGCGTCCTAGGAGACTGCCCAGCAGCCAGGCGTCCTAGGAGACTGCCCAGCAGCCAGGCGTCCTAGGAGACTGCCCAGCAGCCAGGCGTCCTAGGAGACTGCCCAGCAGCCAGGCGTCCTAGGAGACTGCCCAGCAGCCAGGCGTCCTAGGAGACTGCCCAGCACCCAGGCGTCCCAGAAGACTGCCTACCAACAAAAGGACGGTAGATGAGATTAACAAATTTCGATACGGAAATTGACCAGCAGTTCTATACATATACTTTTTTTTTTTTTGGCGCACAGTATCACTGAATATCAATCTTACAAACAAACTTTTGTATGAGCTTACATTTTCCAAAAAGTCCGCCATGGCCACGATTGCAGCTTCCACAGGGCGAGTCAATATGCTTAATTTAGCCAGTGAACAAACTCATTTTTTTCCCCATTTTGCTTGATAAAAAAAACGGATAGAAGTCCGTTCTAATTTTATGTTTATTAGCTTTACATAAAAAATCTATAAAACACACAGATCCATAAATGCATACACACATACATCTGAGGAGCAGCTTCTTACCTCATCCGGCAGCTCCCCGTACACTAGTTCAGAGGTAGACAGTAGTAATATAGGAGAGAACGAGGGGATATCTTGCAGGAGCGTCAGAAAGGTAGCCCTCACAGTTTCATTGACAGCCTCCCACCAGTCGCCAATATGTGGCATGTAAACAACACTGGGTACTGTCCGCCGAGCTTCCCGGAACACCTGGAGAACAAGATCATTAAATGGAAAGTTTCATCGGAAAATCCTTTTATGTAAGCCATATCTGACATTTCATCATAATATGAAATAAATGCACTGGTTTGTAGCTCAGGGGCTTCTCATTATATCCAGACTTGTTCTGGAGCACATGCCAGGGCTATTCTCATGCAGACAGCCCATAAACTATATTTGAAGGGAATCTGTCAGAAGGTTTTTGCTATGTAATCAAAGAGCAGCATGATGTAGGGGAAGAGAGCCTGATTTCAGCAATGTATCACTTACTGGGCTGTGTGTTTCAATACAACCATTGTTTTATCACAAGGAGATTATCACTACAGGACTAGATGCCTCATATGCCTTGTAGTCCAGCCACGCCCCCAGCAAGGATTAGAAGCCGTCAATATATATTGTACACAGAAAGCTGCCAGTGTTGGGGGAGGAGTGGGACTACAAGACACAAAACACTATGTCCTGTAGTGATAAACTTGTGCTGTTAAAACATTGATTGTATTGAAACAGCAAGTACACTGGAATCAGGGTCTATGTCCCTACATTAGATTAAATAGCAAAAACCAGCTGACAGATCCCTTTGAGAGGTTACCTATCCTAAACAGTCTCCCAAGAGCATTCTGTCACATTGCAGTGAACAATGAGGTGCTTGGTCTAAATAGAAACCTCTCCTCTATATATATTCTTGTGTGAGAGCCAGAGAGGGATTCAAGGCGACAGATGCAAGCCGAGAGCCAGAGACAAGGTCGAGGAGACACATGCGGGGCGAGAGCCAGAGAGGGATTCAAGGCGACAGGTGGGGGGCGAGAGCCAGAGACGAGGTCGAGGCGACAGATGCGGGGCGAGAGCCAGAGACGAGGTCGAGGTGACAGATGCGGGGCGAGAGCCAGAGACGAGGTCGAGGCGACAGATGCGGGGCGAGAGTCAGAGACGAGGTCGAGGCGACAGATGCGGGGCGAGAGCCAGAGACGAGGTCGAGGCGACAGATGAGGGGCGAGAGCCAGAGACGAGGTCGAGGCGACAGATGAGGGGCGAGAGCCAGAGACGAGGCGACAGATGCGGGGCGAGAGCCAGAGAGGAGGTCGAGGCGACAGATGCGGGGCGAGAGCCAGAGACTAGGTTGAGGCGACAGATGCGGGGTGAGAGCCAGAGAGGAGGTCGAGGCGATAGAGGTACGGGGAGAGCCAGAGAGGAGGTCGAGGCGACAGATGCGGGGCGAGAGCCAGAGAGGAGATCGAGGCGATAGCGGCCCGGTGAGAGCCAGAGAGGAGGTTGAGGCGACAGATGCGGGGTGAGAGACAGATAGGAGGTTGAGGCGACAGATGCGGGGCGAGAGCCAGAGAGGAGGTCGAGGCGACAGATGCGGGGCGAGAGCCAGAGAGGAGGTTGAGGCGACAGATGCGGGGTGAGAGACAGATAGGAGGTCGAGGCGACAGATGCGGGGCGAGAGCCAGAGAGGAGGTTGAGGCGACAGATGCGGGGTGAGAGACAGATAGGAGGTCGAGGCGACAGATGCGGGGCGAGAGCCAGAGAGGAGGTTGAGGCGACAGATGCGGGGTGAGAGACAGATAGGAGGTCGAGGCGACAGATGCGGGGCGAGAGCCAGAGAGGAGGTCGAGGCGACAGATGCGGGGCGAGAGCCAGAGAGGAGGTTGAGGCGATAGCGGCCCGGTGAGAGCCAGAGAGGAGGTCGAGGCGACAGATGCGGGGCGAGAGCCAGAGACTAGGTTGAGGCGACAGATGCGGGGCGAGAGCCAGAGAGGAGGTCGAGGTGATAGCGGCCCGGTGAGAGCCAGAGAGGAGGTCGAGGCTACAGATGCGGGGCGAGAGCCAGAGACGAGGTCGAGGCGACAGATGCGGGGCGAGAGCCAGAGACGAGGTCGAGGCGACAGATGCGGGGCGAGAGCCAGAGACGAGGTCGAGGTGACAGCAACATCTGTAACTAGGGGCGGATTTTACCAAACAGGCAGCGGACTACTAACTACAGCAGAGGGAGACACCTAGCGGCTGGCTCCTTAAGGCTTTTTACAGAGATGAGACTACTTTTTCTGTAAATGAGGAGATTCACAACTTTGCGCTTTAGTATGCTGGCTTCCAAATAGAGCTAAGTTTATGGATACGACAGTGACCAATTGAACCCGTATGATATAGATAGATATATATATATAGATATATATATATATATATATATATATATATATATATATATATATATATATATATATATATATATATAGATATATATATATATATATATATATATATATATATATATAGATAGATATATATAGATATATATAGATATATATAGATATATATAGATTATATATATATATATATATATATATATATATATATATATATATTTTATTTTATTTTACTTTACATCACCATTTAAAATTAAAAAACTTACAATTTTCACAATAAAAAATAAACCCAGCATACAGCAGGAAGAGTCATCAATATTCGTAAAATGCACACTCCTTATTACTGTATATAAGGATAAAGTTTACAATCAGTGGTGAGAAAGGGAAAGACGAGAGCTCCTGCATGTCATGAATACACCAGAGTCTTCCTTTACTGAGAGAAGCAATCACATGGAGTCACTGCAAGCTTTTGTCCCAAGACTTTAACCCCTTCATGACCCAGCCTATTTTGGCCTTAATGACCTTGCCGTTATTTGCAATTCTGACCAGTGTCCCTTTATGAGGTAATAACTCAGGAACGCTTCAACGGATCCTAGCGATTCTGAGATTGTTTTTTCGTGACATATTGGGCTTCATGTTAGTGGTAAATTTAGGTTGATAATTTCTGAGTTTATTTGTGAAAAAAACGGAAATTTGGCGAAAATTTTGAAAATTTCACAATTTTCACATTTTGAATTTTTATTCTGTTAAACCAGAGAGATATGTGACACAAAATAGTTAATAAGTAACATTTCCCACATGTCTACTTTACATCAGCACAATTTTGGAAACAAATTTTTTTTTTGCTAGGAAGTTATAAGGGTTAAAATTTGACCAGTGATTTCTCATTTTTACAACAAAATTTACAAAACCATTTTTTTTAGGGACCACCTCACATTTGAAGTCAGTTTGAGGGTTCTATATGGCTGAAAATACCCAAAAGTGACACCATTCTAAAAACTGCACCCCTCAAGGTGCTTAAAACCACATTCAAGAAGTTTATTAACCCTTCAGGTGTTTCACAGCAGCAGAAGCAACATGGAAGCAAAAAATGAACATTTAACTTTTTAGTCACAAAAATGATCTTTTAGCAACAATTTTTTTATTTTCCCAAGGGTAAAAGGAGAAACTAGACCACGAAGTTGTTGTCCAATTTGTCCTGAGCACGCTGATACCTCATATGTGGGGGTAAACCACTGTTTGGGCGCACGGCAGGGCTCGGAAGGGAAGGAGCGCCATTTGACTTTTTGAATGAAAAATTGGCTCCAATCTTTAGCGGAGACCATGTCGCGTTTGGAGAGCCCCCGTGTGCCTAAACATTGGAGCTCCCCCACAAGTGACCCCATTTTGGAAACTAGACCCCCCAAGGAACTTATCTAGAAGCATAGTGAGCACTTTAAAGGGCCACTTTAACCAGATATTGTACCTGGAGGCGGTCCGAAGCGTCCTGTATGAATCCCCCAACTGCCGTCACTCTTCTCTTCAGGGCCGATGGTACCCGTCCCCTTCGCGTTGTTGCTTCTTAAATCCGGCGCCTGCGCTGTGCGTGCCTGCCTGGGGCCTGCGCAGTCTTCATTATCAGTAGCAGCTCAGATGCAGGGTGCCTGACTGCGCAGGTGCAGGCAGTGCGGCCGCCCTGTTACTGAATCCCCGCCCCGCACTGTTATTCATTATGCACAGTGCGGGGCTGGCATTCCTGGGCATGCGCACTGCGCTTGTCAGACGCTCCCCCGGTCCCCCGCCTTCCAGCGTTGTTCTTTGTGGCTGTTCCAAACGTCGGCAATGAAACCTGTATATTCGGGCAATGCTGGAAGGCGGGGGACCGGGGGAGCGTCTGACAAGCGCAGGGCGCATGCCCAGGAATGCCAGCCCCGCATTGTGCATAATGAATAACACAGTGCGGGGCAGGGATTCAGTAACAGGGTGGCCGCACTGCCCGCACCTGCGCAGTCAGGCACCCTGCATCTGAGCTGCTGCTACTGATAATGAAGACTGCGCAGGCCCCAGGCAGGCACGCACAGCGCAGGCGCCGGATTTAAGAAGAAACAACGCAAAGGGGGCGGGTACCATCGGCCCTGAAGAGAAGAGTGACGGCAGTTGGGGGATTCATACAGGACGCTTCGGACCGCCTCCAGGTATAATATCTGGTATGTGTGGCCAATTTATAAAACGCTTTATTGAGCTAATAACAATCAAAAACTAAAAGAGCCACCTTGTTAGACTGCAGCATTACTGCTGCACAAGGTGGCTCTTTTAGTTTATAACGGCTGGGGGGGGGGGGGGGGGGGTGACAGTGGCCCTTTAAACCCCCAGGTGCTTCACAAATTGATCCGTTAAAAATGAAACAGTAATTATTTTAGCCTCAATTTTTTCATTTTGACATGGGCAACAGGATAAAATGGATCCTAAAATTTGTTGGGCAATTTCTCCCGAGTACGCCGATACCTCATATGTGGGGGTAAACCACTGTTTGGGTGCACGGCAAGGCTCGGAAGGGGAGGCGTGCCATTTGACTTTTTGAATAGAAAATTAGCTCCAATCGTTAGCGGACACCATGTCGCGTTTGGAGAGCCCCTGTGTGCCTAAACATTGGAGCTCCCCTATAAGTGACCCCATTTTGGAAACTAGACCCCCCAAGGAACTTATCTACATATGTGGTGAGCACTTTGAACCCCCAAGTGCTTCACAGAAGTTTATAACGCAGAGCCATGAAAATAAAAAATAATTTTTCTTTTCTCAAAAATGATTTTTTAGCCCACAATTTTTTATTTTCCCAAGGGTAACAGGAGAAATTGGACCCCAAAAGTTGTTGTCTAGTTTCTCCTGAGTACGCTGATACCCCATATGTGGGGGTAAACCACTGTTTTGGCACACGTCGGGGTTCGGAAGGGAAGTAGTGACGTTTTGAAATGCAGACTTTGATGGAATGCTCTGCGGGCGTCAGGTTGCGTTTGCAGAGCCCCTGATGTGCCTAAACAGTAGGAACTCCCCACAAGTGACTCCATTTTGGAAACTAGACCCCCCAAGGAACTTATCTAGATGTGTGATGAGCACGTTCAACCCCCAAGTGCTTCACAGAAGTTTACAATGCAGAGCCGTGAAAATAAAAAATCATTTTTCTTTCCTCAAAAAAGATGTTTTAGCAAGCAATTTTTTATTTTCACAAGGGTAACAGGAGAAATTGGGCCCCAATATGTGTTGCCCAGTTTGTTGTGAGTATGCTGGTACCCCATATGTGGGGGTAAACCACTGTTTGGGCGCACGTCAGGGCTCGGAAGGGAAGTAGTGACATTTGAAATGCAGACTTTGATGGAATGGTCTGCGGGCGTCACGTTGCATTTGCAGAGCCCCTGATGTGCCTAAACAGTAGAAACACCCCACAAGTGACCCCATTTTGGAAACTAGATCCCCCAAGGAACTTATCTACATGTGTGGTGAGCACTTTCAACCCCCAAGTGCTTCACAGAAGTTTATAACGCAGAGCCGTGAAAATAAAAAATAATTGTTCTTTCCTCAAAAATTATGTTTTAGCAAGTAATTTTTTATTTTTGTAAGGGTAAGGGTATGTCTCCACGTTCAGGATTGCATCAGTCTTTGGTCAGGATTTTATGCAAGTAAAATCCTGACGAAAACTGCACCTGAGGTCACTGGCAGGTCACCTGTGGTGTACCTGCGTGTTTTGCTCATAGTAGCAACATGCAGCGTTTTGAAAAAATGCACAACGCATGCGTTTTCGCGGCAAAAACGCATGCGTTTTTAAACGCATAGTGGAGTCTGGATTTCATAAAATCCCATCCACTATGCTGTAACATCTGGACGCTGCGTTTTTGACGCAGCAGAAAAACGCAGCGTCAAAAACGCAGCGTTTCCTGAACGTGGAAACATACCCTAACAGGAGAAATTGGACCCCAACAGTTGTTGCCCAGTTTGTCCTGAGTACGCTGGTACCCCATATGTGGGGGTGAACCACTGTTTGGGCGCACGTCGGGGCTTGGAAGGGAGGGAGCACCATTTGACTTTTTGAACGCAAGATTGGCTGGAATCAATGGTGGCGCCATGTAGCGTTTGGAGACCCCTGATGTGCCCAAACAGTGGAAACCCCTCAATTCTAACTCCAACACTAACCCCAACACACCCCTAATCCTAATCCCAACTGTAGCCATAACCCTAATCACAAGCCTAACCCCAACACACCCCTAACCACAACCCTAACCCCAACACACCCGTAACCCTAATTCCAACCCTAACCCTAATCCTAACCCTAATCCCAACCCTAACCCTAATCCCAACCCTAACCACAACTGTAACCCCAACACACCCCTAACCCTATCCGTAACCCTAACCACAAGCCTAATCTTAACCCTATTTCCAACCCTAGCACTAATTCCAACCCTAACTCTAATACCAACCCTAACTCTAAGGCTATGTGCCCACGTTGCGGATTCGTGTGAGATTTTTCCGCACGATTTTTGAAAAATCTGCAGGTAAAAGGCACTGCGTTTTACAGCGGATTTACAGTGTTTTTTTGTGCGGATTTCACCTGCGGATTCCTATTGAGGAACAGGTGTAAAACGCTGCGGAATCCGCACAAAGAATTGACATGCTGCGGAAAATACAACGCAGCGTTTCTGCACGGAATTTTCCGCACCATGGGCACAGTGGATTTGGTTTTCCATAGGTGTACATGGTACTGTAAACCTGATGGAAAACTGCTACGAATTCGCAGCGGCCAATCCGCTGCAGATCCGCGGCCAATCCGCTGCGGATCCGCAGCCAAATCCGCACTGTGTGCACATGCCATAACCCTAACCCTACCCCTAGTTCTAACCCTAGTTCTAACCCTAACCCTAGTGGAAAAAGGAGATTTTTGTGTACTCACCGTAAAATCTCTTTCTCCGAGTCAATCATTGGGGGACACAGGACGAATGGGTGTTATGCTGCTGCCACCAGGAGGACACTAAGTTAAACACACACAAAAGATTAACTCCTCCCCTGCAGTATACACCCACGGCTGGACGATCCGGAGCCAGTTTGGTAACAAAGCAGTAGGAGTAAACCAGTTAATAACAGCAAACATGTTATAGTCAAAACACAGACTGAAAAGAATAAACGAGCCAAACTAGGCTAACAGGGAGGGTGCTGTGTCCCCCAATGATTGACTCGGAGAAAGAGATTTTACGGTGAGTACACAAAAATCTCCTTTTCTCCTACGTATCATTGGGGGACACAGGACGAATGGGACGTCCCAAAGCAGTCCCTGGGTGGGCACAAGAAGTTATAAATGCTGTGCGTGCCTACGAGCTACAGATGAGACACTGCCGCCTGTAGGATTCGCCTACCGACGGACGCGTCTGCCGAGGCCTGAGAGTGCACATGGTAGTGCCTCGTGAATGTATGCAGGCTGGACCATGTAGCAGCCTTGCAGACCTGTGCTGCCGAAGCCTGGTGCCGGATGGCCCAGGACGCGCCGACTGACCGGGTAGAGTGAGCTTTGATCCCCGGAGGTGCGGCGTGACCCTTGACACGGTAGGACTCTTGGATGGCGGAACGAATCCACTTGGCGATGGAGGCCTTGGAAGCAGGTAGACCCCTCCGTGGCCCCTCCGGAAGAACGAACAGGGCGTCTGACCTACGGAGAGACGCAGTTCTGGAGACATAACGTCTGAGACCCCTCACTAAGTCCAGAGTGTGGAGAGCCCTTTCCGTGCGGTGAGAAGGAGCAGGGCACAGTGAGGGAAGGACAATCTCCTCATTAAGATGGAAGGAGGAAACGACCTTTGGAAGAAAAGTCGGACATGTCCTTAGAACTACCTTATCCTGGTGGAACACGAGGAAAGGAGGTTTGCAAGATAGAGCTGCCAGCTCAGAGACACGTCTAATAGATGTGACAGCTACGAGGAAGGCAATCTTCCACGACAAGAACAGCAAGGACACTTCTTTCAAGGGCTCAAAGGGGGGCTCCTGAAGAGCACAGAGGACCAGATTTAGGTCCCATGGTTCCAAAGGCATTTTGTAAGGCGGAACCATATGAGAAACTCCCTGGATGAAGGTCCTGACTTGCAGTCTGTTTGCAATCCGTCTCTGGAAAAGAATCGAGAGAGCAGAGATTTGGCCCTTAAGAGAGCTGAGGGCAAGGCCCAAGTCTACTCCTGATTGAAGGAATTCCAAAATATGAGGAATAGAAAATTGGAGGGGGGAACGTCCCCGATCCCTGCACCAGGCGAAGTATACCTTCCAGGCGCGGTGGTAGATGCGCATGGAAGAAGGCTTGCGTGCGCGGAGCATGGTAGATATAACCGTCTGGGGCAGACCCTTCTGCCTCAGTACCCAGGACTCAACGGCCACGCCGTTAAACACAGGGCCTCTGAGTTCGGGTGGTAAATGGGCCCTTGAGACAGGAGGTCTGCGCGGCTCGGTAACCTCCAAGGTACGTCTGAGACCAGTTGTATCATCTCGGCGTACCATGTCCTGCGCGGCCAGTCCGGAGCGATGAGAAGTACTGGAATCCGTTCTGCCTTGATCTTCCTGATTACCTTCGCCAGAAGAGGAATTGGGGGAAAGATGTATGGGAGTCTGAAACCCTGCCATGAGAGGACAAGAGCGTCGGCTCCGAAGGCTGAGGGATCGTGAGACCTGGCCATGTAGACGGGAACCTGGTAATTGAGGCGAGATGCCATTAGATCCACGTCCGGGGTCCCCCATCGAGAGCATATCTGGTGAAAGATTGCGGGATGGAGAGACCACTCTCCGGGATCGAGGCTGTGGCGACTGAGAAAGTCCGCTTCCCAGTTTTCCACGCCTGGGATGTAAACTGCTGAGAGTATGGAGTGATTGGTCTCGGCCCAGCGGAGAATGAGCGCTACCTCGACCATGGCCGGTCTGCTGCGAGTGCCGCCTTGGCGGTTGATGTAGGCTACCGCAGTGGCGTTGTCGGACTGGACCCTGACCGCCCGGCCGGAAAGGAACGGATGAAACTGGCGGAGAGCCAGTCTGATTGCCCGAATCTCTAGGATGTTGATGGGCAGCTGGGATTCCTGCGGGGACCAGCGACCCTGAGTCGAGTGACGTTGGAACACTGCACCCCAACCGAAGAGACTGGCGTCTGTTGTGACAACCAGCCAGTGCACCGGAAGGAAAGACTTCCCCCGAGTCAGGGAGGACCTCTTGGTCCACCACCTGAGGGACTGCCTGATTGGGCGAGGGAGCAGGAGACGGCGGTCGAGCGAGGCGGGATTCCTGTCCCATACTGTTAGAAGGGCATGTTGAAGGGGACGGAGGTGAAAAACAGCAAAGGGCACTGCCTCCATCGCTGCCACCATCCTGCCGAGTACCCTCATGGAGAAACGTAGGGAGTGAGGGCGAGGTTGGGTAAGTTTTCGGACTTCTCTCTGTAGAGTGGATACCTTTTCCTGAGGTAGGAGTACCAGACCCTGAGAGGTGTCTAAGATCATTCCCAGGTAGGAAATGGTTTGAGCCGGGACTGGGGAAGATTTCCTGAAGTTGATTTTCCAACCCAGACGCAAAAAAGTATTTATAGTGACGTCCACTGCCTCTGAGCAGGATCGAAAGGAGGGGCCTTTTATGAGAATGTCGTCCAAGTAGGGCAACACCACTATGCCTCGAGCATGGAGAATGGCCACGGCAGCTGCCATGACCTTGGTGAACACCCGAGGAGCGGTGGCCAGCCCGAAGGGTAGGGCGACAAACTGAAAATGGTGCCCCTGGACCGCGAAGCGGAGGAAGCGCTGATGAGACGGTAGGATGGGAATGTGCAGGTACGCGTCTTGAACATCTAGAGATGCAAGGAACTCGCCCTCTTCCAGAGAGGCAATTACCGAGCGGAGGGATTCCATACGGAATTGACGAACGCGGACGTATTAGTTTAGAAGCTTGAGGTCTAATATTGGACGTACTGAGCCGTCCTTCTTTGGTACAATGAAAAGATTGGAATAGAAACCTTGGTACCTCTCTTTCTGAGGTACCGGGATGATGACCCCGTCTTCCCATAGCGACCTTATGGCCTGGAAAAACTGACAGACCCTTGCCCTGGGAGGAGGGGACTGAAAGAAACGAGATGGGGGAAGAGAGACAAACTCTATCTTGTAACCGAAGGACACTAGGTCGCGGACCCATCGGTCGGGAACTACCGAGAGCCACGCATCCCGAAAGAAGAGTAGGCGGCCGCCTACTCTGTCGGTGTCCTTCGGCGTTTGCCAAAAGTCATTGAGGTGGAGACCTGTTAGGTCTGGGCCCTCGGGATCCCTGTTGTCTGGGTCTGCCTCTCCAAGTGGGAGAAGGTTTGAAAGACGGCTGGGAGGCTCTGTCCTTGCGCTGACCTCTCCCGACGCTGGGTGGTGCGGAGGAGGGATTAGACCAATTGGAGCCGAAACGGAAATATCGGCCTCGGCGAAAGGGGCGAAAAGTTCGTTGCTGGGGAAGGAATTTGCTCTTTCCTCCTGTGGAGTCTGCGATGATTTTGTCTAGTTTATCCCCAAATAGGCGTTCGCCTTGGTATGGGAGAGACGTGAGGGATTTTTTGGATCCTGAGTCCGCTTTCCAGTCCCTGAGCCAAAGGGATCTGCGGATCGTGACAGCATTGGCCGCTGCCTGTGAGGCACAGTTGGCCGCATCTAGGGATGCGGAAACTACAAAATCCCCCGCTCTGGCGATCTGAGTTGCCAGGTGAGAAATTTCTGGGGGTAAGTCGGCACGTAGTGCTGTAGAGGACAAAGACTCGGCCCAATGGGACATGGCTTTTGCAACCCAAGTGGCGGCAAAAGAGGGAAAGAGAGAAGCTGAGGAGGCTTCAAAGGCCGATCGAGCCATCTGTTCTATTTGTCTATCGGTGGGATGCTTGATGGACGCACCCTCAGAGGAGGATAGAACCGCCTTGGTGGCTAGCCGCGACACTGGCGGGTCCACGGAAGGTGACTGAGACCACTCCTTAGTCAGGTCCTGTGCAAACGGATACTTCAATTGCATAGCCTTCTGACCTGAGAAACGTTTATCCGGACGGACTCTATGGAGATCCACAATGTCCTTGAATTGAGGGTGCGTAGGAAAAAATTTATGAGGCTTTGTGGTTCGCCCGAATGACACGGGATGAACCGCCTTGGACGGGGTTTCCTCCTCTAACTGTAGCGTCTGACTTACAGAGTCTATAAGAGAATCTAGGGTCTCCTGATCGTGACGATACTCTGGAGAACAGGACGCGTCGGATGCGTCGTCCAGGAGGGATTCCCTGCTATGAGTCGGGGATGAATGACGAGAGACATCGCTCTCTGAGTCTGAGGGCTGATCACGGAGCGGAGATATTACTCTGGACCTCTTCTTGGATGAGTGAGGGCTTCTAGAAACGGTACGACCTCTAGACCGTGAAGGGTTCTTAGACCGCGTTATAACCTCCGTGGAAGTTCCCTGAGTAAGGGGCGGCTCACGGAGGGACTGTATCGTCCTTTCCAAAGATGCCACAGATCGAGCGAGGGAGGACGCCCATGCGGGGGTACTAGGCTCGCTACATTCCGGATCAGAGGCCGGAGTATCCTGTGCCGCAGGCATTACGCAGGCGGAGCACAGCGGGGTAGTGTGACCTCGGGGCAGAGATACCTTGCAGGAGGTGCACACAGCAAAAATAACCGAGTGGGTCTTTCCAGTCCGTTTATGCCTAGACTGTGACATGTTTGAGATTAAATGAGCGTACTAGCAGGGGGGGGGAGACAGTCCTACTGAGTGCGTCTCACCAAAAATCCTGCGGTGGCCTGGCAGGGAGATCCTGAAGTCCTGTGCACTGCGGTGCTGCAGAGCCGCCAGCGCACTTCCTGATCCAAGATGGCCGCTGAGATGTGAGAAGGGCGCTTCTCGGGAACGAGAAGCGCCCAGGGAGGGGGCGTGTCGTGGGCGGGCGGCGGCGTGCTTGTAGACGGGCGCTGTAGTCCGGCCCGGGCCTGGGAGCCGCCGCCCTCAGAGGTATAACGCTGCCCCGCGGCTGCAGAGCCGCCCGCTGCCCCGCGGCTGCAGAGCCGCACGCCGCCCCGCGGCTGCAGAGCCGCACGCCGCCCCGCGGCTGCAGAGCCGCACACTGCCCCGCGGCTGCAGAGCCGCACGCTGCCCCGCGGCTGCAGAGCCGCATTAGAAGAGAATAAGGGGGGCCCCCTGCTGCCAGCTCGTCGGTCCCCGCACTTACCTTGTGCGATGGGACCGATGCTCCATCCACCTTCACCTTGATAGGGAGAGGGTGGAGAGCTACTGCCGCCATGTGTCAACCGCTATATTCAGTGGTGATGCAGTGGGCGGCTGCACGGACGCCGTCAAACTGTCCGGCTGTGCCCTGGCTCCAGGAGACTTAGGTGGATGATTAGTCCCCGTGGTCGCCTGAGAGGGAGGGAGGGAGATCGGAACGCTAGGGAACCGTCGCCACACTGAAAGGTGAGCCAGGGCTGGCATCCATCGTCGCGGGAAAGGATACAGGAGGAACGCTCCATGTACTTGCCCGTTGTTGGTGCGGGAGAGATCAGAGCTGAAAATTTGCCTGTCGCTCCCTTCTCTCCGTTAAATCAAAAAAGAAAATTGGTGGGGTCCTGAGGACCCAAGTGCCTCCTGAGACACTAAGTAAGAACTGGCTCCGGATCGTCCAGCCGTGGGTGTATACTGCAGGGGAGGAGTTAATCTTTTGTGTGTGTTTAACTTAGTGTCCTCCTGGTGGCAGCAGCATAACACCCATTCGTCCTGTGTCCCCCAATGATACGTAGGAGAAAAGAAAAAAATATATTTTCTTTATTTTATTATTGTCCCTACCTATGGGGGTGATAAAGGGGGGGTTTATTTATTATTTTTTTATTTTGATCGCTGTGATAGAACCTATCACAGCGATAAAAATGTACTTGTAACGTATCTGCCGGCCGATTCGGCGGGCACACTGCGCATGCACCCGCCATTTTGGAAGATGGCGGCGCCCATGGAGAAGACGGAAAGACACCGGGAGCCTCGGTAAGTATAAGGGGGTGGAGATCGGGGCACGGGGGGGGGCGTCGGAGCACGGGGGGGGGGGTGGCATAGGAGCACGGGTGGGGCGGACAGGAGGAGCGGAGCACAAGACGGAGGGGAGCGGAGCACAGATCGGTGGCTTGGGGGGGCGATCGGTGGGGTGGGTCACATAAGTGTTTCCAGCCATGGCCGATGATATTGCAGCATCGGCCATGGCTGGATTGTAATATTTCACCAGTTTTTTAGGTGAAATATTACAAATCGCTCTGATTGGCTGTTTCACTTTCAACAGCCAATCAGAGCGATCGTAGCCACGGGGGGGTGAAGCCACCCCCCCCTGGGCTGAAGTACCACTCCCCCTGTCCCTGCAGATCGGGTGAAATTGGAGTTAACCCTTTCACCCGATCTGCAGGGACGCGATCATTCTGTGACACAGCATATGCGTCACAGGTCGGATTGGCACCGACTTTCATGACGCATACGCTGTGTCACAGGTCGGGAAGGGGTTAAATCAAAGTTCCTCAAGGACAGAATAACCGTGGTGACCAATTCCCTCCAACTCAATGAGTCTGTATACATCCATGTACACTCGGCTCCCTCTAGTGGCGGCATTTTGTGCAGCTCTAAGAACCTAAAGACTACGTAACTCTATAGCATTGTGTAGACTAGGTATTTATGTTCTGAAACTTTTAAAACTGGCACCGGGCGGTGTACAACCAGCCAAAGTACACCAAAGATTTAGCCAAGAATTTCCAGATTACACTTACATTCCGAGAACATGAAGCAGAGAACATTTGGAATGGATATAACACCCTCATTTTCTTCTTTGCACACAGTCACAACATCAGATTTAACATCTGGAACCATTTAACAGCTCACTAAGAGAGACAGGATTTTCTGCCAGCTGACAAATGCAGATGCGGAGTGTAGATCCACTTAATTTGGGGTTTATCTGCAAATATGCCAGTTATCCCCTGGGTACTGCAGACGAACGGCACTGGTCAGAGATGGGTCCCAGGAGGTGAGCAGACCTTTCTGTGCTCCTTTATACATAAGGAAAAAGGGTCAGAATGTCTAAAAAACAAAAAGGTAAAGGGAGAGCAAAAAAAATGGGAAAGAGGTCAAAAAAAAGGGGAAAGAGGGCAAAAAAGGGGAAAGAGGGCAAAAAAGGGGAAAGAGGGCAAAAAAGGGGAAAGAGGGCAAAAAAGGGGAAAGAGGGCAAAAAAGGGGAAAGAGGGCAAAAAAGGGGAAAGAGGGCAAAAAAGAGGAAAGGTTAAAAAAGGGGGAAGAGGGCAAAAAAGGGGAAAGAGGGCAAAAAAGGGGAAAGAGGGCAAAAAAGGGGAAAGAGGGCAAAAAAGGGGAAAGGGCAAAAAAGGGGAAAGAGGGCAAAAAAGGGGAAAGAGGGCAAAAAAGGGGAAAGCGGGCAAAAAAGGGGAAAGCGGGCAAAAAAGGGGAAAGCGGGCAAAAAAGGGGAAAGCGGGCAAAAAAGGGGAAAGCGGGCAAAAAAGGGGAAAGCGGGCAAAAAAGGGGAAAGCGGGCAAAAAAGGGGAAAGAGGGCAAAAAAGGGGAAAGAGGGCAAAAAAGGGGAAAGAGGGCAAAAAAGGGGAAAGAGGGCAAAAAAGGGGAAAGAGGGCAAAAAAGGGGAAAGAGGGCAAAAAAGGGGAAAGAGGGCAAAAAAGGGGAAAGAGGGCAAAAAAGGGGAAAGAGGGCAAAAAAGGGGAAAGAGGGCAAAAAAGGGGAAAAAGGGCAAAAAAGGGGAAAAAGGGCAAAAAAGGGGAAAGAGGGCAAAAAAGGGGAAAGAGGGCAAAAAAGGGGAAAGAGGGCAAAAAAGGGGAAAGAGGGCAAAAAAGGGGAAAGAGGGCAAAAAAGGGGAAAGAGGGCAAAAAAGGGGAAAGAGGGCAACAAAGGGGAAAGAGGGCAAAAAAGGGGAAAGAGGGCAAAAAAGGGGAAAGAGGGCAAAAAAGGGGAAAGAGGGCAAAAAAGGGGAAAGAAGGTAAAAAAGGGGAAAGAGGGCAAAAAAGGGGAAAGAGGGCAAAAAAGGGGAAAGAAGGCAAAAAAGGGGAAAGAGGGCAAAAAAGGGGAAAGTCACACTCTAGAAGGACTGTAGAGAGACTTCCATTACGGTCTAGAATTGAGGAGACAAAAGTGCCTGGCACAAAGTTAAGATACCAAATGGGCAAGACCGGGTGTCAAGACTGACCACCTGGAGGAAGTCTTCACCTTAGACTTGAGAAACCAGAGAGCTCTGAACTAGAATTTATAACGTCTAAACAACCCTAAAAAGAACCTACAGGTCAAACAGAAGGAAGGAGAGAAAAATGGTCGGATTTGCTGCATTTCAAAAAGGAGAGGGATGTGCGATGATCTATGTGAGATCACGAGGGCTCCCTGGCATTGGACACAATCAGCGAGTCCAGTGGGTTTGACAATAGCAGTTCAACAACTATGATGTAAAACACAGTGACTGTAAATTTGGGTGGAAGAGGGCACTCTGAGAAAAGGATATCTTGAAGACTTGGAGAATAGAAGTGCCATGACCAACCAGGAATGGAGAACAAGGAAACTCTGGGGAGGGTGATGGAGATGTGGCGGTGCATCTTTCGTATCCACAGGAACTTCCAAGAGCCCATTGAAATTATGAAGGAGCACAGAACTTCTACCCATAAATTGATAAAGCTGGACACAGTTGTTGACATCATTCAGAACCAGTATAAGATGAAACAAGACATTTCTTGGTAACCAAAAGTCAATTTTAATAAAAACATGGGAATCCACTCAAGAAGGAATTGGGTAAATTACCCCTCACTGAGGAAAGAAAAGATGGAGAATTCTATCTCACATTCAAAGAAGACAACCTCTCCGACATCTGACTGCGGCTTGCTAGCAGCCCTCATAAAAAAAAAAAAAAAAAAAAAGATTACCTCCCACCTGAAGGTGCCCCATGATTTGGACAACTGGCTACTCCAGAGTTTGGAAGCAGTCTGCCCAGATTGGTTGTGGTGGTGCCAGGAAGGAGAAGGCTTGAGGAAGATTTCCTCATGTCTTGAGGAGTTGAAGCCTGACTGGAAAGCCTGGAACTTGATTGCGAGAGGGTGGAACAATTACCCCTGGTTGTCTCAGAGATGATTTCGGATGATGTGGCACCAAACAGATGAAATTCTTGAGAATGGTGAACCACCCAGAGATTTGTGTAGAAGCTGTTTCCACACTCCAGGCCTTCAGTCAAGGACCATGTGGAGTGCGACAACGTCTCTGGTAGACTGAGAAAAATACCTCCTAGATTCTAAAGAGGCCGAGTAAAGCCATGTGCCGGAGTGAACAATCTGATTGCCTACATCACAAATTTCCAGGGTACTGGAAAGAATTCCATGGCTTATTTGAGTGGATGAGGTAAAGACCAACTAATAAGCTGAGCTTGCCGCCTCAAAGGCTGACTCTGCCAGGGGCTCATTGTGTCTGTCAGTGAGATGTGAAATAGCCACTGCATCCACATGGGAAGAGGGTTTGAGGATCTGCCTCTAAAAATGAGGTCAGAGGTGTCTGGAAATTTGGTCATCCGGAAGCGTTCCACCAGGTGTTTCCATCCTCTTAGTAAAGTCTTAAACTTTTTCCTATGTGTCTTGCTCTGGAAGTAGAGCAGGCAAGGGTATGAGGCATGGAGCAACTACCTGAGGACCTAGAGGCCTTGAAGGCACCTGCCTGGAATCAGGGAGAGAGGGGAGACAGTGTGAATGATTCAGCACTGTTCTTTCTTCCCGAAGAAAATCTAGGTCCTTTTGCCAACCTAAAAGAAAATAAGGCAATACCTAAAGAAGAAACAAATTTGGAGAAGCCAGATCTGTGTCTACCACCTACATGACACGAAGCAAAGGTGGCTTCGCTCTGTTCCAGTGAAGGGTGTCGCCTGCTGAGGAGAGCTGACTATTTCTGAAGGCATCAGCCAACAACCCGTGGTACCTGCTGAGGAGAGCTGACTTTTTCTGAAGGCATCAGCCAACACCTGTGGTTCCTGCTGAGGAGAGTTGACTTTTTCTGAAGGCATCAGCCAACACTCGTGGTTCCAGTGTCCCTCCCAATGAAGTGAGCGAGAAAGAGAACTTCCCGAGATGCGAGCTACTAAGACTCCGTGCAGAGAAGTTACTCAGAGTCTCCAGACTACGAGCATAACGAATGCCGTTCAGCCCATGAAGCATTTCCCCAAGGCTCAGCAGACTCCTACTAACCTGTGCACAGGACTCCTCAGGAGTTTTAGCGCTGACTGAGTAAAGTGCTGGCAGGTCCAGTCGATGCACAGAGAACTTTTCAAGAATGTGCAACACAGCTGGCGCAAGGTGCGAAGTCTGCCCTGAGCCCGGCTCCCCACACAGGAGAAACCTGGGCCGGTAAGAGGTTGGCTGGTGACAAGCTGATCTGCAAAAAAAAAAGAAGAAAGAAATATACGATATGTTACATATTGCAAAATAAATATATCTTTGCAGAGATCATTACTGGCACACATATGTAGGGCACCAATGCGGAGAAAATAAATAGGCATAGGCCCTATTACCAACCCGTACATGACGGCCCTCGCGTACCCTCCCTTTCCCGGCCACTCACGTTGTAAAGTGGAGGAAGGGCTTGTGGGGAGCAGCTGGCTGTTTCTTTGGTGATCCTGAGACAGAACTCACATCAAATATGGACAACGGGCTCTCATCCTCGCTGTCATCCAGGAGGAGACTGGGATCGTCTGCAGATGGGAGAACGCGGGCGTTAGGACTAATCTTGGTACATGAGACATTAAATATCAGCTGGTCATTGCCTATATTTCTGGGTGAGTTTTCTTACCCCACAAAGGACATCTATCACTTTTCTGATTATTGCGACCCCCCCACCGGCTCTGAAATGGATGAAGGACTGGAGGGGAGGCTCCTGCTGCAGACAGTTGTCTTACAGCCAGTCACAAGACAATGATGAGAAGGACATTGCTGATGTCCTGGGGCACACACCTTATATAGATAAAATAGCATCAAAGGGAAGGGGATTGTAATTTATTTGTGAGGACTATCATTACCGTCTTTCTTGTGGTCTCTGCTAAACTCAGCATGAGGAAACACTTTGTGCAGCGCGTGGATTAGGTCCGTGAACGTCCTCTGGAGCAGGGGCCTTATGACGAGCGTGAGCGCGTGCCCGGGAGACATCACAGCACGTTGAGAAGCAGGCACAATGTTTGTCATTGCATGGTAGAAATCGTGGGCACCGAGAACGACTGAAGAGACGTCCAGCTGTAGCTTCTGACTGCTGGCATAGATCTGGGGGTAGCGCCGGCGAAGGGCGATCAAGGCAGCCTCAGTGCAAAGTGCTTTAATGTCAGCGCCACAGTAGCCTGAAACGCGTCACATAAGGTAGACAATGAGAAATGTATCAGCGAGCACCATCCATGACGCCACAGCTCCGTGCAAACAGACGACGAAGGCAGCGGCATCCAGAAAGGCCACCATAATAAACAACATAAATAACGGGGTGTCAGAGAAAACAGTCTCAAAACCAAAAGGAAGCTTCAAGACAAATCGGTTTTAGGTGCGGATGTAAAACTTCTATTTTTCAGAAATAAATGTTATACACAATATATAGTCATGTACTACTTTGCCTCCGGCTAATCAGAACCATTTGGCAAATAATTCTACATTTTGGACACTGGTTCGGTACAGCAAATCCCTTATTAATGTAACAATCAAAACACTATAAAAGTGAAGCGGTGGGTGGCCACCTCAGATATTAAAATGGCTAACATACAAAACAAACCCGGAGCCTGCTAAGAAAAAGCAAGGCAGTGCCAAAGGCTTAAAACTAAACGTTTCTATATGTTTTCCTATGTATTGCAGCCCTTTTATGTCTCCAGACCCCGACACGACTGATCTGCAGAGCTTTTATGGGGCCGCAACGTATAAATGTATGTATGTATGACACGACTGATCTGCAGAGCTTTTATGGGGCTGCAATGTATAAATGTATGTATGTATGACACGACTGATCTGCAGAGCTTTTATGGGGCTGCAATGTATAAATGTATGTATATAAACATGACACGACTGATCTGCAGAGCTTTTATGGGGCTGCAATGTATAAATGTATGTATGCATGTATGACACGACTGATCTGCAGAGCTTTTATGGGGCAGCAACGTATAAATGTATGTATGCATGTATGACACGACTGATCTACAGAGATTTTATGGGGTCACAATGTATAAGTGTATGTATGCATGTATGACACGAATGATCTGCAGAGCTTTTATGGGGCTACGATGTATAAGTGTATGTATGCATGCATGACACAACTGATCTGCAGAGCTTTTATGGGGCAGCAACGTATAAATGTATGTATGCATGTATGACACGACTGATCTACAGAGATTTTATGGGGCCGCAATGTATAAATGCATGCATGACACGACTGATCTGCAGAGCTTTTATGGGGCCACAATGTATAGTGTATGTATGGATCCATGACACGACTGATCTGCAGAGCTTTTATGGGGCCGCAATGTATAAGTGTATGTATGCATGCATGACACGACTGATCTGCAGAGCTTTTATGGGGCCACAATGTATACTGTATGTATGCATGTATGACATAACTGATCTACAGAAATTTTATGGGACCGCAATGTATAAGTGTATGTATGCATGTATGACATGACTGATCTACAGAGCTTTTATGGGACCGCAATGTATAAGTGTATGCATGTATGACATGACTGATCTACAGAGCTTTTATGGGGCCGCAATGTATAAATGCATGCATGACACGACTGGTCTGCAGAGCTATGGGACTCACCAACGCATTTTTCTGCCAGCTCGTCCAGGAACGCGTCGGACAGCTTGGGATTCCAGTCCCTGGTGTGTATCTGTAAAATGTGCTTTCTTGCCTGGGAAATAAACACAACAATTCACTTTCCGTTTGCAGTGGAAAAGACCAGCGAGTAGGACACTAAAGTGATAGTGCAGGTAGAAGAGAACCGCTCACATGACAGACAGCGGACACACAATCAAGGGGTTGTGTAGGATCAGTAAAACATGGCCGCCACACCGTAGGTTCTGCCATACTACACACACCCTACGGACACACACACGGTGCAGTTTTTGTAACAAAATTTGTCAGTTTTATAGTTCTTGATATACTTTTTCATCCAGTCCGCAGCTCCGAAGAAAATCTGGGAACAACGACGGCACAGAGCTCTTATCTTATTCTTAGGCTTGCTACGTGATGACCCCATAATCTCGCCAGGTGCTCATATACCAGTATATGAAAACAGGGGCATGAATTCAAATAACGGGGGTGGACCAGACATCATCTGCCTATCTAACCAGCCCAAATATTATTATACCTGATAGCAGACCCTCCGCTCTCCTCGCGGCCTCCTCCACCGCCCCTCAAGCTCCAACCCTCTTCCATTCAGAGTGGGCAGCATAGTGGCTAAACCTTGCCTGCCCCTGTCTCTCATGACACCCACTGAGGACATTCTGCATTTGTGTTGTGCCATACTCCTTCCATTTTTGTCATAACCCAATCGTCCACAGGATCTGAAGAAGCCTTATGGCGAAAGGCACATTAAAGGGATCCATTGTTAACTTCCTTTTAAATATATATATCCTTAAACTGTCTTTCGCCTCCTTTTCTGCTATATAACATTAGTGAACTTTTATACTTCGCATTGTTTGATATTTGTGCTTACAGTTAAACCTTCCAATAATCTCATCAGCACAACCAGACATTGACCCTAGGCTTACAGGTACTAGTCTTTGGCTATAGACTGACTTTTGTGTACGTGGATTACCCGGAAACTAATTCCTTATTATTTCACTGTGCACTGTTTATAGAACTTGATTGGTTTACATGTAATTTCAGCCCCATCCTCTAGGTGGTGCTATTATTCTAGATATCGGTAACATTATCTATTTTATTACATTTATACCTAATTATATTACATTATTCTTGCTACTTCTTGTTCATATAATCACACTAAAAAATTTAGTTTGTGGGCGTAACATGGAAAAAGTTCACAGGGTATGAATACTTCTTCAAGGTCTACATACATGGCATTTTAATTTCTGGCAATTTGGGGCGTCATTAAATATTCAGCTTTTTCTTCCCCGGTTCATTACATAATGGCAGCAAAAAATAAAATTATATATTTAAACAAAGTATTCTCAATACTGTCATAAAAAAACTCATGTGTTATGAATTTAGAATAAACGAACACCCCATCTACCCCTCTGATAAAGGGTTTGATATTGATGGCCTTTTCTAAGAATAAGTCACCAATATCACAGCCTGAGAATGACCACTACACGGCGTATGGAGCTGCAGTGTACCAACTGTACATCCGGCTGCCGTGTGATCTGGGGGTCCGCATGCCCACCCATCTGATATTGATGAGCTATGATGACACCAAACCATCAGTGCCAAGGTCCTGAGGATTACATGTGCCCGTATATATTCCCCCCAATGTGTGTACTCCTTCATGGAGGCGTTCTCACCTTCTGATCAGGTAAACTGAAAAGAAATTCCCTGTCGAATCGACCAGGTCTCCTGAGTGCGGGATCTATAGAATCAAGTCTGTTTGTAGCACCAATAACTATTATCTCGCCGCGATTGTCCAACCCGTCCATGAGTGCCAGCAGGGTCGACACGATGGAACTGGAACAAAGGAGAGAAGGACACATGGATTAGTAATAAATAGTAACAATATCGACCCTTTAACGAGGCTGAGATTATTTATAAGAAGCTGAACCAGACACTATTTGCAGACACATGTTTCAGGGTGTTTGCTTCTCATCAATGCAAAGCAAAATGTCCAATTTGGCTGGCTGGGTGAGAGGCCTCTGAAAGTAGGTTTGAGGGAGAAAGTTTCTCCTTGTGGACATTGCCAAGTTGACTTAAGGTAAGTGGTGACAAATCAGTTTTTCAGGTTTGCACTGATGAGGGGTAAAACCCCCCGAAACATGTGTTTGCGAATACAGAGTGTCTGCTTTGGCTTCTTATCCCGAGTCATGTGAGAAATCTTGTTAAAAAGTAAATATTGCCTTACAGAATTGCTACTTTTAATAGGAGGCGCCCAAAAATTCAAGCTACATACTTATTTTTCCAAGGAGACAGATACATGGCCTGTAAAGCCAACTTGGAACTCTTCACAAGGAGAAAATGTGGAGAAAATGTACCCCCAAGACATACTGCACAGAAAAATGTACAGAGCCCCTAAGGTGGGAGAACAGCAGTACAATGAGCCCCAAGAAACTCTTGAGCCTGATCTTCTGATCTTCCAATTACCTGCATTATTACTTAAAGGGGTTGTCCGGCCACTAAAAATAAAACAGTTCAGATTACCAAAAGCGGTAGGACTTCCCTTACTGCTTCCTCGTTTCTCCCGAGTCCCCTGACGGTCTCCGCTACACGTGGATGGACTTGTGACCTGTGCTTCCGATCACCGGCTGCAGCAGTAATGTGTGGGTCAGTGTTGCATCCAGCAATTGGCTGCAGCGGTCACATGCCCATCCATAAGGAGCAGAAAATACACTGACTGGGAATTTTAAAAGCACTGGAATGAGAGCAGTGTAAGAAAAGTTTTACTACAGTGGCCGGGGAAAGCCCTTTAATAATTTTGTCCTGGCACCATGTAGTCCTATTCTCAAGAACAAGTTCATAGGTCAATGCCCTTACCATCCATGCTCCGGTCCTCAAATGCTCTGTGCTGCTGGGGACTCAAAACCTTCCACACAGGAACTCTACCTTTAACATGCCCCTTGCTAAAATGCTCATATTGGAACGAAAGCTGAATTAAAGGGTCTTTCCTGGTTTCAGAAAGCCACATGTCCCCATGAAGACCGCGCTGGACCGGGAAAGGTGAGTAAGGCACAGCTCTTCCTGGTGTCTACAGCACTGACGTCACATGCTTGGCGCCTGCTAGCGTAGCTGCAGACAATCGCAGAGCTCAGTGACTCAATCAGTCACCTGCCGTCCGCCATCATGGTAGTGATGACCTGACAGCGCTGCATGCAAACTGATGGCGTGAACCGCGGAGACTCCGCTCTGGACTTGGGAAGGGTAAGGAAAGAACAGTATTTTAATTTTATTATTAGAACAAATTACAGACTGGGGAGGGTTATTCTGAAACTGGAAAGTCTCTATAATCAGATAAATAGAAGGGGCCCAAAATATCAGGTCATGATGACCAAGATGGCTGTATACAGAGGGCCCCCCTATCCTCACAGCAGAAGACGTGACCACAAGTAGTCAGGACATACATGATCATCTATGGTGCAAGCAGAAACGTACCTGTGAATCTGATCCTGTCTGCTGGAGCGAACCGGAGCCAGACCATCTATCTCATCAAAAAAGATGATGGATGGCCTCATCACGTATGCCTGCGAATGAAACCAGTGGTCAGGAGGAGAAGCATAATAAATAATAATAATCTTTATTTATATAGCGCCAACATATTCCACAGCGCTTTACATTTACATTACAAAGATCATAATGAATAAGTAGTGTACAGATGTACAGACCACCTTACCCTCTCCCCCGGCAACCCAGACCGCCTTACCCTCTCCCCCACGGCAACCCAAACTGCCTTACCCTCTTCTCCCCAAGCAGCCCAGAGCGCCTTACCCTCTCCCCCAGCAGCCCAAACTGCCTTACCCTCTCCCCCAAGGCAGCCCAGACCACCTTACCCTCTCCCCCAGCAGCCCAAACTGCCTTACCCTCTCCCCCGGCAGCCCACACCGCCTTACACTCTCCCCCACGGCAACCCAGACCGCCTTACCCTCTCCCCCACGGCAACCCAAACTGCCTTACCCTCTCCCCCAGCAGCCCAAACTGCCTTACCCTCTCCCCCAGCAGCCCAAACTGCCTTACCCTCTCCCCAAGCAGCCCAGACCGCCTTACCCTCACTCCCCCAGCAGCACAAACTGCCTTACCCTCTCCCCCAGCAGCCCACACCGCCTTACACTCTCCCCCACAGCAACCCAAACCGCCTTACCCTCTCCCCACGGCAGCCCAGACTCCCCTACTCTCCTCCCCACGGCAGCCCAGACCGCCTTACCCTCTTCCCCACGGCAACCCAGACCGCCTTACCCTCTTTTCCACGGCAACCCAGACCCTCTCCGGTAGCACAGACCACCTTCCTGGCAACACAGACCGCCTTCACCCTTCCTGGCAACACAGACCGCCTTCACCCTTCCCAGCAGAACAGACCGCTTTTTCTCCTTCCCTCTCCCAAGCAGCACAGATCACTTTTCCACCTTCCAAACACAGACCGCCTTCACCCTTTCCGGCAGCACAGACCACTTTTCCTCCTTCCCTCTCCCCGGCAGCACAGACCGCTTTTCCACCTTCCCGGCAGCACAGACCACCTTCCCCCTTCCCGGCAGCACAGAACGAAGGGTCTAGAAGCGGGAGTGCAAGACTTGTTACTGATATTCTGTGACCCCCTGTGTCACGTCCCACCACCTCAGCCATAACTCAGATGACCAGTTTTCCCTGGAAAGTTCCTTTAACCTCCCTCTAAGAATTATCTCGGGCAGGTTTGATTTCTTATGTAAATCACGAGAAACAAACATAAATATGCAGCAGGAGCGATGCAATTACACTTGGCAAAAAGGAAGAGGTGGCACAAATTGCTTGTAATATACTAAATGGCTTCTTACAGACGAGAACGCACTTAAGGAACAACTTCCAATTATTATAAATATGCTAAATGTTTTTCTGAATATAACATTTTTACATCTACTTTGCAAAATTACTTCTGTGAACAACAAAGTAAACTACACGCTGTGCACGGCTATAATTGTCAGCAAAACTTCCAGAGTGGGAGGAAAAAAAAAAAAAAAAAAAAAGGTACTGCAAAAGGGGTGTACTAACTTTTCTTTTGCATAGTGTCAGCCTCCTAATCGCAGCAGTATGCACCCCCATGGTTTCCTGTGCCCCTCAATGAGGCGATAGAGCAATATCCATTAAATACCTCCCAATAGTCTATGGCAGGCGATGAGAGGGATAACCATTTATCGAGAGATGTATATATGTATAGTGTGTATATATATATATATATATATATATATATATATATATATATATATATATATATATATATATATATACACACACACACACATACACATACATACAGTGAATACAAAAAGTCTTGAAATCTTTGTTAAAATGGAAGATTTTTGTTACGTAAAAAAAAAAAAAAAAAAATCAAGAAGCATCATTTCAGAACTTTTTCCTCCAATATCTGCACACATTGAAAAATATTTTTTTGGGGGGGACTTAGAAAAAATAAAAACCCAAGAATGTGGTAGCATAAGTGTGCATACCCTTAACCCCTTTACCCCCGAGGGTGGTTTGCACGCTAATGACCGGGCCAATTTTTACAATTCTGACCACTGTCCCTTTATGAGGTTATAACTCTGGAACGCTTGCATGGATCCTGGTGATTCTGACACTGTTTTCTCATGACATATTGTACTTCATGATGTTGGTAACATTTCTTTGATATTACCTGCGTTTATTTGTGAAAAAACACGAAAATTTGGCAAAAATTTTTAAAATTTTGCAGTTTTCCAACTTTGAATTTTCATGCCCTTAAATCACAGTGATATGTCACACAAAATACTTAATAAATAAAATTTCCCACATGTCTACTTTACATCAGCACAATTTTGGAACCAAAATTTTTTTTTGTTAGGGAGTTATAAGGGTTAAAAGTTTACCAGCAATTTCTCATTTTTACAACACCATTTTTGTTTAGGAACCACATCACATTTGAAGTCCCTTTGAGGGGTCTATATGATAGAAAATATCAAAAAGTGACACCATTCTAAAACCTGCAGTCCTCAAGGTGCTCAAAATCACATTTAAGAAGTTTATTAACCCTTCAGGTGCTTCACAGGAATTTTTGGAATGTTTAAAAAAAAACAAAAAAACGAACATTTAACTTTTTTCACAAGAAAATTACTTCAGATCCAATTTGTTTTATCTTCCCAAGGGTAACAGGAGAAATTGGACCCCAAAACTTATTGTCCAATTTGTCCCGAGTGCGCTGATACCCCATATGTGGGGGGAACCACCGTTTGGGCGCATGGCAGAGATCGGAATGGAAGGAGCGCCGTTTGGAATGCAGACTTAGATGGATTGGTCTGCGGGCGTCACATTGCGTTTGCAGAGCCCCTGATGTACCTAGACAGTAGAAACCCCCCCACAAGTGACCCCATATTGGAACCTAGACCCCACAAGGAACTTATCTAAATGTGTTGTGAGAACTTTGAACCCCCAAGTGTTTCATTAAAGTTTATAACGCAGAGCCGAGAAAA
This sequence comes from Ranitomeya variabilis, assembly GCF_051348905.1. Taxonomy (NCBI): domain Eukaryota; kingdom Metazoa; phylum Chordata; class Amphibia; order Anura; family Dendrobatidae; genus Ranitomeya; species Ranitomeya variabilis. The sequence continues at coordinate 1,062,269,389 of NC_135233.1, forward strand.
AAAATATAATTTTGTCCCACAAAAAAAAATATTTTTTAGCCCCCAAATTTTTATTTTTCCATGGGTAACAGGAGAAATTGGACCGCAAAAGTTGTTGTCCAATTTGTCCTGTGTACGCTGATACCCCATACGTGGGGGTAAACCACTGTTTGGGCGCACAGCAGAGCTCGGAAGGGAAGGAGCGCCATTTTACTTTCTTAACACAGAATTGGATGGAATTCAGATCGGACGTCATGTTGCGTTTGCAGAGCCCCTGATGTGCCTAAACAGTGGAAACCCCCCAATTCTATCTCCAACCCTAACATCAACACAACCCTAACCCCAAGACACCCCTAACCCTAATCCCAACCCTATCCATAACTCTAACCATACCCCTAACCGAACCGTAAAAGTAATCCAAACCCTAACCCCAACTCTAGGCTCAGCCCTAACTTTAGCCCCAACCCTAAACCTAATGGGAAAGTGGAAATAAATATAAAAAAAAATTCTATTTTTCCCTAACTAAGGCGGTGATAATGGGGGGTTTGATATACTATTTATAGCGGGTTTTTACATTTGGCAGCTGTCACACACTAAAAGACGATTTTTATTGCAAAAAAAAATAGTTTTTGTATCACCACATTTTGAGAGCTATAATTTGTCCACATTTTGGTCCACAGAGTCATGTGAGATCTTGTTTTTTGCGAGACGAGAGGACATTTTTATTTGTACCATCTTTGGGTACACAACATTTTTTGATCGCTTTTTATTCCGATTTTTGTTAGGCAGAATGAACAAAAACCAGCAATTCATGAATTTCTTTTTTGGGGGGGCGTTTATACCGTTCCGCGTGTGGTAAAATTGATAAAGAATTGTATTCTTCGGGTCAGTACGATTACAGCGATACCTCATTTATATTTTTTTATGTTTTGGCGCTTTTATACAATAAAAACTATTTTATATAAAAAAAATAATTATTTTTGCATCGCTTTATTCTGAGGGCTATAACTTATTTTTTCGCTGATGATGCTGTATGGCAGCTCGTTTTTTGCAGGACAAGATGACGTTTTCAGCGGTACTATGGTTATTTATATCTGTCTTTTTGATTGTGTGTTATTCCACTTTTTGTTCAGCGGTATGATAAAGCATTAGGGGTTAACTAGTGGGACAGTTTTATAGGTCGGGTCGTTCGGGACGCGGCGATACTAAATGTGTACTTTTATTGTTTTTTTTTTTATTTACATAATATATACAATATATATTGTTTTCTTTATTTAGGATTTTTTTAAAATATTTTTACAGAGTAATTTTTTTTTTTTTTTTTTTTACATTGTCCCAGGGTGGGACATCACTATATATTGTCAGATTGCTGATGTGACACTTTGCACAGCGAACTGACAGGCATTGCAGGAGGCTTGCTGGCGCCTGCTCTAAGCAAGCCACCTCCCTGCAGGACCTGGAAGGAACGCGCGGCCATCTTGGATCAGGGGCCTGCAGGAAGGATCCCCTGGATCAACATGTTAGGGCATGTTAGGTTAGGCTATGGGTTGAACTAGATGGACTTACAGTCTTCCTTCAACCTTAATAACTATGTAACTATGTAACTATGTAAGGAGACAGGAGGAGACCCTCGGAACAACGCGATCACATCGCGCTGTTCTGAGGGTCTCAGAGGAAGCACGCAGGGAGCCCCATTCCCTGCGCGATGCTTCCCTAAGCCACAGGAATGCTGCGATCTTGTTTGATTGCAATGTTCTGTGGGTTAAAGTGCCGGGAGCTGTCACATAGTGCCGGATGTCAGCTGTGATAATCAGCTGGCGGCTGATCCTATATGACGTACTATCCCATCGATGGTCATACAGGCCCAGGTCACCTCGACGGGATAGTGTCAGAAAGGGGTTAAAATAATACTTTGCTGAAGTAGCCCTTGAATTGATAACAGACTCCTGTCCAAAAAAAGGCTGAATGCTATCAGAATGACACATCTAGAATTGGCAAACTTTGCCCACTCTTCCCATCTCCTGTGTACAGCGCCCTCTTCAGGTCTCACACGGATTTTTTTTATTGGACTCAGATCTGGGCTCTGATTGGCCCATTCCAAAACTGATCTCCTGGTGACGCCCTTTTGCTTATTTGGAAGTCGCTTAGCGCAACTGACAGGCTGAAAGGTGAAATTCCTCTTTAGCTTTTTAGCAGAGGCCTGAAGGTTTTGTTTCAAAATTGACTGATATGTGGAACTGTTTATAATTCCCTCACCTTGATTAATGCCCCAGCTGTGACTGATGAAAAACAGTCCCCAAAAGAATAATGTTGCCTCCACCATGCTTCACTGTGGGTATGGTGTTCTTTTGGTGATGCTTGGAATTAAGGCCAAAAAAGTTCAACCTTGGCCTCAGACATAAGTTTTCATCCTTTATGAAGGTTTTGACAAAACATAGCCGGCTTTGGATGTTTTTCTTCGTAATAAAAGGCTTTAATTTTGCAACTTTATCACAAAGGCCTGACACATGAAGGCTCTGGGAAGTGTACAAACTGGAGCAACGCGGGATCGTTAAGGTGACTAACACTACTTTTATCATTATTTATTTTTATTTTTTTTAAACATGGCTTAATGTCTTAAAGGAATATTCCCATCTGATACCTTTATGGTCTATCCACAGCAAAAGCCATAAAATGTATAGTAGATGCAGATCCAACCAGCGGGGCCGGTCTCCATCAAGAACTGAGTCCGTACATATCAATATCACTACCCTAGGAAATAAGTGAGGATTGCCCTTACCTGGTCAAACAGGAGTCGCAACTGGCGCTCTGACTCGCCCACCCACTTACTGAGGCAGTCGGCACCTTTGCGCATGAAGAAAGAGACCTTCCTGTCACCTTGGCTGCATTCGTTGGCGAGGGCTCGGGCAACCAAGGTTTTTCCTGTCCCCGGGGGACCATAAAATAAACATCCCCTGTAAAGAAAAAAAGATGGTTGCCACTATACATTAATGTAGCCTAATATCTAGCAGTAATAATTTCCCACACAGATACATGTGGCCGCCTTTCTCCTTCACAACACTAGAGGGAGTGCATACTGCTGTATCATAGGGTTCAATGCATGAAGTGTATGTAGTGAGCTCCCCCTAGTGGAGGCTGCAGGAAGTCAGAAGTGTCATTTATCTCTAGGTTTAAGCTGGAAGATGCAGTTTTCTGTATAAGATTCTCCACTTTTATGCTGAAATCCTTCCTTACGGCAATGCATTTCCTTACAGATGTTTTTCATACATTTTTTGACAAGTTACAAAACGTGCGGTGATTATTTTCTTATCTTCTCTCCCCCCAGATAACTGCAAGGTGCCACCAAGGTCTGACGTGAAGGAAGGGGGAAGGAAGCCACTACTGATGAGTGGAGTGCGACATCCGCCACCCCTGCCTGGAAGTTATCAGATGATGTCAGAACACAGCAATTCTATCAAAACTATAGTGGCCATGGACAGGAACGGCAGATCCACCCGCTATTCATTACCTAGCAGCGGCCTCTGTAGAAACCACAGAGCTGACGTGTTCTTGAAAGCTCTAGTACCTATAGTACTGGTAGAATGCTGATAAGGGGAAAGGCATGAAAATTGGAACAGATCCTTGGAATATGCACTAATAACGTCTTATGGGAGATGAAGCTCTAAAATAGGATTACACATGATAATGTCTGCTCCTTCTTGCTTTAAGAAAGGATGACTTTAAATGTTACATTTTAAGAGCTGTTTAAAGGCATATTCCTGCTATTGAGACTATAACACGGGTAGGTGATTAGTAAGGGAGCTTAGACACCGACTGATCGGGAAAAGTCGCAGATAGTACATAAGAGATGCAATGCCAGCGTGAACACTGCAGGGGGGGCAGCTTTAGAAGTTTTAAAGTCCTTTTACTGTACTGATCAACAGGTTTCCTAAGGTTGGACCCCTACTGAAGGCAGACGTCCACTCCATGAGGACAAGCTCTGAATGGTATCGTCTCAGACAACCACTAACATCACCCATACACTGGATGATAAGGTCCATGTGGGGGCTTCTCTAATCTTTATAACAGGAAAGACATTATTACTGATGTCCAGTAACACTGGCTGTCCCCACTGAACTACACTGTGTTCCAAATTATTATGCAAATAATATTTCCTCATATTTTCTCTAAATTACCTATCTGAATTGCAGTCATTGTTATTTTCCAGTCATCTACTATTCTAGTATAATTGCAATGTTTTGGAACAAACTGCCTATGAAAACAATCTTTTTTAAAAAAATAAACACTCAAAATGCATGTTCCAAATTATTATGCACAGCAGAGTTTTCAACCTTTTTTTTATTATTTTGAACCAAAAAATGGTCAATTGTAAGTTATAAGCATTATCAGCTTATTACAAAATGAAATCAAACAGTTTTCAAGTGAAAACTTTATTCTAGGTGATGTTACATTTGCACATAGGACCCCTTGTTGGAAAGAAGCTTCTGAACTCTCCAGTCCATAGAATTTGTCAGTTTTTAGACACTCCTTTTGATGCTCCAGAGGTTCTCAGTGGGGTTGAGGTCGGGGGAAGATGGTGGCCACACCATAAGTTTGTCCTCTTTAATGCCCATAGCAGCCAGAGATGCAGATGTTTTTGCAGCATGAGACGGTGCATTATCATGCATGAAAATGATCTTGCTGCGGAAAGCACGGTTCGTCTTCTTGAACCATGGCAGGAAGTGTTGTTTTAGAAACTCCACATAGATTATGGAGTTCATCTTTACCCCTTCAGGGATCATAAAGGGGCCGACAATCTCTCTCCCCATGTTTCCAGCCCAAAACATTACTCCACCTCCTCCTTGTTGGCGCCTTAGCTGTGTTTTCATGGGGTGTCCATCAACCAGCCATCCTCCACTCCATCCATCTGGACCATCGAGCGTTGCACGGCACTCATCGGTGAACAAAACAGTTTGGAAGTCAGTCTTCATGTATCGTTTGGCCCACTGGAGCCGTTTCTGCTTGTGTGCAGTGGATAGAGGTGGTCGACAGGATGGCTTACGCACAGCTGCAAACCTCTGAAGGACCCTGCATCTTGTTGTTCTGGGGACGTTGGAGGCACCAGCAGCTCCAAAAACTTGTCTGCTGCTATGACAAGGCATTTTTGCAGCTGCTCTTTTTTTTTTTTTTTTTTTGCATTGTTACCAGCTACTATGTATTGCTGGTTCAAGTGTTTTTATTAAATTTTTAAACATAACATCAACTTTATACATTAATTTTGTATTGATATATGCTTCATCTATAGATACATATGAAGGAACATGGGGAACGGGAGTGGTGAAATGGGGAAAGGGGGAGAAAGGGTGAGGAAAGGTAAAGAAATAACCGTAGTGTAGACAGACTATTATTGTTTGTAGCAGCTGCTCTTTTAACCTTACGCAATTGCCTGTTGGAAAGAGTCCTCAATTTTTCCTTATCAGCACGCACACGTGTGTGCTGGGAATCGGCTACATACTTCTTGATTGTGCGATGATCACGATGAAGTGTCTTGGCAATGTAGATTGTAGTCAAGCCTTGACCTAAATACTCCACAATTTGTTGCTTCTCCGCAGCCGACACATCCTTTTTCTTTCCCATTTTGGCAAAAAATGTAGGCGGCTTAATAATGTGGAACAGCCTTCTTAAGTAGTCTTGCCTTTATTTGGACACACCTGCCAAACTAATTTGCACAGGTATCTGCAATTGCTTTCAGTGATATAAAGAGCCCTGACACACATCACCATCAATGAGTTTAAATGACAAACAAAAAAATTCTAACCTTATCACTCCTAAACTCTATGTGCATAATAATTTGGAACACAGTGTAATGCAGCAGAGGGTGGACGCAAGGCGGGGGCAGCAGAGGACGCAAGGCGGGGGCAGCAGAGGACGCAAGGCGGGGGCAGCAGAGGACGCAAGGCGGGGGCAGCAGAGGACGCAAGGCGGGGGCAGCAGAGGACGCAAGGCGGGGGCAGCAGAGGACGCAAGGCGGGGGCAGCAGAGGACGCAAGGCGGGGGCAGCAGAGGACGCAAGGCGGGGCAGCAGAGGACGCAAGGCGGGGGCAGCAGAGGACGCAAGGCGGGGGCAGCAGAGGACGCAAGGCGGGGGCAGCAGAGGACGCAAGGCGGGGGCAGCAGAGGACGCAAGGCGGGGGCAGCAGAGGACGCAAGGCGGGGGCAGCAGAGGACGCAAGGCGGGGGCAGCAGAGGACGCAAGGCGGGGCAGCAGAGGACGCAAGGCGGGGGCAGCAGAGGACGCAAGGCGGGGCAGCAGAGGACGCAAGGCGGGGCAGCAGAGGACGCAAGGCGGGGGCAGCAGAGGACGCAAGGCGGGGGCAGCAGAGGACGCAAGGCGGGGGCAGCAGAGGACGCAAGGCGGGGGCAGCCGAGGACGCAAGGCGGGGGCAGCCGAGGACGCAAGGCGGGGGGAGCCGAGGACGCAAGGCGGGGGGAGCCGAGGACGCAAGGCGGGGGGAGCCGAGGACGCAAGGCGGGGGGAGCCGAGGACGCAAGGCGGGGGAGCCGAGGACGCAAGGCGGGGGGAGCCGAGGACGCAAGGCGGGGGGAGCCGAGGACGCAAGGCGGGGGGAGCCGAGGACGCAAGGCGGGGGGAGCCGAGGACGCAAGGCGGGGGGAGCCGAGGACGCAAGGCGGGGGGAGCCGAGGACGCAAGGCGGGGGGAGCCGAGGACGCAAGGCGGGGGGAGCCGAGGACGCAAGGCGGGGGGAGCCGAGGACGCAAGGCGGGGGCGCAGAGGACGCAAGGCGGGGGCGCAGAGGACGCAGGGCGGGGCGCAGAGGACGCAGGGCGGGGAGGACGAAGGGCGGGGGCGCAGAGGACGCACAGCGGAGGCACAGAGGACACAGGGGCGGAGGACAATAGGCGGCGAGTGTGGATTTATATCCTGGACTACAAGCGAGGCCTGTAATCTAATGATATATAATATATTCAGCTATCTGCTGTACAAGCAGTGAATCTATGCAACAGAGAAATGGCGGAGCCGTCATACGGACGCTCACCCCGCTGCCCGCTTCACCCCACTCCCCTTAGGGACATTATACATACCGGAATAAACCTCCTATTATAACTGTGTGACACCGCAGTAAGCCGGTATTTATCCCCGTCATACTGATCCCACCGCCCCGCTGCCCGGTACGAGCGCCATTTAGTGCCGAGCAACGAAAGCAGCAGAACGTGCAATAGGACCAGTGTCACAGAGGAATATTCATCGCCTTACGCCCCCACCGCACTAGTACGAGGGCCCTGAGCGCCCCCAGGTGTATGCAGCTTTATAATAAAGGCAAGCACTTACCGGGGAGGTTGAATCTTGAACTTCTCGAAAATCTCCGGATATAAAAGGGGGAAAACCACCATTTCTTTCAATGCATAAATGTGCTGGCTCAGACCTCCCACACTGTCGAAGCGGACCTGAGCGGGGAGAGCAGAACACAACAATTCACAATGTGCGAGTGTATTTGTAGGAACACAGTAGGTAAAGTGATCTGCGCTGTATTATGTCTGAGGAGACCGAAGCGGAAAACACCGCTCACAAGTCACGTATCGTCCCATCAGTCACTACATTACAGACCTGGGCAAACTACGGCCCTTTGGCTTTTCTTATACAGCACAGGGACAATGGACAGTAAAAGGGCGAGAAGCAGTGACCCGCAGGCCACCCTCCACACCTCCGTCCTAAGATTCAATTTTACCGTTATCTTCGGGATGCAGATACTGGCTAATACAAAGGTGGAGGAGGGAACAGTCAGCTCCTTCTTCCATCATTAGATGGCACCTGCTGTGGAGCCCTGGTGTGCGCAGCAAAGAGCGGAGCAGCACACCGGGGGAACGGGGGCGAGGGGAGAAGTGTTTGTTTTTTCAATCACTTGTAGGAGGAATATATGGGGGGGGTCAGAGTGTTAGGAGACCATGGAGGCCATCATACTATGTGGCAGTAAAATTAATATAAATCAAAATAATCAATTAACCCCTTTACGACCTGTGACTTATAGATACGCCATAGGTCACCTCCACTTGTCTGGTGCGGGCTGCGGTGCGGAGCCGGCATGTTTTCAGGCACATAGCTGATCAGACCATCTCTCGTCATATGCACCTAACAGTCGCGGGTGGTTAACATGTTCAATGCCGCTGTCAATATCTGACAGCAGTATTTAACATTATGTCGGAAGAGCGTCACTAATACCGCCCATCAGTGCCCGTGTCACATGATCCCGGGGCGCCGACCTCTGTGGTTGTCATTGCTCATCTGCTAGGAGTGTTACCCTGTGGGCGGCATTCATAGAAGATGAGCATTTCTGCTACTCAAAGCAGTGCTGAAGCAGCTTCAAGTCTTAGGCTATGGGCACACGTTGCGGATTTGCCCGTGGATCTGCAGCGTTTTTGACGCTGCGGATTCGCAGCAGTTTTCAATCCAGTTTACAGTACCATGTAAACCTATGGAAAACCAAATCCGCTGTGCCCATGGTGCGAAAAAAAAAAGCGTGAAAACTCTGCGTTATATTTTCCGCAGCATGTTAATTCTTTGTGCGGATTCCGCAGCGTTTTACACCTGTTCCTTTATAGGAATCTGCAGGTGTAAAAACGCACAAAATACGCTGTAGATCCATTAATAAAGTAAAAAAAAAATAAAGTTTATATCCCCCCGTTTTGCCCCATACAAAATAAAAAAAAAAAATTGGTATCGCCGCGTTCAGAAAAGTTCAATCTATGAAAATATAAAAAGAATTAATCCAATCAGTAAATGGCGTGAAGAGGAAAAAAAAAATTAAAATGCCAGGATTCAATTTTTTCGCTCATTGCACATCGCAATAAAGTGCAATAACCGGCGATCAAAACATAGTAATCTACCCCAAAATTGTATCAATAAAAAAGTCATCTCGGGGCACAAAAAATAAGCCCTCACCCAGACCCAGATCACAAAAAATGGAGACACTGGGGGTCTTAAAAATGGCACAATTTTTTTTTCTATAAATTTTGGAATTTTTTTTTACATTATTTAAATAACGAACTTGGACAACAAATTTGGTATCTGTGAACTCGTAATGACCTGGAGAATCACAATGACGAGTTACTTTTAGCATTTAGTGAATGTGGTGAAAAAAAAAAAATGAAATAAAATTGTGGAATTGCCCTTTTTGTTCTGGAATTTCGCCACACGTGGATTTTTTTTCCAATTTTCCCGTACACTATAAGGTCAAATTAAATGGTGTCATTCAAAAGTACAACTCGCTCCACAAAAAAAAAATCCCTCACACGGCCATATTGACTGAAAAATAAAAAAAAAAAAGTTATAGCTCTGGGAAGAAGGGGAGCGAAAAAACGAACGCAAAAAGAGAGAAATCTCAAGGTCGTAAAGGGATTTATGTTAAATATTGAACAGAATCAATTTAAACGTTATCATTTCGACCCGCCACAAAAATTACTACTATTCTCTTGTACTAATTTATTTTGCTTCCTTGGGCGACAAAACAGACATTTGTGGCACAAGTGAAAATTTGGACATTCCACCGAGCTATTAACACTCACCGATCGATCTAGGCTCATTGGGTCCACATCCGCCAAACTGGCACCAACTTTTACCCGTTCTCGTAAGATGCCGCTGGCTAGATCCTCGGGTCGGAGGTTCATGGGTAAACACCTGTCATGAAAAGAAAATAATCTAATATATAAAGCTGAATGTGTGTATGTATGTATGTATGTCCGGGATTGGCAAATTAACAGCTGCCAGATGTGAACAAGGGGGACTTAACGAATGAGAGCGATGGCGCCAAAGAGTATATACTGTACAGTTGCTAAGGTGGGGCCCCGACATGGGATAATCACCACACCACCACGGGGATATGAACACACACACAAAATGCGCCACACACTACCACGTGCTCGAACACATATACCACCCTCAGCGCACATTTCACCACACACACACCAACCTCGCCACATAAAAGTCGAAACACAAAAGTCGCCGCTCAAAACTCGCCACGCGCAAAACTCTCCACATGCAAAACTCGCCACACGTGCAAAACTCACCTCATGGAAAACTCGCCACACGCAAAACTTGCACACGCGGAAAAATTGCCACATGTACAAAAGTTGCAACACATGCAAAAGTTGCCTCACACAAAACTTGCACATACTCAAAAGGCACCACACATAAAACTCGCCACGCGCAAAACTCGCCATGCGCAAAACTTGCTGCACACAACTTGCTACACTAACCTGTCACATGCAACTCGACACACAAAAAGTTGCTACACGCATGTCGCCACACAACTCATCTCACAAAAGCCGCTACATGCATGTCGCCACACGCAACTCAACACACACAACTTGACACAGCTGTCAGTCACATGACCAGTCTATTATGTGTATGTGTGAGCTAATATATACTGCCAGGGGGTGGGCTTACTGTTGGCTGGGGATTTATCAGGCTGCCAATTAGCTTACAAATACTGAGGTAAAAATACTGACCAAATAACGTGTGAACGAGGGCTAATACAGGAGGAGATGACACACAGAGATATACTATATACAGGGGAGATGACACACAGGTATATACTATATACAGGAGGAGATGACACACAGATATATACTATATACAGGAGAGATGACACAGGTATATACTATATACAGGAGAGATGACACACAGGTATATACTATATACAGGGGAGATGACACACAGGCATATACTATATACAGGAGAGATGACTTACAGGTATATACTATACACAGGAGCAGATTACCTACAGGTATATAGTATATAGAGGAGGAGATGACATACAGGTACATACTACATACAGGAGGAGATGACATACAGGTATATACTATATACAGGAGCAGATTACCTACAGGTATATAGTATATACAGGAGGAGATGACACACAGATATATACTATATACAGGAGGAGATGACACACAGGTATATACTATATACAGGAGCAGATTACCTACAGGTATATAGTATATACAGGAGGAGATGACACACAGATATATACTATATATAGGTGAGATAACACACAGGTATATACTATATACAGGAGCAGATTACCTACAGGTATATAGTATATACAGGAGGAGATGACACACAGATATATACTATATACAGGAGGAGATGACACACAGGTATATACTATATACAGGAGCAGATTACCTACAGGTATATAGTATATACAGGAGGAGATGACACACAGATATATACTATATATAGGTGAGATGACACACAGGTATATACTATATACAGGAGCAGATTACCTACAGGTATATAGTATATACAGGAGGAGATGACACACAGATATATACTATATATAGGTGAGATGACACACAGGTATATACTATATACAGGAGCAGATTACCTACAGGTATATAGTATATACAGGAGGAGATGACACACAGATATATACTATATATAGGTGAGATGACACACAGGTATATACTATATACAGGAGATTACATACAGGTATATCTAATATATAAAGCTGAATGTGTGTATGTATGTGCACTGTCGCAGCTACAGCCACAAAATTTTGCACAGTCACACGTCTGGACCCCGAGAGCGTCATAGGCTATGTTGTGAGGTGAAATTTTAACCCCGCGCTTTCAAATTCACCAAACAATTTTGCCCCTATCTACATAATGGGGAAAAAGTGAAGGGAAAAGTGTTGGAGGCAAATTAACAGCTGCCAGATGTGAACAAGGGGGACTTAACGAATGAGAGCGATGGCGCCAAAGAGTATATACTGTACAGTTGCTAAGGTGGGGCCCCGACATGGGATACTCACCACACACGGGGATATGAACACAAACACAAAATGTGCCACACACTACCACGTGCTCGAACACATATACCACCCTCAGCACACATTTCACCACACACACACCAACCTCGCCACATAAAAGTCGAAACACAAAAGTCACCACTCAAAACTCGCAACGTGCAAAACTCGCTACATGCAAAACTCGCCATATGCAAAACTAGGCTCACGCAAAACTAGGCTCACGCAAAACTCGCCACACGTGCAAAACTCACCTCATGGAAAACTCACCTCATGCAAAACTTGCACACACAGAAAAATTGCCACATGTACAAAAGTTGCACCACATGCAAAAGTTGCCTCACACAAAGCTTGCACATACTCAAAAGGCACCACACATAAAACTCGCCACGCGCAAAACTCGCCACGCGCAAAACTCGCCATGCACAAATCTTGCTGCACACAACTTGCTACACTAACCTGTCACATGCAACTCGACACACAAAATATGTTGCTACACGCATGTCACCACACAAAACTCATCTCACAAAAGTCGCTACACGCAACTCAACACACACAACTTGACACATGAAACTCGCCCTAAAACACACACAAGTCTGGTATTGTCCTTCAAAAATAAAAATCTGATTAATAAGCAGACAAACTACAAGAGCAACAAATGTACCATATAGGAAATACGGCAGCTGTCAGTCACATGACCAGTCTATTATGTGTATGTGTGAGCTAATATATACTGCCAGGGGGGAGGGCTTCCTGTTGGCTGGGGATTTATCAGGCTGCCAATAGCAACCAATCACAGCTCAGCTTCTATTTTGCTACAGTTAATTAACCTGAGCTCTGATTGGTTAATATAGGCAACAAAGACATTCTCAGTATAACAAAGCTAATATATGTTGTGAAATTCTTTTATTAGCTTAGTTTTTGCCTTTTAATAATTACATTTCTATCTATTGGTTTTGTGGTTTTTGTGTGCAGAATAAATTTTTGTTAACACATTCTATTTTGCTAACAGCAGTCATTAACCCGGGCGAAGCCGGGTAGTACAGCTAGTATTATAATACATATTAATATTACAAAAATACAGCAGGGGTCTCCAGTCTCTGGGAAGGCGCAGAGATACATTAGGTATTAGAGTAATGAAGATTTCTAATATTTTGTAACATTTAGCCCCCAACTTACGGTAAAAGTTATGCACCTCTTTGCACTAAGCTTTTTTCTAACATAACTTTGCAATTAGGAAGCAATGCAAGTCCATTAACTATCTGAATGATCTGCAAAAATGTTACAAAATGGTCAGGAACCCTGCTCCACTCTCTGAAGGATTCTACGTTTCCCCTTCTCTTAGTGTTTCAGATAGGAGACGGGAGTGAATTGTGCACATCTTTTGTGTAGAGAGGAGATTCAGCATGTTCAGTCACAGCCTTCCTGTGCATAGAAATCAAGCAACAGAGAAGGAGGAAAGCACAAGAAGAGGAAATCAGTGCAGGATAGAAGCTGTGCTGAAATGGGAGCTAATGAAGACAAACACCCAGCAAACAGACCTCCCATCCGGCCCATCTGACTGGGAGAGACACCCACACCTCCCATCTGACTGGAAGAGACACCCACACCTCCCATCCGGCCCATCTGACTGGGAGAGACACCCACACCTCCCATCCGGCCCATCTGACTGGGAGAGACAGCCACACCTCCCATCCGGCCCATCTGACTGGGAGAGACAGCCACACCTCCCATCCGGCCCATCTGACTGGGAGAGACACCCACACCTCCCATCCGGCCCATCTGACTGGGAGAGACACCCACACCTCCCATCCGGCCCATCTAAATGGAAGAGACACCCACACCTCCCATCCGGCCCACCTGACTGGAAGAGACACCCACACCTCCCATCCGGCCCATCTGAGTGGGAGAGACAGCTACACCTCCCATCCGATCCATCTGACTGGGAGAGACACCCATACCTCCCATCTGACTGGGAGAGACAGCCACACCTCCCATCCGGCCCATGTGACTGGGAGAGACAGCCACACCTCCCATCCGGCCCATGTGACTGGGAGAGACAGCCACACCTCCCATCCGGCCCATGTGACTGGGAGAGACAGCCACACCTCCCATCTGGCCCATCTGACTGGGAGAGACCGCCAGACCTCTCATCCAGACTGACTGGGAGAGACCGCCAGACCTCTCATCCAGACTGACTGGGAGAGACCGCCAGACCTTCCATCCAGCCCATCTGACTGGAAGAGACCGCCAGACCTCTCATCCAGACTGACTGGGAGAGACCGTCAGACCTTCCATCCAGCCCATCAGACTGGGAGAGACCGCTAGACCTCTCATCCAGACCATCTGACTGGGAGAGACCGCCAGACCTCTCATACAGCCCATCTGACTGGGAGACAGCCAGACCTCTCATCCAGACTGACTGGGAGAGACCGCCAGACCTTCCATCCAGCCCATCTGACTGGGAGAGACCGCCAGACCTCTCATCCAGACTGACTGGGAGAGACCGCCAGACCTTCCATCCGGCCCATCTGACTGGAAGAGACAGCCACACCTCCCATCTAGCCCATCTGACTGGGAGAGACAGCCATACCTCCCATCCAGCCCATCTGACTGGGAGAGACAGCCACACTTCCCATCTGATCCATCTGACTGGGAGAGACAGCCACACTTCCCATCTGATCCATCTGACTGGGAGAGACCGCCACACCTCCCATCCGATCCATCTGACTGGAACAGACAGCCACACCTCCCATCCGGCCCATGTGACTGGGAGAGACAGCCACACCTCCCATCCGGCCCATCTGACTGGGAGAGACCGCCAGACCTCTCATCCAGACTGACTGGGAGAGACCGCCAGACCTTCCGTCCAGCCCATCTGACTGGAAGAGACCGCCAGACCTCTCATCCAGACTGACTGGGAGAGACCGTCAGACCTTCCATCCAGCCCATCAGACTGGGAGAGACCGCTAGACCTCTCATCCAGACCATCTGACTGGGAGAGACCGCCAGACCTCTCATACAGCCCATCTGACTGGGAGACAGCCAGACCTCTCATCCAGACTGACTGGGAGAGACCGCCAGACCTTCCATCCAGCCCATCAGACTGGGAGAGACCGCCAGACCTCTCATCCGGCCCATCTGACTGGGAGACACAGCCAGACCTTCCATCCAGCCTATATTGACAGACACCCAGACCTCCCATCCAGCCTGACTGGGAGAGACACACAGACCTCTCATCCAGCCTATATTACTGCGAGAGACACACAGAGCTCACATCCAGCCTATATTACTGAGACAGCCACACCTCACATCCAGCCTATATTACGGAGAGAGACACACAGAGCTCACATCCAGCCTATATTACTGAGACAGCCACACCTCACATCCAGCCTATATTACGGAGAGAGACACACAGAGCTCACATCCAGCCTATATTACTGAGACAGCCACACCTCACATCCAGCCTATATTACATGAAAAGACAGAACTCACATCCATCCTAGATTAGAGGAAGAGACACCTTTAAAAGGTAATAAAATTGCATTAACATGGTTAAAAATAATTTTTTTTCATGTCAAAAGTTGTCCATAGTCTTTACGCAGAAGGTGAAATCCATTATTTATTCCTGTCTAAACCACATTTGTACAGAACGCAGCTGAAGCATGAATATAAGCAGAGTACCTATTCCTCGCTTTGGCCATACTCTTGGACTTTCTCCTTTCAAACCGTTCTTCGTCTGAGGAGGAGGTGGTATCACTGCTGTGAATCGCATGCTTCTTTCGTCTACAGAACAAATCCAGGGGAAAAAGTGGCTTTAATAATAAAATTAATAATGTATAAAGATGTAAATTCAAGAAGTTCAAATAAGATAAATGGGGTAAAAGATATAAATTGAAGGTAGCAAATTCTCTTCCAACCCTCACTTATATTTTATGGGAAATATACATTTTGTTTTTAATGTTTTTCTCCCCCCCCTTGGAGATGTGCCCATTTTTGTCCACCAAGAACCATAACTTTATATTATTCCATGAAACAGCCATTTGTTTTTTCTTTTTTTTCTTTTTTTTTTTTTTTTTTATTAGGGGCAAGTTGTAGTTTTAAATTACATCAATCATTTTACCATTACATTTAATAAAAACAGAAAAACAAAATTACATTCCAAATGGGATGGAATAGGAAAATACAGCTGTATCAGTGCAGCTTTACCACACTGGGAGCCAGAGGACTTTTTTTTTCCTTACTATGCAATTTTGTGAAAGTGAAGTGATCAGAAAGAGCAATTCTGCAAATTATTTTTATTATTTTTTTTTTTTTTTTATTTCTCTCATTTCAGTATTCATAGCAAGGAATACACATTATTACATTTTGTTACTTCGGACAATAATGCAAACTTTTTTTTTATATTTTGGGATTTAAAATTTGGAAAAAGGATGAGTGGGAGGTGACTTGACCTTTTATATATTCTCTAAAGATACTTTTTAAATCATTAACAAGTGTGTTAATGCACACACATTTGGACAGTGACAAGTTTTCTCAATTAGGCCGTTTAACAATGCATTCAATATACAGTTATATGAAAATATAAATTATCTTGAAATGAAAACTCTCCGCTTTAATTTGATGGTATTCCCATGTTAATTGGAGTAACAGTTTCAAAATCACAGCTCTTAAAAATGTCCAGTGGCTTGCAAAAGTATTCTCCCCCTTGGCATTTTTTGTGTTTTGCTACGTTACAACCTGGAATATCACTGCTTTTCTCAGGGTTTGCATCAGAACAAGCGTACAACTGTGAACATTTGGTTTTCTTTTTATTGTGAAGCAAACAAAAAAAAAGTATTTTGTCCTTTTTTAACTTGAATAAATTTTTATTAAGAATAACATTACAATTAACATGTTACATTCTTGTTTTCAGTACAAAGTTTTCCCCCAAAACGAACCCCCGTAATCCCAACTTATCCTGCCCCCCCCCCCCCCAATAAGACAGCCCACTTTATTTAATAGCACCACACTCAAATCTATAGGATGACTATCCCCTCAGTTAGGACCATAGGTCACGTGTTATGTTTTCACCAATTCAGGGTCTTGATTCACCCGGTCTCTATAACAAACCTATCCCATGGCAAGCCACGGAGAACACAATTAATTCAACATTTCAATTTTCCCTCTTTTCTGATAAAAAACCCTTTTCCAGTTTCAGGCCCTGCTTCACATATTGGAGGAATTCTCTTCTTGAAGGCGGCTCGTCCTTAATCCAATTTCGCGCTATTACCTTCCAGGCCATATACAGCAATCTGGCAATAGCGGTCTTCAGGTTGTTATCCACTCCAATCTCATCCACGCACCCCAACAAGCACACCATCGGGTCCCTTGGCACCGTGCATCTGTATGCTCCTTCCACACGACTGAAAACTACCAACCAAAAAGCAGCCAGTCTCGGACACGTCCACATCATATGAAATATATCAGCATCTGTAGATTTACACCTCGGGCACTCAGAATCATCACGCAAGCCTGCCTTATATAACACCTTCGGAGATTTGTAAACTCTGTGTATTATATAGAGCTGTGACAGCCTATACGGTTCGCTCAGAGACAGCCGTGGCACCCACTCCAGCACCGACTCCCAAGTTTCATTCTCCATGGGCCCAGATCCCATCGCCAGTATTGGAAACCTTAACAGGAAAGTGTGCAGCAAGTCTTTATAAAGAGTGGAAATAACCGCCCCAGTAGTCCCTTCACCACACACATACTCTAACACTATATCCCTTTGAATTCTGATGCCTCCGTCCCTATTCTGAGCTCCAAATGCGTGTCTCATCCGCAAATATTGATATTCCCCCGCAGGCCCGAGATCAAATTCCAGCTGCAATTGGGAAAAGGATTTCAACTCTCCCTGCTCAATTATCTGATAGACATATTGAATCCCCTTGGCCTGCCATTCTGGTAGTACCCCCATTGCCACAAACTCCTTTAAATTATTATTATGCCATAGCGGGGAGAATCTGGTCAGCCCCGTAATCCCACGTATATGTTTTAGTCTACCCCAGAGCATACATATCAATAACATAGTCGGATAAGATTTCCCCAAAGCCCCCAGGGAGCCATCCTCCAGACATTGTACTGCTGGCCTTCTTTTTGTCACCTTTTCCATTAATTGCTGTACCGCCCCGGACAACCCTTCATGCGCCCAGCCCTTTAAGTGCTGACTCTGGGCTGCAAGAAAATATACTTCAGGTCTAGGCAATGCCAAGCCCCCACGTTCCTTGGGTTGCTTAAGTAACATCCACGTATCAGACTGGAGACGTCTCCCCCATACCAAATTCCTAAACAGGGAGTTAATCTGCCGAAATTTCCTGTGCGGTATCCAAACTGGCGCATTATGAAGAACATACAGAATCTTCGGCATCAAAATCATTTTGATAAGATTCACCCTGCCGACCACAGATAAATGCAGCTTAACCCAAGCATCCACTTTTGCCTTAAGAACACCTAAGATCGGAGTCAGATTCCTATGTATGTAATCCGTAACCGGCATAGATACCCATATCCCAAGATATTTAAATTGACTTACCACCTTCAGTCGCCCATCCTCCAGCAGCTCACTCCCCTCCTCCCCTACGTCGTCCACTTTAAACAAAATAGACTTACTCCAGTTTATTGTCAGTCCTGACAGTGAGCCAAACCTTTCAATAATCCCAATAGCCCCCCCAAGGAAGCAACCGGGTCAGCTAGAAACAGTAGAATATCGTCCGCATACAACGCCACCCTCTCTTCAATCATCCCATATTTAAACCCAGACACCTCGTCAGACTGTCGAAGTTTAGCAGCCAATGGCTCCACGGCCAGAGCAAACAAAAGAGGAGAGAGCGGACACCCCTGCCTTGTCCCTCTAGCTAATTGTATAGTCCGTGATAACTCCCCATTCACCCGGACTCTGGCCATCGGCTGCGAATACAGCAGCCGAATCCAGGACACAAACCGCGAGCCAAACCCCATATATTGCAACACCTGCCAGAGATATCTCCATTCCACACTGTCGAACGCGTTATGGGCGTCTAAAGATGCAATAATTCTCTGGCCACAGTTATCAGACCTAAGCTGCAGATTCATAAATAGCCTCCGTAGGTTGACCGCCGTGGATCTATCAGGCATAAAGCCAGATAGGTCTGGGTGCACCAGGCCAGAGATTACACTCGTCTGTCTCATCGCCAACACCTTGGCCAGAAGCTTGACATCTATAGTGAGCAAGGAGATCGGCAGATATGACTCAGGTTGCCCCAGGTTTTTCCCCTCCTTAGTAATCACCGCTATTATGGCCTCTCATGGATGTAGGCAGACACCCCCTACTCTTAGCCTCCTCCAGGTCCGCCTTTAATCTGGGAATTAGCACCTCCCCCATGTGTTTATAAATCTCAGCAGGAAACCCATTTACTTCAGGCGCCTTCCCATTAGCCATAGACTGTAATGCCCGACCCAGTTCCTCCTCCGTGATAGGAGCCTCCAAGCCCTCTCTATCTGCGTCACTCAACCTCGGGAGCTCCAGTCCCTCAAGGAACGCCACTGTGTCTTCCACCGTCCCATCCACCCGAGAGGAATATAGGTCCTCGTAAAAATCCGCAAAAAAACTCCAAAATCTCTGGAGTCTCAGAGACAATCGTACCACTTCCGGAAACCAGAGAATGGACAAACGAAGTACTTCTCTGTGCAGAAGCCACCAGCGACAGCATGTGACCTACAGTTTCACCCTCCTGATAATAAGCCAACTTCATGAATTCCCACTTCCTTTCAGCTTTACCCAGCAAAATTTCTTCCAGATGACTTTGAGCTGCCTTTAATCTCTTCCCAGCTTCCGGAGTACCAAGTGTCACCATCTCATCCTCCGCTGCCCTCAACCCGTCAATCGCTGCCTTCTCTGCCTCTCTCAACTTCCGCTTACATCTACTAATGTCTCTAAATAACAGCCCTCTTAAATACGCCTTCACGGCTTCCCATACAGTAAGAGCATCTACACTCCCATCATTCAGCTCAAAAAATTCCACCAACTCATGTTTTATCTTATCTAGATCTATACTGTGCAGCCAGTTAGGGTGAATCTTCCACTCTCTCCTGTTCACGGCCCTTGTCCCCATCGGCCGAAACTCCACCTCAATTGGACTATGGTCCGAGAGGGCCCTAGGCAAATATCTCACATCCCCTACCATCGTGTCCAACAGGCGGTTGCCCAGTGCCAAATCAATTCTGGATAGAGTACCATGAGTACCCCCTTTCCCCAACATGCCTAACTCTCCACAGATCAGTCATACCCACTTCATGAATATAAGTCCCAAACGTAGTAATGTGTCCCACTGTCCTATTCTGGGAGTTTTTATTTTTATCCCAAAAGTCATCACATATATTATTAAGATCCCCAATAATTAGAAATGGTATTGGGCCCCAGCGGTCCACCCTCTCCAGCACCTCTCTAATTTTCTTACTTGAGTATGGGGGCGGAATATACATCGCCGCTATACACATTGACACTCCATTTATTTTGCATTGCAGCACCACATACTGACCATCCACATCCTCCTGTACCATCACCTCTTCATACTGCACTCCCACAGGCACCAACACCGACACACCCCAAGAGTACGTAGAGAAGGTAGAATGGTATGCCCTCTGTATCCAGCGCCTGTTCAATACATCCACCTTTTCCCGCACCAAATGTGTCTCCAGCAGGCATATCATTGAGACCCTCTGTTCTCGAACATACTGCAGACTTGCCGGCCGCCGAGTTTTATCCGCTAGGCCTCTTACATTCTGACTCAATATTTTAATGCGGTCCCCATCATACGGCTCATCATCCTTCATAGTATCCACTTTTCCAAGTCTGAGCTGTCTAATCCCTCCCACCCCCCCACCCCTACTAACTCCCAACTTGCCCCCCTAACCCACCCAATACAACACATTCTTCCCCTCATCAAGAGTGGGGATCCACCGCCCATTGCGAACACTCTCCCTTACTCTCCATGCACCTCCCGCTGCGTAACAATCCAAGTTTCCCACAATTTTTGTTTTTTCCAACTTAAATAAACATGTCGAGAAATTACCAAACCAATTTGCAGTACCCGGCATAACCCACCTCCCCCATACTTATTAATAGTTACTATCCCCTCCGGTCAATCACTCAATATGGCACAGCCGAGCCCTCAACAGCTGCTTAACCCTTTAACCAATGTGCCATTAAACGCAAATCCCTCCTCCAGCAACAGAGAAACAACTCTCGTCCGGATCTCGCCGAGATGTCAATCGCTCTTTCCCTTAAGTTTTTTTCGCATTAGTATCAATCCACTGGGTAGCGTCCTCTGGTGTCAGGAAAAAGTGGGTCTTATCAAAAGCCACCAGTCTCAGCTTTGCGGGGAACAACAAAGTATTGCACTCCTAGTTCCCTCAGTCGTCTCTTAACCCCAGTGAACTTCACCTGTTGTTTCTGAACTGCAGCAGAATAATCCGGATAGATGGCAATCTTTTGACCTCCAGCCGTCAGATCCTCCATTTCTCTAGCCTTTCTGAGGATAATGTCTCTGTCCATGTAGTTCAGTATTTTGGCAAGCATGGTACGGGGATTCGCTCCTAGGGCAGGCAGCTGCGGCGGGACCCTATGAGCTCTTTCAACAGCAAATACTTTTGTCAGCACTGTGCCCCCGATTTTCTCCAGCAGCCAACTTTCAACAAACTCTGTGGGGTTCCTCCCCTCAATCTTTTCAGGCAGCCCCACTATACGTATATTATTCCTTCTGGATCTATTTTCCAGATCCTCATTTTTGGTAGCGAGTTCTGATATTGCTTGAGGCAAACTTTTTCTCAGCTTTTTGCAGTTTAACTATGTGGTCTTCTGCCGTGCTCAGCCTCTCCTCCACCGCTCCCATAAGTCTGTCCATCTTTTGCAGGGCTGCATTAATTTGTGCTGTGTCCCCTTTTACCTCCTGCATCTGCAGGGCCAGGGAACTCAAGGATTGCTGGCACGAGGATATCAGCACAACAACGTCTCTGAGGGTCGGCTCCTCTTTCTGCATTAAACCTTCAGGTCCCCCTCCTGCCCCCACCATGCTGCCTCTCTCCTTCCCCCTCTGTACCTCATGCTTTGCAGCCAGGACTGTATCCTCCTCCTCCTTATCAGCTCCAGCTCCAGTTCCTTGCTCTGCCTCCTCCGCAGCTTCCACTCTGGCATACTGCTGAAGCTTCGCCGCCACCTCCATACGCCATTGACATACGGCGTTCTCCCTGTCAGCGTCTTCTCTGACCTCGGCGCCATCTTGGCTGGCTCCTGCATCGCCAGCACCTGCGTCCTTCTGCCGCCGTCTGGTCATTGCCTCGGATACCGGATCCACCGCTCAGCGCCGTTTTGCTCCCCCGACCTTCAGCTAACCGGTGTGTGGCAAAAAAGACCGGTAATCAGCGTTTGCACAGGATATTTGCCCTTTAGCAGCGGGAGCGCTCTTCCCTGCGTCCGCTCACATGGCCAGCTAGGACACGCCCCCTAGGACAAAATACTTCAAAACTTCACCCCTCTAAAGTCAGTACTTTGTAGAGCCTCTTTTTGCAGCAATTACAACCGCAAGTCACTTTAAATAAGTCTCTGAGTTTTCCACATTTTGCCACTGGGATTTTTGCCCATTCCTCAAGGCAAAACTGCTCCAGCACGTTCAGGATAGATGGTTTACTCTGGTGAACAGTAATCTTTAAATCAAACCAAAGATTCTCAATTGGATTAAGGTCTGGGCTTTGATTAGGCCACTCCAAAACATTTACATGTTTCCCCTTAAACCACTCGAGTGTTGCTTTGGCAGTATGCTGTGTTGAGGAGAGCCATAAGATCAAATACTTAATTAACCTCAACACATAAGGTAATTGTGGGAAGCAACCTATAACATGTATTGTTTAACCTTACATAAGTTTTCCTCAGACAAAGTAAGACACTTAAGATGGCTGCCATCTCCTATACCAGAGCCATGCGGTCTGGTATCCAAGATGAACAATGAAGACACTGAAGATGGCCACCATTTCCTGTCTCAGCAGACCATGCGGTCTGGTATCCAAGATGACGCCCACTTTGATGACCTCATGGATCCACCCACAGCGACGCCCACTCTGATGACCTCACGGACCAACCCACCTAGATGACCTCATGGATCCGCCCATAGACTTGCTCATGCCCAACCCACTAACCAATGGAATACATCCGATCACTCCCATTTTAGAGCTAACCGAGCCCCCTTACAGGAGATATATAACATTGTGTTTTCACTAATAAAGGCCCTTCTTGGAGCTGAGCCACACTTTGATCAAGGAGAGTTACAGCTGACT
The DNA here is from genome assembly GCF_051348905.1 of Ranitomeya variabilis. NCBI lineage: Eukaryota > Metazoa > Chordata > Amphibia > Anura > Dendrobatidae > Ranitomeya > Ranitomeya variabilis. Next base: position 1,062,292,521 of record NC_135233.1, read on the forward strand.
GTGTCTGGTGTATTTCTTTAGTGCACATGATCAATATCCATTAGGCCAGGAGTAGGCAACTAGAGAATTGAACATTTATATTAATTGTTCAACCCTAATATTTGGCGCCCAACGTGGGGCCAGCAGAGGAAGAGCCCTGAACCCTGTAGAACCGGCGACTGGAACGGCTGGATGCACTGAGTACCCCGAACCTGGAGACTGATCAACTCCTTAACAGAACACGGTAAGTCTGCTGATTTTTATAATCTGTAGTCTTTACCTGTGTCCTTCGGGGTATCCTGTGCAGATTGCCTGACCGTGCCCGGTTTTCTTGGTATCTGTAAGACGGCAGAAAGGGTATCTCCGCTGCTGGTCATTTAATTGCAAGAACCGTCACGTTTTAGTTGCCTACTGCCTGTTACATGTTGTGAAGAGGGGAGATGATTGGTAGTAAAGAAGAGAAATATTGTGTAAGGACAGTCAAAGCAGGTTAGTGTTTACAGAGGGCTAGAGGCAAGTGATAAAACAAGAAAAACTGGTTTTTACAGAGGGGTATGACTGGTAGTCATTGTGTTTGGAACAGGAATAGCAGGATTCTAGGAAAGAATGAGCAAGTGTTTACAGAAAGAAAAGCATGTGGAGAACGGGATAAGCAGGTTTTTTTATAGAGAAGGAAAGCAAGCAAGTGTAGAAAAATAATTTTTGTCTGTGGTATACGGTTGTCGCCTGTGATAAGATTTTCAGTTCTGTACAAGTAAGACTAGGACCTTGAGTGATTGACTCGGCCTAGGGGGACCCGGTAAATCTTGGAGCGAATTGGCTCAGTTCGGGCATAATAAATTGTGTAGCGGCTCATTGAAACTTGGAGCGAGTTGGCTCAGTTTGGGCCAATTAAATTTATAGTTTTTCTTTTTTTGCCCCGTGACATCGAGTGAGTTGACTCTGCACGGGGACCGGTAAGTTAGGGAGCAATTTGACAAAGTAGGGAATAATTGGTTTGTAAAGTACGGAGCACGGAAGTCAGACAGGGACCACGTGACAAGAAGGCATAGGAGCTGAGTACTGCAGACTCAGTTCCCTTTTAGAATCTCAGGTTTGAGTCATCTCCCCCGTCTTATTGTTTGTTTGGTGTTTGTTATCTTGATAGATAGATATATATACTGTATATCTATAGAAAGATGAAGAAATTAATGCAGTTCTGCCGTATGGGCACTAAGCCAAATTCAGATGGCAAGTTAGACTCATGCAAATTAGTGGAAATTGTGTGGAATGCCAGAAGGGGGGATGGTTACAGCCCCTGGAGTGGAAGATTGTCTTGAAAGAAAGAAAAGGTATCCTAGAAGATAATGGATTGTTGTCTATTGCTAGAGCAGGAGAAAGAGTCTCTGAAAGTCTGTATTTAAAAAAAAAAAAATAAAAAAAAAAAATAAAAAAAAAAAAAAAAGGAAAAATTGGAAATTGGGTAGAAAAGAAAAGGAATAGAAAGAATAGAGTTTTGAGTTGTGTATTACAAAAATATATCCTGTGAGCGGCCATCACCGTATAATGGTGGCTCAGAGCCATGTGGTAAATGTAATGGTCGCCATTTTGTTAATGGCCAATGTGTTAAATGTGATAGCAGCCAAAATGGTGGCTCAGAGCCATGTGGTAAATGTAATGGTCGCCATTTTGTTAATGGCCAATGTGTTAAATGTGATAGCAGCCAAAATGGTGGCTCAGAGCCATGTGGTAAATGTAATGGTCGCCATTTTGTTAATCGCCAATGTGTTAAATGTGATAGCAGCCAAAATGGTGGCTCAGAGCCATGTGGTAAATGTAATGGTCGCCATTTTGTTAATGGCCAATGTGTTAAATGTGATAGCAGCCAAAATGGTGGCTCAGAGCCATGTGGTAAATGTAATGGTCGCCATTTTGTTAATCGCCAATGTGTTAAATGTGATAGCAGCCAAAATGGTGGCTCAGAGCCATGTGGTAAATGTAATGGTTGCCATTTTGTTAATGGCCAATGTGTTAAATGTGATAGCAGCCAAAATGGTGGCTCAGAGCCATGTGGTAAATGTAATGGTCGCCATTTTGTTAATGGCCAATGTGTTAAATGTGATAGCAGCCAAAATGGTGGCTCAGAGCCATGTGGTAAATGTAATGGTGGCCATTTTGTTAATGGCCAATGTGTTAAATGTGATAGCAGCCAAAATGGTGGCCCAGAGCCAGGTGCTAAATGTAATGGCGGCCATTTTAGTGGTGGTAAATATAATGCTGATGGTGGCCATCTTGGTGGTGGTAAATACAATTCTGACGGCAGCCATCTTGTGGATGGAAAAGGTGTTAATTCTGACGGCAGCCATGTTGTGGATGGCGAATGTGCTGCTCCTGGTGGTGAACATCTCAGATTAAGGTTACACGCCACATCACCAAATCCTTGTTACCCAGTAATGACCACTAACGGCCAATACTATATTCCTTCGGGAAGTGAACAGGCTTTACCCATGTTTCCTATCTCTGTTGTTTCCAATGGGGCACCAACCCTTTCCTCTATCACTCCTGTTGTGAATCCAGCAGTCCTCCCACCTGGATCGTCCCCAGCACCTACCCTTTCTACTGTCACTTCCACTGCCAATTTAGCCGCACACCCACATGAGATGCTCCAAGCAGCGGCCTCTCCTCCCAATGCTTCCACAACAGCACTCTCACGCAGCCTACATAACCCTATGCCCAGTACCTCACAGGCTGTCTCGCAGCCAAGCGCACACCTGTATGGGACGGTGGCGACTGCATCAAGGGGGGGCTCAATCTGGGAGGGGGATACCAATAGCACAGGAAGCACAAAGGGGAGGGAATGTTGGCAACCTATTTTTGAAAAGGAACTTCCTGAGGGACCCTTGTTAGTGGTGGGAAAGGGTGATATAACAACAATGGAGACAGACGCTATTGTTAATGCTGCCAATTCTCGGTTAGAGCACAATGGAGGTGTAGCTAGAGCTATAGTGGAAGCAGGAGGGGCGACTATTCAAGCTGACAGTCATATCATTGTTGAGTCAGGTGGTCAGATAGCTGTTGGGGACATAGCGGTGACTAAAGCTGGCAATCTTCCATGTAGAATGATCATACATGCTGTGACCCCTACTTATGACCCTATTCATCCAGACGTTAGTGCTCAACAACTTCGTGCAGCAATAACTCGCATTAATGAGGACAGGACTGTTAAAGCTTTCAAGACTGCCTGCGTCACCTGGAGCCCATACTATGATACTGGAGCTGCCCAAATAGAGCCCCTCATTCCAGGACTGTTACCTCCTCCGGCTCCTCATACACAAGGGACTACATCTGCACTCCCGGTGCCATCTCTACTCCCGCTTCAGGTGCCACCGCCAACAGTGCCAATGCTCATGTCTGAGGAGCCCACCCTCTACGTCAAGTTTACACCCCAGCAAGCTGCTACTCTGTTGAACCAAGTTCTAGATCCAGAAAAACAGCCGATGCCTTTCTACAGGAGCATGACGAGACATGGGACTCTGGTGTTGAGTTCTGCCAAGAACCTAAGACAAGGGCCTCGGATGAGTTGGCTGACCTATCAATTATTATTGTTGCCAAAGGTTTCCAGATGCCTCAAAGCTGATGCAGCCATTGTACGATGACCTCAAGACGTCAGCGTTTCCACTATGTACCAAATCCGTGGAAGCTTTCTAAGCTCTTAAACAGGCCATACAGTCTGCACCAGCTCTTGGAATCCCAAATTATCAACTACCTTTTTACTTGTTTGTCAATGAAGTAGCAGGACATGCTTTCGGAGTCCTAGCACAAAAACATGGGGGAAGAACAAGACCAATCGGCTACTACTCTGCCCGCCTGGACTCTGTGTCTCAAGCTTCCCCGACTTGCCTCAGAGCTGTTCATGCTGCACATATGCTTCTGGACAAAACTTCTGATATCATCTGAGGACATCCAGTTCTCTTAATGGCTCCACACGACATAATTGCTATTGTTGGAACCTAAACATCTGTTGGTGCAGCATCATATGAGACTCCAATGTTGACTCTTGGTTCCGGATAATGTCACTCTTGTCCGCTGCAGCATCTTCAAACTGTCCACGCTGCTTCCTCTTTCCAGGGGGGATGTGGATGATACTGATGCTCTCGGAGAGGATGCCTCTACACACTCAGAGGATCATGACTGTCTCGAACAAATGCAGGAAGAAGCAGCCTCCAAGAAAAACGTGTCTGAAGACCCACTCCCACATGCTGACCTGACGTTCTTCACTGATGGTTCCAGATTTGCAGATGAAACTGGAAGATTCCATACGGGGTATGCCGTGGTTACACATGACCAGGTCATCTCAGCTGGATCGCTACCACCGCACATGTCTGCACAAGAAGCGGAACTTAAAGCTTTGACGTTGGCTTGTCAGGAAGCGACGGAGAAGGTGGTCAACATCTACACGGATTCAAGATACGCTTTTGGAGTGGCTCATGACTTCGGCAGTATCTGGGCAGCCAGAGGATACCTAACGTCCAGTGGAACTCCTGTAAAACATGCTGCTATCATACAAGAACTTGTGGTCGCTCTGAATATACCTTCAGAGGTTGCAGTGATCAAGATCAAAGCTCACGGGAGATTGGATTCTCCAGAAGCAAGGGGGAACTTCTTTGCTGACAAAACAGAAAAAACCTATGCTGTGGATCCATTTAGGAAAGAGAAAGCAGCGATGTACGTGTCACAAGACACTGAAGAAGGGACTAAAGCCTCTCTTATGAGGATTATCCATCTACATCAAGACAAGACATCAGATGATGAAAAGAAGTCATGGCAAGAAGGAGGAACTAAAAAAAGATGAAGATGGAGTCTGGAGGGTGAACACAAAGGTCTACCCCGTAATCTGTACCCTTCAGTGACAGAATGGGCACACGGTATCACCCACAGAGGCAAGAATCGGATGAATGACCTGATTTGGAAGACCTACATGGCACCTGGGATTTCTACTGTCACCCAAAAATATTGCAAGTCCTGCCTTGTGTGTGCAACATGCAATCCAGCACCACCTCAGAAAGTTACTCAGAAACATTTGGCTAAACCACTTTATCCCTTCCAGAGAATTCAGATTGACCACATTCGAATGCCAAAAGTAGGGAAGTGCGAGTATGTACTGGTAGTGACTGACATGTTCTCAGGATGGCCCGAAGCCTATCCAGTAACCAACATGATAGCCAGAGTGACTGTTAAGAGACTGATGACTGAAGTAGTCTGCAGATATGGGGTCCCAGAGGTAATTGAGAGTGACCAAGTACCTGCGTTCACTGCTGCTCTGACTAAGGAACTATGAACATTAGTGGGAGCGGATTTGGGTTTACATACTCCATATCACCTACACAGCAGTGGGAAAGTAGAAACACTGAATGGCACCTTGAAAAATAAAATACTGAAAGCCAGTTAGGAGGTCAGACTTGGGACAGACATTTTGCACGTTGCCTTATACTCAGTCAGAAACACTTCAAGGGGTCCCATTAAACTCACACCATACGAGATTCTTTTTGGGGGGGCCTCCAAGATTGGGTCAATATTTTCCACAACAGCTAGCCTTGGGAAGTGATACTCTTGTAAATTATGCAATTGTTGTTACTAAAGAACTGTCAATAACACATGTACAAGTTTTATCATCCATTCCAGGTCCAGATTCCAGTGACAATACCCATACTTTCTAACCTGGTGACTACATGCTGGTAAAGAAGTTCATCAGAAAAGACATTCCTGGAGTCGAGATTTAAGGGTCCCTACCAAGTGCTCCTGACAACTCCTACTTCGGTCAGGATTGCTGAGCGCCTCCTGGATCCATCTCTCACATTATAAACTTGTTAGACAGTTAGGGACAGAGTAGGATCTGACCTGCTTGTCAAAGTCCAGCTACAAAGGGAGGTTTTCCACAAGGGAAAACTTGTCTCAAACTGGTGAAAACTCCAATTCCCCCTCCCGGGCAAGACGGTCGGATCTAGGATGTGTACAACAGGGTTAGTCGCATGTGTATTTTACTCTAAGTAACCATGGAGATGGGAGATTGGAGAGTAATAGATCCAGCAGGTTGGGAAGTCCCGAGGACACTGGTAACACGCTCCGATATACCTCCTCAGTATACCCATAATTGGTCACACATTCTCTGGTGTCTATAGCATCCATATTGTCATGAAGCCTCTGATGTCATAATAACACTTAACATCGATGGGTTAGGGAACCACGGTGGGATCAAGATAAAAGAAAAGGTTAATAAAGTATTTAGGGGGGACTGTTGAGGAGAGCCATAAGATCAAATACTTAATTAACCTCAACACATAAGGTAATTGTGGGAAGCAACCTATAACATGTATTGTTTAACCTTACATAAGTTTTCCTCAGACAAAGTAAGACACTTAAGATGGCTGCCATCTCCTATACCAGAGCCATGCGGTCTGGTATCCAAGATGAACAATGAAGACACTGAAGATGGCCACCATTTCCTGTCTCAGCAGACCATGCGGTCTGGTATCCAAGATGACGCCCACTTTGATGACCTCATGGATCCACCCACAGCGACGCCCACTCTGATGACCTCACGGACCAACCCACCTAGATGACCTCATGGATCCGCCCATAGACTTGCTCATGCCCAACCCACTAACCAATGGAATACATCCGATCACTCCCATTTTAGAGCTAACCGAGCCCCCTTACAGGAGATATATAACATTGTGTTTTCACTAATAAAGGCCCTTCTTGGAGCTGAGCCACACTTTGATCAAGGAGAGTTACAGCTGACTGTGTCTGGTGTATTTCTTTAGTGCACATGATCAATATCCATTAGGCCAGGAGTAGGCAACTAGAGAATTGAACATTTATATTAATTGTTCAACCCTAATAGCTGTAGGTCATTGCCTTGTTGGAAGGAGAACCTCAGTCCCAGTCTCAAATCACTGATAGACAAACAGGTTTTGCTCAAAAATATTCCTGTATTTCGCACCATCCATTTTCCCTGTTCCTGCTGCAGAAAAACATCTCTAGAGCATGATGCTGCCACCACCATATTTCATTGTGGGGGGGGTGTTCTTGGGTTGATGAGCTGAGTTTGTTTACCTTGGTGGTCAAAAAGTTAAATGCTGGTCTCATCTGACCACAGCACCTTCCTCCATAGATTTGGAGAACCTTCCATATGTCTTTTGGCAAACTCAAAACGAGACTTACAATTTGTGTGTGTAAGTAAAGGCTTTTTTCTGCCCACTCTTCCATAAAGGCCACCTCTATGGAGTGTACGGCTTATTTTGGTCATATAGACGGATACTTCGGTCTCTGCTTGGGAACTCTGCAGCTCCTTCAGGGTTACCTTTGGTCTCTGTGCTGCCTCTCTGTTTCATTCCTTCCCTCTCTGTATCATGCCCTCCTTGCCCGGGCTGAGAGTTTTGGTGTGCTGCCCTCCCTTGGCAGGTTTGTTGTGGTACCATGTTCTTTCTATGTGATGATAATGGATTTGATGGTGCTCCGGGGAATCATCAGAGATTGGGAGATTTTTCTATAATCCAACCCTGACTTGTTCGTCTCAACAACTTTGTCCCTGACTTGTTTGGAGATCTCCTTGGTCTTCGTGTTGTTTGGTTAGTGGCGCCTCTTACTTAATGGTGTTGCAGCCTCTGTGGCCTTTCAGAAAAAGTAAAGTGTATATACTGACAGACATGTGACACTTAGATTGCACACAGGGGACATCCTGTCACTAAGCATCTGAGTTATGAAGGTAATTTCTTGCACTAGAAATTTTTAGGGGCTTCATAGCAAAAGGGATGAAAACATGTGCACATACCAATTTTTAGCTATTTGATCCCATAAATGTAATGTATGTCTATATTTTTCTCACTTCCCTTCCCCAATTTAGACTATTTAGCTCTGATGCATCGCACACAAATCGGATTACAAAAATAATTAAACACAGGATGTAATGCAACAAAATAGGTAAACTGCCTGGGGGGGGATTGAATACTTGTACAAGCCACTGCAGCTGCCTCTTTTGTAAAAGAGACCGAAAGTAAACGGAAAATCTCAACGCTCTTTAATTGGCTGCATGGGCTATTCTCTCATTAATCCATCATCAATTAAACAGGTAAAAGGTCTGGAGCTGATTCCAGGTGTGGCATTGGCATTTGCATTTGGAAGCTGTTACTGTGAACCCACAACATACGGACAAGCGAGCTCTGAATGGAAAAGAAACACACCATCGTTAGGCTGAAAAAAAGAAGAAATCTATCAGAGATAGCAGAATTGTTAGCAGCAGCCAAATCAACGGTTTGGTACATTGGCCTGGACGTCCACGGAAGACAACAGTGGTGGATGATAGCAGAATCCATTCCCTTCACAACATCCACCCAAGTGAAGTACACTCTCCAGTAAGTAGGTGCTTCAGTATCTAAGTCTATCATAAAGTGAAGACTTCATGAGAGTAAATACAGAGGTGTCACTACAAGGTGTAAACCATTAATTGGCCTTTAACATAGAAAGGCCAGATTAGACTTTGCCAAAAAAACCTTACCAGAAGACAATCAGCTCTGGAAAAGCTAAAGTAAGATCAACCTGTACCAGAATGATGGGAAGAAGTATGAAGAAGGCTTGGAACGGCTCATGTTCCACCACACCCTCTGTAAGACATGGTGGAGACAGTGTAAGGCATGGGCATGCATGGCTTCTAATGGCACAGGGTCACTAGTGTTTATTGATGATGTGACTTAAGACAGAAGCAGCCGGATCAATTCTCATGTGTACAGGGTGAGACTTTCTGCTCAAATTCAACCACATGCAGCAAGGTTGATTGGATGAAGTTTCACAGTACTGATGGACAATGACCCAAAATATATTGCAAAAGCAAAGAAGTGGAATATTCTGCGATGGCCGAGTCATCCCCAGATCTCAGCCCCATCGAGCAGCATTTCACAAGCTTAAGACAAAACTTAAGGCAGAAAGACTCAAACAAGAAACTACTGAAGTTGGCTGCAGTATAAGGCGGCAAAGCCTCAAAGGATGAAACCCAGCGTTTGGCGACATCCATGGCTTCCAGGCTGTCATTGCCTGCAAAAGATTCTCTACGAAGTATTAAAAATGAACCCTTTTTTTAAAGGTAAAGTTCATTAGTCCGATTACTTTTGATCCCCCGAAATGAGGAGGCTTTGAAGAAAAATGGCTGCAATTCCTAAACGTTTCACTGGATATTTTTGTTCAACCCCTTTAATAAAACCTAGAGCTGAAATCACAAAGACTCTGTCATCGTCCACGTATTTCTGGACCTGTGTGCGCGCCACTCTCCATTTCAGTACCTACCGGATATGGCTTCTTCTTGCAGGAGATCTGTGTGTGTCAAACAAAGTGCTTTGTCGCTTTTTTTGATGTGCTGGCTCTAAAAGAAAAAATAGGGGGGGGGGGGGGGGGGATCTTTATAAGTGGATGCAGTTCATAGCCACATGAGACGAGACCATAAATCCAGTCATTTTTCCAGTATTACCTACCAGGACACCTCGGCTCTCCTGATAACGGAAAATAATGTGTAAGCTCCCTACAACAACAGTTCAGGATCACAATTTTGGACTATTGTCTGTTGTCATCCATTAATCCTCTTAGAAATGGAAAAAAAGCCTATTCACCCTCCCTGGGTCCAGCATAGAGTCTTTGCAGCTGCTCCTGGTGTTTTTTGTTTTTTTTTAATTGTCTGCAGTGCTGATGTCATCAACAACGCTGCTGCCCATCACTGAGCTTGGTGGCTCTAACCCAGACCTCTCAGAACTGCTGAGCTCACAGAGTGGCTTATAAGCGCTGCATACAACACAACGGGAGCAGCAGCAGATATTTAGTGTTGGACCTGGGAAGGGTAAGTAATCTACTTTTCTTTTTCCAAGACGTAGGATCAAGGTTTTCCAAAATTGGATAAACCCTTTAAATCACAATGACTCCCCGTGTGAATGGATCAATGACGCGCATCCATGCATTGCCACTGCTCCATCCCCAATCTACGGGGGAGTATCCATCACATGTGTGCCCCACCACAGCCCTATAGAAATGACAGATCTAAACTACTGCTCCTCTCCAAAAGGGATCCACGACATCCTATGGAAAGATCATGACTGCCGGCCATGGAGTAACCCCTTTAAGTGTGCAAACTGAAATGTACAAGGATCCGTTACCAGGACGGAGGCCACACGACTGCCCGTTTGGCCTCCGATATACGGCAGGGTGGCATCACAGAGTGCACAAATCCATACAGAGACAAGGGGAACAGCCAAGCCTATGGCTTTCACTGGATAACCTGACCATGTGAAAGGAGTCTTAGCGTGGAAATAACAGTGCTTGAGCCTACAGATAAAACCAAAATGATCAAATGTTAGTACAGACAGAACCTGTCACCCACCGATAGGAGGCGCTTGGTACCGTTCCACAGTTTTTCTTTGCCGTAAGTTATAGGGCCGATCGTTTTCTTCTCCTTCTACCTCGGCTTCTTCATCCCCGTCTTCACCTTCCTCTTGGGATTCTGCAGATGAAAAACATTATGTATCTGATATTTCTACAATGCGACCGTTCCTAACAAACAATACGTTGGTTAATTTCTATTCTATACGCCACGGTATCTGACAGGTTGGGATCTCTCCACGTTCAGGTGGCCGTGCGTGGACACAGATCTCATCGTCCATGCCCACGAGACCCAACAGGAATATCGGAAAGCAGCAGCCTGCAGTTGGTTGGATGCCCGCAGCGCACAACCCCAGCAGTGCCAGTCTGTAGAGGCGTCCTGCAGATTACTACATGACATAACTGTGGCGCTGATCGCTGCAGAGCAGGCAGCTTCTGGCCGACATCCTCCGACGGCTCCTCCGGTGACCGATGTCCATGTGTGGGGAAAGTAGGCGACACTCCGCCACAGTTAGGTTTTTCCTCCATTAGTGTCAGTTGGCAGCTGTGCATGCATCGCCATGTGCCATCTAAGCGGTTGGCAGAGATGTCACACAATGCAAGGGGGTGGGATACTTTATGGTTACAAAATATTTATAAAAAAAAAAAAGGGAAATATTAAAAGGTAAAATTAAAATTCCCACTGAGATAAGATTTTCTTTGCAGCATCCATCATGCACGGGATCATCAGAGCCCGGGGATCACTGCAGCAGTCCAATATGGTCTTGGGATAAACCCTTTATCTTAATGGGCATACATAACTTACTAATGAATCCTTTTTCGTTACCGTTTTCTTTTCCCTGGTTCTGCAAGCTGCTCCAGTCCATAAGATGACGGATAGGCATGCGACAAGACTTCATTTCACTGCCTCTATTAACCCCTTCATGACCTTGGGATTTTCCATTTTTCCGTGTTCGTTATCACTCCCCTCCTTCCCAGAGTAATAACTTTTTTATTTTTCCGTTAATTTGGCCATGTGAGGGCTAATTTTTTGCGGGACGAGTTGTACTTTTGAACGACATCATTGGTTTTACCAAGTCGGGTACTAGAAATCGGGAAAAAAATTCCAAGTGTGGTGAAATTGCAAAAAAAAGTGCAATCCCACACTTGTTTTTTGCTTGGCTTTTTTGCTAGGTTCACTACATGCTAAAACTGACCTGCCATTATGATTCTCCAGGTCGTTACGAGTTCAAAAACACCTAACATGACTAGGTTATTTTTTATCTAAGTGGTGAAAAAAAATTCCAAACTTTGCTTAAAAAAAAAAAAAAAAAAAAAAAAAAATTGCGCCATCTTCCGATACCCGTAGCGTCTCCATTTATCGTGATCTGGGGTCGGTTGAGGGCTTATGTTTTGCGTGCCGAGCTGGCGTTTTTAATGATACCATTTCGGTGCAGATACGTTCTTTTGATCGCCCTCTTATTGCATTTTAATGCAATGTCGCTGCGACCAAAAAAAAAGTAATTCTGGCGTTTCGAATTTTTTTCTCGCTACGCCGTTTAGCGATGAGGTGAATGCTTTTTTTTATTGAAGTATCAGGTGATTCTGAACGCGTCGATACCAAATATGTGTAGGTTTTAGTTTTTTTTATTGATTTATTTTGAATGGGGCGAAAGGGGGGTGATGTGATTTCAACTTTTATTTATTTATTTTTTTTTTTTTTCACATTTTTTTACTTTTTTTTTTTTTTTTTTTTTTTACTTTTGCCATGCTTCAATAGCCTCCATGGGAGGCTAGAAGCTGGCACAACGCGATCGGCTCTGCTACATAGCAGCGATCATCAGATCGCTGCTATGCAGCAGAAATGCAGGCTTGCTATGAGCTCCGACCACAGGGTGGCGCTCGCAGCTACCGGGGATCAGTAACCATAGAGGCCTCAAGGACCGATCATGTGACGGGGGTCAGCGATGCGCTCATTTCCGGCCGCACGGCCAGAAGCGTCGGTTAAATGCCGCTGTCTGCGTTCGACAGCGGCATTTAACTAGTTAATAGCAGCGGGTGAATCACGCCCTAAGACGTATCATCCCGTCCGAGGTCAGAAAGGGGTTAAAACACGCAGCCCCTACACAGGTTCTGGATGTCCGGGGATTAAGGGGCTGCAATAGAGACGGCTGAAAGGGAAGTTTCATCACATGCGCCTCAATCTTATGCACAGGAACGGACTGTGTAAGGGACAGAACACAGAGCGCGAAAGGCAGGGGAGCAGAGCGCGAAAGGCAGGGGAGCAGAGCGCGAAAGGCAGGGGAGCAGAGCGCGAAAGGCAGGGGAGCAGAGCGCGAAAGGCAGGGGAGCAGAGCGCGAAAGGCAGGGGAGCAGAGCGCGAAAGGCAGGGGAGCAGAGCGCGAAAGGCAGGGGAGCAGAGCGCGAAAGGCAGGGGAGCAGAGCGCGAAAGGCAGGGGAGCAGAGCGCGAAAGGCAGGGGAGCAGAGCGCGAAAGGCAGGGGAGCAGAGCGCGAAAGGCAGGGGAGCAGAGCGCGAAAGGCAGGGGAGCAGAGCGCGAAAGGCAGGGGAGCAGAGCGCGAAAGGCAGGGGAGCAGAGCGCGAAAGGCAGGGGAGCAAAGCGCGAAAGGCAGGGGAGCAGAGCGCAAAAGGCAGGGGAGCAGAGCGCGAAAGGCAGGGGAGCAGAGCGCGAAAGGCAGGGGAGCAGAGCGCGAAAGGCAGGGGTGCAGAGCGCGAAAGGCAGGGGTGCAGAGCGCGAAAGGCAGGGGTGCAGAGCGCGAAAGGCAGGGGTGCAGAGCGCGAAAGGCAGGGGAGCAGAGCGCGAAAGGCAGGGGAGCAGAGCGCGAAAGGCAGGGGAGCAGAGCGCGAAAGGCAGGGGAGCAGAGCGCGAAAGGCAGGGGAGCAGAGCGCGAAAGGCAGGGGAGCAGAGCGCGAAAGGCAGGGGAGCAGAGCAAGAAAGGCAGGGGAGCAGAGCAAGAAAGGCAGGGGAGCAGAGCAAGAAAGGCAGGGGAGCAGAGCAAGAAAGGCAGGGGAGCAGAGCAAGAAAGGCAGGGGAGCAGAGCAAGAAAGGCAGGGGAGCAGAGCAAGAAAGGCAGGGGAGCAGAGCAAGAAAGGCAGGGGAGCAGAGCAAGAAAGGCAGGGGAGCAGAGCGCGAAAGGCAGGGGAGCAAAGCGCGAAAGGCAGGGGAGCAGAGCGCAAAAGGCAGGGGAGCAGAGCGCGAAAGGCAGGGGAGCAGAGCGCGAAAGGCAGGGGAGCAGAGCGCGAAAGGCAGGGGAGCAGAGCGCGAAAGGCAGGGGAGCAGAGCGCGAAAGGCAGGGGAGCAGAGCGCGAAAGGCAGGGGAGCAGAGCGCGAAAGGCAGGGGTGCAGAGCGCGAAAGGCAGGGGTGCAGAGCGCGAAAGGCAGGGGTGCAGAGCGCGAAAGGCAGGGGTGCAGAGCGCGAAAGGCAGGGGAGCAGAGCGCGAAAGGCAGGGGAGCAGAGCGCGAAAGGCAGGGGAGCAGAGCGCGAAAGGCAGGGGAGCAGAGCGCGAAAGGCAGGGGAGCAGAGCGCGAAAGGCAGGGGAGCAGAGCGCGAAAGGCAGGGGAGCAGAGCAAGAAAGGCAGGGGAGCAGAGCAAGAAAGGCAGGGGAGCAGAGCAAGAAAGGCAGGGGAGCAGAGCAAGAAAGGCAGGGGAGCAGAGCAAGAAAGGCAGGGGAGCAGAGCAAGAAAGGCAGGGGAGCAGAGCAAGAAAGGCAGGGGTGCAGAGCGCGAAAGGCAGGGGTGCAGAGCGCGAAAGGCAGGGGTGTTCATTCATTGAGTGAACATAATGGAGTGACGTCGGGGGGGGGGTTCACCAAATCTGATTGAAAACTATAATGTTGTTGCTCTACGTGTACATCCCCCTAGATGACTGGTGCAATTTTAATACTTTCTCCACATGAGGACTAAAGAGCGAACACAAACACATGTAGGGGACAAGAAAAAAAATAAAATGGCAAATATAACCATAACCAAAATATGCAAGAGACCTTCAGAAACCTCTTCCTCCTCCTCCTCCTCTTCTCCCTCCGAGGACTCTTCGTGCCGAGTCTTGATGGGATAGCTGCTTCGCCTCAGGCTTTTCCTCCTTCCCTTGACACGGGAGTACATGTCCATGTTCTCCTATAAGACAGGCGGATGATACACTAAATTCTACTGCACGGATATATAATACCGCATGTGGCCTGTAAGAACGGAGGAGGTCACTACAGACGTGTTAGCATCTCCGGGACAGGATAGAGGGGTGCTGGATATTAGCCTGGGGGGCGATTACCTGAGATCTGGAACCTTCAGAAAGCTTTGTGCCAGGTTATAAAAAAAAATAATTCGTTAAATTGCTTTGTGCACACTTTTTGCTGAGTTTTTACAGCAGAAATTTCAAAGTTTTGAGAAGGAAAATTTAGAAAAAAAACAGAGTTAGAAACCCTATGCATTTGATAGACAGAACAAGCTCACTAATGGATTCTCAGTTAACCCCTTTGGCAGCCAGGAATAGACAGTGCAACAAAGAGGTCTATAGAAGGCAATCGAAGATACATTTTAATGAAACCCAACTACAAAAATGATATTTAGCCTAAAGGTGTAGCTCTATTACATGAAAGACTCACCAGTTCTGTGTCTGTCCACATGCGCAGCCGCTCCACCTCTCGGGATTTACTACCTCTCCGGATGTTGATATTGTCCATTTCCTGGAGTACAGCCTCGGCAGTGCTACAAAAAAAAACCAAAAAAACAAAAACAATTCATTACACTTTAGCGCTTTTTTACTAAGCACCTTTATACTAGTTTGATTATGGATCTCTAAGCAATAGATTGGCACTAGAGTTGAGCAAAAAGATTTGCAGGACCCTGGTCCGGCAGCCAAGTCGACAGTCTGTGGCCACTGGACCAAATCCGGTGGTCATGGACTCCTGACAATGGCTGCAAATCTTTATCTACCCTCCGTTGAAGCCCATGATTGCCCCCATAATCAGTACTAATCCGGGATATACAGAAGTGATGTGACGCTGAGAATCACGTACGAACATGATAAAATAACGCCCCGGTACATGACGGGAATATTCCCTTTCATGTCCTCATTTGTTCGCTGATGGTTAAAGCTCTGATGAAGCGAGAACAGAGCTGAATCAATGGCGGTAATCCCAGGGGTCTCCGTATGTTCAGAGAGCCGCGCGGTGGGGTGTGAGCAGCACCGGCTCAGAAAATCCAGCCAGGTCGTTGGAAGTGTTTGCTCTACCTAGGACATCCGGAAACCCCGGGAATCTGCGAGCTCTGAAGTCAAGATTCAAGCCAATGGTTCACAAATTACTATGGCTGGCCAGGCGCAAGGCGCCCCGACGGCGCAAGGCGTCCCGACGGCACAAGACGTCCCGACGGCCTTCCCGAAGGAGCAAGACGAGCGTTCCCTGCCATCATATGCCAGAGCTACGAACAGGAAGAAAAAAAAAAAAGACTCGCTCGTTCGTTGGGTGCGATGAATTTTGAGCTGGATCTAAAATGATCGTTCTCGGCAGCACATTATGCTGTATAAATAGGTGATGTGCTAGCGATAATATGATGTTTGATGAGCACAGAACGATTGTACCAACGATCGTTCTGTGTAAACAAGTGTGATCGGAATGTCTAAACTCAACATTAGACCTGGTTCATAAATCTGGGAATAGCACAGGCGCTCCACCAGTGATTTTCACAGATAGAACATGTGCCCATTATGATTTATGGAGCTGTTCACATGTCCGGAAATTTTTTTTGTTTGCTTGCGGATCGTGAGTCTGTAAAATAATCACTGAGGCATGTCTGTTTTTTTTTTTCTTAGTAATGGGTTGAAATTGCCCTTACAAGTGTATGGATCAGTGGCAAAAACAAAATTAAAAAATCCCAGGATGACCGTGCAGTGTGAACAGGCTGCTGGTCATCTGATTAACAGGCAAAACACTCGTTCATCCAGTGTAAAGATCTTTTGGTTTGTCGGCAGCACGTCATCCTGTGTAAAGCAGACCTGTGCTGCCGAGAACAATGGCAGCCTAATTTGCAGTGAACTCTCCTTTGCAGACCGTTCAGTGCTTATCTGAAGCCGGGTCAGCATGTTTAACTAGCACATAATACTCCCACCGGCAGGCAAACATGCTGCCGATCAGTAGATGTCTCAGGGCTCACTCACACGAGCGTTTAACATGGCGGAGTGCTACACGATGTGTTATTGGATAGCACTCGGCCCAATATTATATTATGGGGCAGTGCAGATCAGATTGTTTTTTCATACCAATTGGGAATGAGAAAACTATTGAAGCATTGCGAGTGCATCGGATGGAAATTGGACCTTAATGGGGTACGCAAAGAAAGTGATAAAAAAGGCTGATGCACATTCTACTTGGCAACCTATTCTAGGAACATGCGTCTCAACTGTCAGAGGAGCAGAATGGTGCCCTGATCTACTCTCTCGGCTGAGGAGCCAGGGCTGTAGCAAGTGAGGAAAAAATAAAAACACAGATTGTTCATGGCCAAGTATGAAGAACTAGATTTATTTGTACAGAAAACTGCACTAATGGTTTCTTGTGTCCCACAATGAAGGCTATGGTTAGTACCAAAAATCCTCTCTCTCTTCAGCGGCAGCCCTGCTCCGTGCTCAGTCAGCCTTCATGCCCGGCGATGCGCCTGTCAGGCTGAGTGAGCACGGAGCAGGGCTGATGCTGGAGAAAAATAGCTGCTTTTGTTCACTAAGCCAAGGACAAGTTTTGGTTTTTTTTTCTCTCCCTCCACATCGCTACTCCAAGGCTGAGTGAGCATATTAGGCTAGTTTGTACATGATGCTGCTCCTCTGATAGTTGAGACATGTCCTGAGCATTTCTTGTTTCTTCAGGCGGCAACTTGTCCTAACGTGTGACTAGGATGGGTTGCAGTTTGAAATATGTGCAGGGGCCATTTTCATGACTTTCCTGGAGAACTCATTCAAGTGTTAACCCTGGAGCTCATTCTAATTTGTTTTATTTGGATTTGTCGCACTATAATCAAGGAGTAGGATATCCTCAGAATCTAAGAAGCTCTTTTCCTTACAAAATGTTCTCTCCTGACCCCCCCTCCCCCCCCCCCCCCACACACACACACACACACACACCATACACACACCATACACACGGGCTATAACACAGCCGGGGGCCAAAGGAGCAGTTGGATAGCGTGTCATCTGAAGGTAAAGGGGTTTCATAATATTCCAGTATATCGCAAATTACGTGCCAATCATAAAAGAATGGGATTACCCCTTAATTACAGCGGCAGGTTAATTATAACGCATGTACTTGTTATAATAAAAGTGAACCACTAGAGGGCAGTGACTGCCCACTGCTCAGAAGCGATCGCTCCGCTCACCTGTTCACCAGCTGATCGAACAGCAGACTCTGGTTCAGGGTTTCGAATCGATTACTCTTGGATCTGCAGCTTCTCCTGACCTCACGGTTCCCATTAATGCAGGTATGGTCAACGTTACCCTCCTTCTCCACGCGGCGGCTTTTAAGAGCTACAGGAAAACCATAATGGAAATTATTCCACTGGGTCTAGAGAATTAAAAAAAGAGTTGTCATCCCTTATTTCAGGGGAACTACAACTCCTAGCATGCTCTGACCACTATGATAAGAAGGGAGTTTCAGTGTCTTCCAAAAACTGGAGATTCCCCATTTTCTACCACACGCCAAAATTACCACCATCTGTATATGCTCTGCTTCTCTTCGTCCATTAGTATTTAGGTCATTTTAATTCAAGCTGGATTTTAACACAGGGGGGCACAAAGACGAGCTGGACCCCATCAAAGATTTGCAAGCAGATTTTTCTGCCCACATGGGTCGAGTTGTAGCTTTGAATGAAACCATTCACATTTACATATAATGGACAAGAAAGTGGTGAAAGAAAAAAACTCCGCCTTGTGCAATACTAACGAGTAGGTAACGTAATTCTACAGGTAAATAGGATTATGGCGAGACCAGAGTTGCACAGTTTTGGTGTGTGTGTGTGTGTGTGTGTGTGTGTGTGTGTGTGTGTGTGTGTGTGTGTGTGTGTGTATATATATATAATTGTTTTATTATTAATTTTTTGGGGGGCTTAAAAAAAAAATATAGAAAATTGTGGTTTCTGTCTCCACTTCCTAGACCCATATTTTATTTATTTCCCTATCACTGGGTGAGGGCTTCTTTGAGTCCGTGTTTTTCCGTGACATTACTTTGGGGGTACAAACTACATTTTGATTGATTTTTATTGCATATTTTTCATAGGAGGTCGAGAATCAAAAAATACAAATAAGTAAAATAAATAGGTTTTTTTTACAACATTTATTGTCTGTGTTAAGCAGTTTAGTATTTTGATAGATGAGACTTAATGAATGCGACAATACCAATGTTTTTATCATTTTTTCACATTTCTTTAATTTTTACCTGGAAATTCGAACTTTTGTGTCCTCATTTTTTTTTTAAACATTTTTCATTTTTTGGAGTCCCGTAAGGAACTTTTGATTTCTTTTACTATATACTGAAATACTGCAGTATTGCTGGATGAAGTAATAGACAGTGGCATACGAGGCATTAAATGGAGCCAAGGAGCTTTTAGAGGCAGACGGCGGCTGTATAGCACAGCCGGTATCTGCCCTATGTGCTCTCCAAAGCCCACTCCATGTATATATCCATCACTAAAGGCTATAGGAATTAAGAATTAAAGGAAGAAATAAAAAAAAAAGAATCAACTTTGCAATTAGCTTTGATTAGTAAGCTTTTATCGTTCTCTGTATACAGCTCCACTGCAGACCTATGTTTGTCAAAGGTTACAGACTATATCTTATGTAAATGTAGACTAATCTTACATTTATGAGTTACTCCGCTGTTTGGCAGAAAAAAAAAAAAAAGGGCAAAGAAAGTGTTTTAATACTGCACAGACTTTTTTGTAACCATAGAGATGCATCATTCCACGCAGGAGCTGCAGTTACAAAATGGTAAAGATTATTTGCAAACCTGATATTTTTTTTCCTCTAAATGTGCCAGAGGGATAAAACATGATATATACATATATTTGCAAAAGCTAGGTCAGAAGAAATACTCACATAGACTGCTGTGGCTGTTTGGTAAAGAAGCACCAGACTGGGATAATAACCTAGGACAGAAACACAACAGGGCACGGATTAATCAGGTGACAGTCAAAAAAAACTTATACAAATAATAAAATAAAACTCTCAGAGAGGAAAAAAAAAAAAAAAAAAAGTACGGTATCTGGACCCTGCATTCTCCTTACTTCCTGGTTTCCGGGAGGGCGGGTTCTCCTCCTTCCTAAGTGACAGCTCAGGTGAGTAGCAGAGATGTAGTATTAATAGAGCTATAAAGCTCAGCACGAGTTCTGCTGTAACACATTGAGCCATTAGTGGTTTGCTCTGAGCCTACACGGTTATCTCTATATTTACACATAGAAATAACAGGGTTTTTGAACAAGCACACCGCTCCTGACAATGAGTGAACTGATTAGCAGACCTGCTCTGAAAGCTGCCGGCTGGTTACTTTATAATTACATCTCTTCAGAAGATAAAAGGGAGAGCAAGTATTAGAGCAGATACCTGCTGTATAGAAATCAAAGAGCTGGGGAGCAATGGCTGGGATGTTAAGAGTTAACCCCTCTCCTGGAATGTACCTACTCCACTATCGGCCGGGCTCCATGAAGACCAGCTGTACACGATGAAAGATAAAAGCTCTCATTGCAGTAAAATCACAGCAGACAGAAAATCAAGGCAATCGCAAACTTGCTTGCCTAATTAAAGCAACTGTTTAAGAAAAAAATATACTACTTTGCAATTTACTTTCTAAAAATCCTCTCAGTTATCAAGAACAGAGGGATTTTTAATTTAATAGTTTACTGCTCGTTGCGTAGGGTATCGGCCGCTGCTTCAGTCTGACAGAGGTTGCCGGTCTCTTAAGCAAGGAGCGCTGCTCTGAAGTTGGCCGTGTTGCTAGCTCTGGATAGCATCAGTGCCCTGCGCTCCGTCCATGCTGCCTTTTATCCCTGCATGAGAAAGGGCACTGGTCACATCAGCAGCGCAGCATGCTCAAAACTGAAAACTGTAAATCATCAGGAGCACCACTCCACGGCAAGCAGGAAGCCGGGAGGCAGGGGAAGGGTGCGCTCCTGAATGAGAAACCCTCTAATAAATATATCAATTACTAGAACTTTGTCAGCTTTCCTAATACCTCCTGTACTGCTAAGATTTGTGACTGGGCTGACTGTTATGATCCGGTGACCTTGGAGCCGCATGAACTTTCTCTGGAGTAGGTGGAAACTGTACTGACCGCAAAACCTGAACTAACACCGCAACTAGAAGTAGCCGTGGGGTGTGCCTAATAAACCCTAGACACCTCAACACAGCCGGAGGACTAAATACCCCTATAGATGGAAATAGGAATACTACCTTGCCTCAGAGCAGAACCCCAAAGGATAGGCAGCCCCCCACGAATATTGACTGAGTAGGAGAGGAAAGACACACGCAGGCAGAAAACAGGATTCAGCAAAAGAGGCCACTCTAGCTAAATAGGGAAAGATAGGACAGAATACTAAGCGGTCAGTATTAAAACCCTTCCAAAAATATCCACAGCAGATAATACAAAAAGTTCCACAATCTAACTAAAGACATGGAATGTATATCTGCCACTCCAGAGAATCCAACAAGACTGAGAAAATACTGACACAATCTAAGCTGGACAAAAAAACACTGAATAGCACAGAATTATTAAGCACACAGCATGTGTGCCACAGAAACAAAACCAGACACTTATCTTTGCTGATTTGGCAGAAGGCACCAAACCAGGACCAAAACCTCCCAACAACCATGGACAACTGGCAAGGACTAATGAATCCTGCACGCCTAAATACTCCAGTCAGAACTGCAATCAGCAGATACACCCGACCAGGACTGCAACTCAGGGACAACTGCATTACCACCTACAACCACCGGAGGGAGCCCAAAAGCAGAATTCACAACAGCTGACAGTGTGACTCGGCAGCCGGTGGCCTTTACCTGGATCTCCTGGTTGACATACTCCATCCCTCCCGTTGTTTGGCGGCGGCACGGGGTTTAGGGCTCTCCTTCCGGACAGGCTCGGCATGGTTACAAGCTCGCTTGGCAGGAGGGGGTAACTGGCTGTCACTCAAGCTGGCGTCACTGGAGGCCTCCTTCTGTAAAGACAAAAAAATAAAATAAAAATGGCTCCATGGTAACTAGCTGTACACTATGAAAGATAAAAGCTCACATCGACAGCACTGCAGCCAAGCAGTGAGTTCAGCAGTGTCAACTCGGGCAGAGTCACCGAGTGCAGTGATTGGCAATTAATAGCAGACATTGGGAGAAGCAGTGGAGACTGAGCTGGACCAGGGGAGGGCGAGAAAGTTTTGTTTTGTTTTTTTCAAACTAAACTGCAGCCTAGGAATTTTTGACACTTCAAATCCCCTTTAATAAATTCCATTAGTAGGGTCAACAAAATTTGGACTTAGCAAAAAAAACAAAATGTCAGTTCTGCAGATCATTGGCCCAGTAAAAGAACTGTAATTGCTCTATGTTCCATTTAATTGCCCGTGCCCCTCTCCTCCACAAAGGGTCACCGGCCATCTGAAGTTTTGGAACAGGACAACAATTCTTTGTGGAAAGTAGCGGAGGCTGAACAAAAGGAATAGGCAAGCAGATCCTGAAACGTGGGCATACATTTGCGTAGTATGTTTCGACACGTACTGACGGATTGACAGGTTACAGCAGATCGCTGGAGCCCCGAGACACTGATCAGCAACGGAGATCTGCTGTAAGACTCCATGCAAGTCCATGCTCGGGCACTGCTGTATCATCATCATCATCAAGTGCACGATCCATGTTGGCATTTATATCAGGAACCTCACCAGTGGGTATTAAGTACGTAGTCCTGAAATGTGAACGAGGCCTTACAGGTGTAATCTCATACCTGCACCGCCATGGGTTAGGTGCAAAATGGGCCAGCATCAAGGGCAAAGCCAGCCACAGAGCCTACACCTCCCTCTGCCACACTAATTGTATGGCAACCAGGAAGCAGGAGAACATGACATTAAGCAAAAACCTTCAATAAAAATTTTATTTGATAATAAAAAAATAAAAAACAGTACAGTACTGTGCAAAAGGTTAAGGGAGGCGTGGAAAAAAATGCAGAAAAGTAAGAAGCTTCCAAATTAGAAGAAGTGTTAATAGTTTATTTCTATCAATTAACAAAATGAAACATGAATGATGAAAAGAAAGATTTAAATCCCGTCAATACTTGGTGACCGCCCGTTACCTTCATCAATTCTTCTAGATACACTTGTATAAAGTCAGGGATCTTGCAGGATTACAGTCAGGTGTGTGAGAAACCATTTATTCCACACATGATAATTATCACCATTTTCATAAAAGGATGTAACACTGCGAAACACATGAATGTGAGGTTGTGGAAGATAGTTTCGGGTCACAAGTCATACACCATGGCAAGAGTGAGAACAGCAACAAGACACAAGGTAGTTATAATGCATCAGCGAGGCCTCTCCCAGCACACAAGGTAGTTATAATGCATCAGCGAGGTCTCTCCCAGCATGCAAGGTAGTTATAATGCATCAGCGAAGTCTCTCCCAGCACACAAGATAGTTATAGTGCATCAGCGAGGCCTCTCCCAGCACACAACGTAGTTATAATGCATCAGCGAGGACTCTTCCAGCACACAAGGTAGTTATAATGCATCAGCGAAGTCTCTCCCAGCATACAAGGTAGTTATAATGCATCAGCGAGGTCTCTCCCAGCACACAACGTAGTTATAATGCATCAGCGAGGCCTCTCCCAGCACACAACGTATTTATAATGCAGTGTTCCCCAAGTTCGGTCCTCAAGAGCCACCAACGGGTCATGTTGTTTTCACGATTTCCTTAGTAATGCCCAGGTGAGAACTCCATAATCTAGACAGGTAACAATTCCATCACCTGGGCCATACTAAGGAAATCCTAAAAACACGACCTGTTGGTGGCTCTTGAGGAATGGACTTGGGGAACACTGTTATAATGCATCAGCGAGGCCTCTCCCAGCACACAAGGTAGTTATAATGCATCAGCGAGGTCTCTCCCAGCACACAAGGTAGTTATAATGCATCAGCGAGGTCTCTCCCAGCACACAAGGTAGTTATAATGCATCAGCGAGGCCTCTCCCAGCACACAAGGTAGTTATAATGCATCAGCGAGGTCTCTCCCAGCACACAAGGTAGTTATAATGCATCAGCGAGGTCTCTCCCAGCACACAAGGTAGTTATAATGCATCAGCGAGGTCTCTCCCAGCACACAAGGTAGTTATAATGCATCAGCGAGGTCTCTCCCAGGCAAAGATTTCACAGCGGACTGTGGTTTAGAGTGTGATGTTCAAGCTCTTTTGAAAGAGTCAACTAATGGGCAACGTTGAGGACTGTAGATGCAGTGGTCTGAAACTGAGGTCAGCAAATGTCAGAAACCTCGTGATTACTTCCCTTCAAATTGGAAGATTTTCAGCAGTGATATCAGATAAGAATTGGCAACAACCAGTGGGACCAAGCTATACCCATATACTGTTAGAAGAAGACTGTCCACAAGTGGTCATCATGTAAGAATTGCGGCCAAAAACCATACCTTCCACGTGAAAACAAGGCCAAGTGACTAAACTATGCACAAAAACATAGAACTGGGGTGCAGAAAAATGGCAGCAGGTGCTCTCAATCACATGGTGCCTGCAGACTGGACTGCATTTTCATGGTGGCAGATCCTTTTTAATGGGGTCTTCTATACTGACAAACACAGGCAGATAGTTATCCATTGTACAGTACCATCAGGAAGGAATCATATTTGCTCCAAAGTAATTCCATAGCAGGACAACGACCCCAAACATCCAAGCAGTCATTAAGAACCATCTTAAGGGTTAAGAAGAACAAGGAGAGATTATATGGACCTCACACAGCTCCCAGATCTCACATTGTCCAGTCTGGCAATACAGAAGGATTCGCACAAGCCTCAAGGTTAGTTCTCCAAGATGTTTGGAACAACCTCCTGCCAAGTTCCTTCAAATACTGAGCGCAAGTACCTGGAAGAAGTGATGAAGGCAAAGGGCGGTCACCAAATAGTGATGCTATTAAGATTTTTCCTATGTTTATTCAGTTTGCATTTTTTTAATTGATAAAAAAAATAATCTATTAACACTTCCATTTTAGAAACCATACTGATATTGCAGCATTTTTTCCACTCCTGCTTATAAACTTCAAGGATGTGTGCACACAGTATCTTTTTAAGGCGGAATCCACCTGATTAAAAAACCAATCCATAAAATGAACATATGTAATAACGACACCGCTGTGCTCATACTCCATCTTATGTCACTTCTTTTTACAACTTCAGGGTTCGGAAACCGTGACAAGGTTGAGGGTATGTGCACACGTCAGGATTTTGTCAGGATTTTTCATCAGGTTTTGTAGCCAAAACCAGGAGTGGGTGATAAATGCAGAATTGGAGCATATGTTTCTATTATACTTTTCCTCTAATTGTTCCACTCCTGGTTTTGGCTACAAATCCTGATGAAAAATCCTGACAAAATCCTGACGTGTGCACATAGCCTAAAAGTGGCGACTTGCTACAATGACCCACATATGGTACTGGTGGTCATGTCCACTCCTAAGAGCCTTCTGGGAGGGAGTTCTTAAAGTTATTATTGAGGTAACAGAGAGGTGGCAACCCCCCCTCCTTCTCCGGTGGCGCTGCCATCATACATGTTCCCTACGTCCAAATCCGCCTATTAATACCTTAGTGACCGGGCCAGTTTTTACAATTCTGACAACTGTCCCTTTAGGGTATGTGCACACGTTGCGGATTTCTTGCAGAAATTTCCTGAAGAAAACCGGAAATTTTCTGCAAGAAATCCGCATTTTTTTTTTTTGCGGTTTTTTTCGCGTTTTTTTAGCATTCTGCAAGCGTAATTAGCTTGCAGAATGCTAAAGTTTTCCAAGCGATCTGTAGCATCGCTTGGAAAACTGACTGACAAGTTGGTCACACTTGTCAAACATACTGTTTGACAAGTGTGACCAACTTTTTACTATAGATGCAGCTTATGCAGCATCTATAGTAAAAGAGAGAATGTTTAAAAATAATAAAAAAAATAAAAAAATGCTTATACTCACCCAGACATCTCATCAGCGGCGTCCGTTCGTCTTCCTATAGCTGGTGTGTGCGCGCAGGACCTTCCGTGACGTCACGGTCACGTGAGCGGTCACATGACCGCTCATGACCAATCACAGGACAGTGACGTCATCGGCAAGGTCCTTCGCCGCACATCAGCTACAGGAACCGAAGCGGCAGCATGCAGTGGAGGCGGGAAGACATCGAGGGTGAGTATATCGCAATTTTTTATTTTAATTCTTATTTTTTGACCACTTATATGGTGCCCAGTGCGTGGAGGAGAGTCTCCTCTCCTCCACCCTGGGTACCAACCGCACATAATCTGCTTACTTCCCGCATGGTGTGCACAGCCCCGTGCGGGAAGTAAGCAGATCAATGGACCCCTAGGTGTGCGGAATCCCCTGCAATTCCGCATTTTAATGAACATGTTGCTTTTTTTTCCGCGATGCGATTTTTTCGCGGAAAAAAAGGCTACATTTGCACAAAAAATGCGGAATACACTTAAAATAATAGGAGGCATATGTAAGCGTTTTTTTCGCGTTATTATCACGTTTTTATAGCGAAAAAACGCGAAAAAAACGCGAAAAATACTTAACGTGTGCACATGGCCTTACACTGTGTTCCAAATTATTATGCACAAAGAAAGTTTAGGAGTGATAAGGTTAGAATTTTTTTGTTTGTCATTTAACCCCTTAGTGACGGAGCCAAATTTTTTAAATCTGACCAGTGTCACTTTATGTGGCAATAAAGGTACCTTCACACTAAACAACTTTCCAACAAGAACGACAACGATCCGTGACGTTGCAGCGTCCTGGTTAGCGATCTCGTGTTTGACACGCAGCAGCGATCTGGATCCCGCTGTGATATCGCTGGTCGGAGCTAGAAGTCCAGAACTTTATTTGGTCGTCAGATCGGCGTGTATCGTCGTGTTTGACATCAAAAGCAACGACGCCAGCAATGTTTGACATGGAGCTAACAACCAGCGAGAACGAGAAGTGAGTCGCCGTTACGTCACTGGATCGCTCCTGCATCGTTCTGGAGTTGCGCAGTGTTTGACGTCTCTACAGCGACCTAAACAGCGACGCTCCAGCGATCTAGTTTAGGTCGGCTCGTTGTCTATATCGCCGCAGCGTCGCTGAGTGTGACAGTACCTTTAGGCCAGAATTTGGTAATGAATTGCCAATCGCAAACATCAGGACCATACAATCATGATCTGATGGCACCAATTGGGATTAGGAGGAAGCCACCACAGTCTGTTAACCATTTATAATGATGTAGTCACTATTGAAAGCAGCATTTAAGGGGTTAAACAGATTTGGACGATGCAAACACTGATCGTGGCTGATGCAGCAAGTTGTCAGCTATAGTGGACAGCCGACGTCACTAAGTAGGAGGAGCCTATCGGCCATCTTTTTTGTTGCATGCGGTATCCAGGGAACGCTACCGGCCGGGGCTTCCCTGGATTTATACTGCACTCTGCCATTTGATACGTACGACACCGCAGCCCCGGGTGCACCTACCGGGCGGGTGAAAACATACTCAGCACGGGCCCACATTCAGCTGTATCCATCTGACAAGAGGTAAGCTGAGGGATATCGGCACCGGAGTGAAATTCAGACATACTGTGTGGCTAGTTTAAGATTTTGTTGGCAGATTGATTACTTGTTACTGTTTTCAGGAGGTCTTGTCACTAGGAATCCACGTGGAGGCTCTGTGGACTACTTGTTCCCAAGTATTCCACTTAGGTGTTATCTGTCTTCGTATCCTCAAGTGCGGTACCTATTGGTTTCACAAATTGTGGAGTATTTAGGTCAAGACATGACTACAATCAACATTGCCAAGACACTTCATCGTGATCATCGCACAATCAAGAA
Organism: Ranitomeya variabilis; assembly: GCF_051348905.1. Taxonomy (NCBI): domain Eukaryota; kingdom Metazoa; phylum Chordata; class Amphibia; order Anura; family Dendrobatidae; genus Ranitomeya; species Ranitomeya variabilis. Next base: position 1,062,319,955 of record NC_135233.1, read on the forward strand.
GTATGTAGCTGATTCCCAGCACACACGTGTGCGTGCTGATAAGGAAAAATTGAGGACTCTTTCCAACAGGCAATTGCATAAGGTTAAAAGAGCAGCTGCAAAAATGCCTTGTCATAGCAGCAGACAAGTTTTTGAAGCTGCTGGTGCCTCCAACGTCCCCAGAACAACAAGATGCAGGGTCCTTCAGAGGTTTGCAGCTCTGCATAAGCCATGCTGTCGACCACCTCTATCCACTGCACACAAGCAGAAACGGCTCCAGTGGGCCAAACGATACATGAAGACTGACTTCCAAACTGTTTTGTTCACCGATGAGTGCCATGCAATGCTCGATGGTCCAGATGGATGGAGTGGAGGATGGCTGGTTGATGGACACCCCGTGAAAACACCGCTAAGGCGCCAACAAGGAGGAGGTGGAGTAATGTTTTGGGCTGGAATCATGGGGAGAGAGATTGTCGGCCCCTTTATGATCCCTGAAGGGGTAAAGATGAACTCCATAATCTATGTGGAGTTTCTAAAACAACACTTCCTGCCATGGTTCAAGAGGAAGAACCGTGCTTTCCGCAGCAAGATCATTTTCATGCATGATAATGCACAGTCTCATGCTGCAAAAAACACATCTGCATCTCTGGCTGCTATGGGCACAAAAGAGGACAAACTTATGGTGTGGCCACCATCTTCCCCTGACCTCAACCCCATTGAGAACCTCTGGAGCATCATCAAAAGGAGTGTCTATGATGGCGGGAGGCAGTTCACATCTAAGCAACAGCTCTGGGAGGGGATTCTGTCCACATGCAAAACAATTGAAGCAGAAACCATCCAAAAACTGATAAATTCAATGGACGAGAGAGTTCAGAAGCTTCTTTCCAACAAGGGGTCCTATGTGCAAATGTAACATCACCTAGAATAAAGTTTTCACATGAAAACTGTTTGATTTCATTTTGTAATAAGATGATAATGCTTATAACTTGACCATTTTTTTTGTTAAAAATAAAAAATAAAAAAAAGGTTGAAAACTCTGCTGTGCATATTTGGAACATGCATTTTGAGTGTTTATTTTTTTTTTTAAAAAAGATTCTGTTTTCATAGGCAGTTAGTTCCAAAACATTGCAATTATACTAGAATAGTAGATGACTGGAAAATAACAATGACTGCAATTCAGATAGGTAATTTAGAGAAAATATGAGGAAATATTATTTGCATACTAATTTGGAACACAGTGCATGAGGTTACAGCTCTGGAACGCTTTAACGGATCCCACTGATTCGGAGAATGATTTTTCGTGACATATTGTACTTCATGTTAGTGGCAACATTTCTTCGATATGACTTGCGTTTATTTATGGGGAAAAAAATGGAAATTTGGCAAAAATTTTGAAAATTTAGCAATTTTCAAACTTTTTATTTTTTTTACCCTTAAATCAGAGAGTCATATCGCAAAAAATAGTTAATAAATAACATTTCCCACATGTCTACTTTACATCAGCACAATTTTGGAAACAATTTTTCTTTTGTTAGGACGTTATAAGGGTTAAAAGTTGATCAGCGATATCTCATTTTTCCAATAAAATTTACAAAACCATTTTTTCTTTAGGGACCCCCTCACATTGGAAGTGACTGAGGGATCAATTTCACAGAAAATACCCAAAAGTGAAACCAATTTAAAAACTGCACCCATCAAGGCGCGCAAAAACCACATTCAAGAAGTTTATTAACCCTTCAGGTACCCCACGAGAACTAAAGCAATGTGGAAGGGAAAAAAAAAATAACATTTTACTTTTTTTTTTCACAAAAAATTGACTTTGTAACCAATCCTTGTGAAAATCAAAAAGTTATCAGGAGAAAATGGACCACAAAATTTGTTGTGCGATTTCTCCTGACTACGACGATACCCCGAATGTGGGGGAAAGCCACTGTTTAGGCACATGGCAGGGCTCAGAAGGGAGGGAGCACCGTTTGACTTTTTGAACACAAAATTGGCTGGAATCAATGGCGGGCGCAATGTCGCGTTTGGAGACTCCCTGATGTACCTACATAGTGGAAACCCCCCAATTCTAACCCCAACACACTCCCATGCCCAACACACTCCCATGCCCAACACACTCCCATGCCCAACACACTCCCATGCCCAACACACTCCCATGCCCAACACACTCCCATGCCCAACACACTCCCATGCCCAACACACTCCCATGCCCAACACACTCCCATGCCCAACACACTCCCATGCCCAACACACTCCCATGCCCAACACACTCCCATGCCCAACACACTCCCATGCCCAACACACTCCCATGCCCAACACACTCCCATGCCCAACACACTCCCATGCCCAACACACTCCCATGCCCAACACACTCCCATGCCCAACACACTCCCATGCCCAACACACTCCCATGCCCAACACACTCCCATGCCCAACACACTCCCATGCCCAACACACTCCCATGCCCAACACACTCCCATGCCCAACACACTCCCATCCCCCAACACCACAACCCTAACCCTACCTCTAACCGCAACCCTAACCACAACTCTAATGGAAAAAAAAAAAAGAACTTTTTTGTGTTATTATTTTTACCTAACTAAGGCTTCTTTCACACTTCCGTCTTCCAAATCTGCACAGGATCCATCAAGACGTTGAAATGACGGATCCTGTGCAGATTGTGGAAAACGTGTGCACTGGGCCCCTCTTTCTGACGGACCCGTCGAGGCTATGTGCACATGTTGTGTATGCGTCTTCGCAGCGGTTTTCTCGCGACTTCACGTGAGATTTCGCAATGTATTACTAGGAAGTAACGCTAGCTGCCGGGAGCATCGGTGACGCTGCGCGGGAACGCCGGTAGGTGAGAATATTGCGATTTTTTTATTATTTTTTTATTATTTTTAACATTATATCTTGTTACTTGTTACTATTGAATAGTAAAGAGAGAAAGAGAGCGAGCGAGAGAGTATTTCCCTGATGGGAAATTCTTCCACGCATGCTCTCTTTGAAAAGATGGGACCCGGCGCTGGATTCCTGCTTTTCATAGGCAGCGACGCATCCTGCGCCCCTAGGCTTCCATTGTAGCCAGTGACGGGCAGCGCAGGATGCGTCGCTGACCAATTTTCCAACGAACAGAAAAAACGTTCCTCTGAACGTTTTCTCTGCCCGACGGACCATTTTTTTTATGCAGGATCCAGTGAAAGAGGGATGAAACGGATGGCCATCCGTCACAATCCGTCGCTAATACAAGTCTATGAGAAAATGCAGGATCCTGCATTCTCAAAAACGACGGATTGTGACATGAGCTGAAAGACGGAAGCGTGAAAGAGGCCTAAGGCTACTTTCACACTGGCGTTAACTGAAATACGTCGCAATGCGTCGTTTTGCCGAAAAAACGCATCCTGCAAAAGTGCTTGCAGGATGCGTTTTTTTCTGCATTGACTAACATTAGCGACGCATTGACACACGTCGCAACAGTCGTGCGACGGTTGCGCCGTGTTGTGGCGGACCGCCGGGAGCAAAAAACGTTACATGTAACGTTTTTTGCTCACGACGGTCCGCTTTTTCCGACCGCGCATGCGCGGCCGGAACTCCGCCCCCACCTCCCCGCACCTCCCAATGGGGCAGCGGATGCGCTGGAAAAATGCATCCGCTGCCCCGGTAGTGCGGCGGAGACAACGCTAGCGTCGGTGACCTCGGCCCGATGCACTGCGACGGACCGAGCCCGACGCTAGTGTGAAAGTAGCCTAAGAGGGTGATAAAGGGGAGGTTTGATTTATTATTTTTTTTATTTTGATTACTGTGAGACTATCACAGTGATCAAAACAAATCAATAGGAAAACCTCCTATTGTTGCCGGGTGCCGGCCGGCAGGCAGATCTCAGCGGGCGCACTGCTCATGAGGCCACCATTTTCTTCCCAGAAGACGCCAAGGGCCGGGGGACAGAGCAAGAGGGATTGGGGGATGCCGGAGGTACCAGGGGAGGGGGCTCGGGGGACCCCATTTCTCTCTCCTCTGGTTTGTTAGGTCATATCAGAGGAGAGAGAAAAATGGGAAATTAGACTTTTATTTTGTTTTGTGATCGCAACACTGGGGACAGTAAAAACTGACCCGAATCATGTTCTCCTGGGTCTCAGCTACCAATAGTAGCCGAGACCCTGGAGCTTTTCCGATGCTGGGGGGCGCTATACCCTTATTTCTCAGGGCCATTAACCCTCCTTCACATACAATATTCGGACTAACGAGTTCACATACAATGTGCCTTTCAGGCGCCTGCTGGAAAAATACCTATAATATCTAATGTTTGCAATTTCAGTGCTCTAAAAGTGATCAGTGACCTTCATAGGGATGTAATAAAAGAGACTACACATAATCAGTTGCAAAAAAAAAACATTTATTTAACATAAAACTAATAACTATGAAATACAAACGTTTCAAAACTCCCGCCAAATAGTCCCCAGTTCGACTCTCTCAAAAAAATGTACAAAGAAAATTTTTGAACACAAACTTAATTTTAAGGTACCTTAAGTACTATTAAAAACATATTCAATCAGAAGTAGATGCTGAGGTTCCCCAGAAAAGTCACACTTGCAGAGCAAATAGCAAGAATTACACACCATTTTTGCATGTGTCAGGCAAATTGCTTTATGACATTTGAGACATTCATAATTTGAAAGCCTTCTGGTTCCGCTTTCCGTTTGGCAGGTGGTGCATCTCCTTCTTTTGTGAGGTGGTGCAGATGGTGACTTTTCACCATCATCTTCTGGGCGGAACCTTTTGAGCTGAACTTGAAGGCGAGAGGGGATACCGATTGTTTTCACGCTTCTCCTGCGTAGCTCTCCAAGTACTAGTTCATGGGCCAATTTTTTCAGATACAATCGTCTACGGAGTGGTTCAAGCTTGTTTTCAAGATAAATCACTTGTGAATTTATACCACCCAAATTCAACATAGCAAAAAATATGACCATTGGCCAGCGTTTGATGTTTCTGCTGACGTTGAAAGTGGAGCACATCTGATCTGCTGTATCCACACCCCCTTTGGTGGCATTGTAAAATGTAATTATCTCCGGGTTTTTTTCTGCCCCAGTCCCAGGATCGATGGCAGCATCATCATGAAGTGTTGATAGAAGAAGTACGATTTTTTTGGCATGTGGTACATAGGAAACTAAAGCCTTTCCATTATGGAATGCAAACATACTGCTGTACTGTTGTCTCTCTTTCACACTTACAAACTGTGGCGGCAATTCCCTTTTGTTTTTTCTTACAGTTCCCACATATGACAGCTTCTGAATTTTCAGATAATCAATCAGATCACAACTTGTAAACCAATTGTCAGCTGTAATATTGCGACTCGATCCAAATAAGGGTTCAGCCAGTCTTTTTACAACATCAATGGGTTTGTTGCTCACACAGTAAGGACCTTCTGGTTGTTTTCCTGCATAAACTTCCAGGTTGTAAGTGTAGGTCTTACTGGCATCAACAAGGGCATAAATTTTTATTCCATATTTGTTTGGCTTTGATGGAATATATTGACGAAAGGCACATCTACCACGAAAACCAGGGAGCATTTCGTCAATAGTGAGATTCTCTCCAGGGTAATAACTTTGTTTACAGTTTACAACAAATCTTTGAAATATATCACGAATTGGAGCAAGTCGGTCATGTGTTTTGCGTTCGGTTCGGGTAGTTCTGTCGTCAAACCGAAGGCAACGAATTAGAATCTTGAATCTGTTTATGGACATAACAAGGCTAAATTTTTCAACTCCATCCCCATCTTTACCCCAAAGTTCCTCCAAACTTTGTCTATTTGCCCTATAAGCTCCTGCAAGGTACAGTAATCCAAAAAAAGCACGCACTTCTATTTCATCTGTGGGCTTGATGGTTCTGTTGCAGATGTACTTGTCCTTTATAATGTCTATATATTGGTTGGTATATGTGACAATAGAGTCCAGAATGTCATCTGTAAATATACTGTTCCAGCATTCAACTGCAGTTTTTGCATTATGTGCAGTTCCTATTACTGCAGGAAGGTGAGTAATAATGTTTAAAGGTTCCCTACGTTTTTTCAGGAATGGCTTCTTGTTCCATTTAGTATTTTTATCTTTTCCAATATAATATGATCCAACTTCTTCATCCTCACCACTGTCACCATCTTGCTCTGTTTCAGAATCCAGGACACATTCTTCCACCTCATCATGAGAATCAATCTCACTTTCCTCTCCTAAATCCTCATTCAGTGTGAGGTCTCTATCATCTAACAGCATGTTTGTTACTTCCTCAACATCAAGTTGTTTGGATAAATTGTACATTTTCCTCTCCATTTCAGCAGATAATCTGAAGCAAGAGAAGGAATATGTTAGGGAACTACTGTATATGCCTGAGCAGCACACTTTCTTTTATAAAATCTCCCTTATTTCTATGAAATATCCTCACATTTTGTGCTATACATTCATAAAACAAGCTAAATAAACTATTGTGATGAATAAAAACATAAAATACCAACCTTACTGAATGTGACGTATTCACATACAATGAGCCTGAGAGATCTGTGCAGCTATATCCTCTCCCCTGAAGCTCTGAAATCCAACTGTGATATCAGGTTTCACAGACCTTCAAGAGACAGGAGACTACCTGGAGGGAGGGGCTTTCCTCACAATCTGGTGAGGAAGGAGAAATGAAAGTAAAAGAGAAGCGCCTGTCAGATCAGTTGTATGTGACGGAGGGTTAAAAAGCAGCGCTGAGGAATAAGTACCATTAACTGCCGCCGTTAAAAGGTGCATCAGCGGTCGTTAGGGGTTAAAAAAAAAAAAAGGATTTTTGCGTACTTACCGGAAAATCTTTCTCTTAGCCTCTAATTGGGGGACACAGGACCATGGGTGTTATGCTGCTGTCCACTAGGAGGCGACACTATGCATAATCTGAAAAAGACTAACTGTGGCTCCTCCTATGCAGTATACACTCCTGGATGGCGTCAGCCTTCTCCAGTTTTGTGCAAAAGCAGTAGGAGGAACGTAACATGAATGACATAGACATGCCTATAAGAAGGCCACTATGTAAGAGCTCAAAGAATAATATGAGAACTCAACAGTAACAACGGCCCGAAAAGGGCAACAGGGTGGGAGCTGTGTCTCCCAATTAGAGGCCAAGAGAAAGATTTTACGGTGAGTACACAAAAATCTCCTTTACTCTGTCGCCTCATTGGGGGACACAGGACCATGGGACGTCCCAAAGCAGTCCCTGGGTGGGAAGCAATGGACGAATATTGTGCAGACAGGCCCCTATACTTGGGGCACCGCCGCCTGCAGAACCAGTCTACCCAGGCTCGCGTCCGCTGAGGTCTGGGTATGAACCCTGTAGTGTTTAGTAAACGAGTGTGGGCTAGTCCAAGTGGCCGCCTTACACACTTGTGCCGAAGCCTGGAGCCGAATGGCCCAGGAGGCCCCTACCGCCCATGTAGAGTGTGCCGTAATACCGGCTGGAAGAGGAGAATTCTTAAGGCGGTAGGCCTCTTGTATGGTGGATGTGATCTTCCTGGCAAGGGTAGCTTTCGAAGCTGGGAGACCCTTGCGGCCGCCTTCTGGAAGAAGGAAAAGGGATCAGACCTCCGGAAGGAGGCAGTCCTAGACACATATATACGCAATGCCCTGACAAGGTCAAGAGCATGCAGAGCCTTCTCCACTCTATGAACCGGGACCGGACAAAGGGAAGGCAGAGAAATTTCCTCATTGAGGTGTAAGTTGGACACAACCTTCAGAAGGAAGAATGGGACAGTACGGAGAACTACCTTGTCCTGGGGAAAAGCCAGGAAGAGCCGTCTGCAGGAGAGTGCTGTCAGTTTAGACACCCTGCGTAGCGAGGTGATTGCCACCAGGAAAAAAACACCTTCTGGGAGAGAAGGCGGAGCGGGACCTCCTAAAGGTGTTCGAAGGGTGGTTCCTGCAATGCTGTCAGGACCAGGTTGAGGTCCCATGTTTCTAGTGGTCGTCTGTAGGGGGGAACCAATCGGGAAACCCCCTGAAGAAAAGTCCTTACTCGCAGCTTGGTAGCAATGCGCCTTTGAAAAAAAGCACTGAGAGGGCTGACACCTGGCTCTTAGGCGAGCCCAGGGACAGCCTGGCCTCCAGACCCGATTGGAGAAAAAAAAACAGGTAGTTCGGGGAGGGAAGAAGGGAATGGGGTCTGGCCGCGAGATTCGCACCAGGTAAAGAGAACTTTCCAGATACGGTCTTAGATCTTGGCAGAGGCAGGCTTCCGTGCCCTGATCATGGTCCTAATGACGTCTGTCGAGAGCGCTGCCTGGGTTAGAACCCAGGTTTCAAGGGCCATGCCGTCAAATTGAGAGCCCCTGAGTTCTGGTGGTAGAACGGCCCTTGTGATAGAAGATCGGGGCGGTCGGGGAGGCGCCAGGGGGCGTCTGCTGAAAGTTGTACGACGTCGGCGTACCATGTACGTCTGGGCCAGACCGATGCGATTAAGATGGTTGGAACTCCATCTTGCTTGATCTTCCTCACCACTCTGGATAACAGGGGGAGAGGTGGAAGAATGTACAGAGGCTGGAACTGGGTCCAGTCCTGAACCAGAACGTCTGCTCTGAGCGACCACGGATCGTGTGTTCTGGCCATGAAGTTGGAGACCTTGGCATTGAAGTGGGATGCCATTAGGTCCACATCTGGGGTCCCCCAGCGATGGCAGTTCTGACAAAAAATTTCAGGATGGAGAGACCACTCTCCCGAATCTATTCCTTGTCATCTGAGGAAGTCTGCTTCCCAGTTGTCCATACCCGGAATGTGGATCGCCGAGAGAACCGAGCCTGTGTCCTCCACCCAGTGGAGGATGTGTGACACTTCTCGCATCGCCTGGGTACTGCGGGTCCTCCCTTGGTGATTCACATATGCCACAGTGGTGGCATTGTCTGATTGTATTCTGATGCGAGAGGCTGCCAGTAAATGATGGAAGGCCCTCAATGCCAGGAGGTTGGCACGAATTTCCAGGATGTTGATGAGCATGGTCGCTTCCACTGGGGACCACTTGCCCTGTGCCCTGTGGTGTAGGTGCACTGCACCCCAACCCGTCAGGCTCGCATCGGTGGTCAGAACCTTCCACTTACCTGTGAGAAAGGATTTCCCCTTTGCTAGCGAGGTTGGCTTGAGCCACCAGTGCAGGGACCTCTTGGTTGACGACGTTAGCCGGAACTCCCTGTCGAGAAAGGGATTCCTGTCCCAGGACATGAGAATGGCTAGTTGGAGAGTCCGGAGGAGAAACTGGGCCAAATTGGGACCGCTTCTATTGCTGCCCCCATCCTGCCAAGGACTCATGGCAAACCGGAGAGATCGAGGGGGTTTGCGGAGGAGAATGCGAACTCCTAGGCGGAGAGCCAGTGCCTTGTCCCTGGGAAAGAGCACTAGACCCCTGGAGGTGTTGTATAGCATTCCCAGGAAGGTCAGAGACTGACTCAGGGTTGGTGATGACCTTTGTAGGTTGACTAACCAACCCATGCGACTCAGTGTCGATTGTGATTGAGACGCTGAGCTCGCAGTCCTTGAAGGTAGGAGCCTTGATGAGTAGATCGTCCAGGTATGGAACGACTACTATGCCTCTGGAGTGCAGGACGTCCATGGTGGCTGCCATGACCTTGGTAAACACTCTGGGAGCCATGGCGAGTCCGAACGGAAGAGCCACGAAATGGTAGTGGTCCTGGTCGATTGCGAACCTGAGAAAAACTCTGACAAGCAGGTGCAATCGGTATATGCAGGTATGCGTCTTGTATTTCTATGAAGGAGAGAAATTCTCCCTTCTCCATGGACGCAATGATGGACCGAAGGGGACTCCAGCGGAAGTGATGAACCCGTACATATTTGTTCAGTTGTTTAAGGTCCAGTATGGGCCGTACGATGCCTCCTTTTCTTGGGGACTATGAATAGATTGGAGTAGAACCCTCGGAAGCGCCCGGCCGTGGGAACCGGTACTATGACTCCTGCTTGAAGAAGCGAGGGAACCGCTTGGTGGAAGGCATGAGCCTTGGCTGGCGGTTTTGGGGGAACAGAGAGGAAGACTCGGTTCGGTGGGTTGGAGGTGAAGTCTATTTTGTATCCGGAAGACACTAGTTCCCTGACCCACCTGTCTTCTGTAGTAGGCATCCAGACTTGCTGGAAGAGCAAATTCGGCTGCCTACAGGTGGGATGTCTTCCGGGGTTGGTGAGTCATAAGGAGGAAAATATCTGAGGTTTACCTCCTTTGGGCTTTGACTGGCCTGCTTTTAACTGCCAGGTCTTGTCCGACCTTTGCGTCGACCATGAGTTGTCCCTGTGTGGGGAACGGTTACGATTTTGTGCTGGACGCGAGACGGACCAGCCCGAGGAATTCCGAAAGGGTCGGAATCGGTTTTGTTACACTTCTTGTAAGTGCGTATAGGTTTCAGCTGAGGGAGAGAGGTACTCTTCCCTCCCCCCGGTGGCTTTGTATATCATTGTATCCAACCTTTCACCGAAAAGTCACCCACTGAGATACGGGAGGTGTGTGAGGGACTTCTTTGAGGCTGCGTCCGCTTTCCATTCCGCAGCCAGAGGATACGCCGAATCGTGATGGCGTTTGATGCTATCCCCGCTACGCCCCTTGCTGGATCCAGAGCTGAATGAAGCATGTAATCTGCTACAACTGCTATTTGAACCGCTTGGTCCGATAGCTCAGGAGCAGATGCTTGGAGGCTAGCTTGTAAATTTTTGGCCCAAGCCAGTATGGCCTTGGCAGCCCAAACTGAAGTGAACGCGAAAGCCAGGGAGGCCCCTGCCGCCTCGAAAATTGAACGAGCCATGCGTTCTAACTGCCGGTCTGCTGCGTCCCTGAGGGTTGAGTTATCTGGCAGTGAAAGGAGAGTCTGTGCTGCTAGTCTAGAGACTGGGGGGGGGTCTACTTCGGGTGGATATGTCCATTCCTTGGTGTCCTTCTGTAGGAAAGGGTACCTTGCCTCCAGATATTTGCGATTAGCAAGTTTTTTCTCAGGCTTTGAGAGCTGCTCTATAAGGATCGCTTTAAACTCTGGGTGGTTAAAGAAAACCTTCAGAGGCTTCAGAGGTCCTTCAAAAGAAATCCTCTGGTGGCAGATTAGTAATGTCCAGCACCCGATTGATGGAAGAGATTATGTCCTCGACTAGCGCTGTATTGCTAGGGGGATTGGGATCAGGGACCCCTCCGTTCCCCTGTCTGAGTCAGAGTCGCAGATGCCTTCCGAATCATGTGCATCACTGAGGCGTCCCCTGCTGGGTGAGCTGGGGAGGACTTCTCTGGTCGGGGTTTGCGGAGATCTGCATTGTCTGCCCCTGGAAGGGGACGGTCTAGATGACTTGGAACTACGGTGTCTCTCCCTAGAAGGGGATGACCGTGTGCTATGGGATGACGCAGATGGACTTGACCTATGGGTCCGCTTGCGTCCTGACCTAGACGTGGATGTGCCAGGTCGTTCTGTTCCTGAGTCAAGCTCTCCCTTTGCTGGGTAGCGGTCATAGCCGAGGCATGACTCTGCAGAGCCTGAAGCAATGTGGAGGTTTGGTTATCTATAGACTGCGTCATAGATTGCGACCTCTGAGTGACCCATTCCGGCGTGGCATTAGACACCGAGGCATTGGCAGGGGCTTGTTGGGGCTCTGACACAGTAGTCTGGATGCAGTCCTGGCAACGCGTTACGTGCTGCCACTGGGGAGAGCGGTCCTGCAGGCTGTACAGAATGCATAATAGCAGTCCTGCCTGGTTCTCTTGGACCTTGAGCCCGGCATAGTGCACAGAGTGCAGAAGGGCTGGCTGCAGAGGACCTTACAGGGGTAGAGAAACCTATAGGGGAGCCTTATAGGTAATATGGATTCACAGCCGAGTAAAACAACCCAGCTGTGATCTTACCCCACCAGTATGCCCCTAGGTCCAGCGCCGAAGATCCACAGTCTTGTGCCCCCCCGGAGACTGGCTGACCTGGTCCTGCTGCCCGGGAGATGCAGGGTTAATCCTTGCTGCAGTAGAAATGGCCGCCGAGGAGAAGAGGCAGGGGGAGAAGGGGGCAGAGAGCTGAGAAAAAGGCGGCAAAGCTGTGTAAAAACGAGCCCTTTCTGTCTCGATCCACCCCCTTTATGACACTGTAGAGTGTCGTATTTGCCAACCGGGGGGCGGAGAGGAGGCGGCGGCTACAGCTAGGCCGAAGCCGGGGCCCAAATTAGATGCCGGATGCCCAGAAAGGCTCCAGGCCGGCGCGGAAGTCCGGGGGGGGGGGGGTCGGATCTGAACCGGACCCCCCCCCCCCGGATTTAAAGGCAGGATAGCGGTGGGGCTGTAAGCGGAAGGGGGGGCCCTGTGAGGGGTCCCCCTGAGGCAGTATAGAGCTGGTGCTGCCGCAGAGACAGAGGCGCAGGGAGCCCTGTGTCTGTCTGTGCCATGCCTGCCTGCACTCCCCCCGGCCCCAACAGGAGCCCGCAGCTGGGCTGGGGTCCCTGGATGCAGGCACAGTGTGCTGACCCATTGCTGGGAGCTGTAGAGTGCTGCCTGTACAGGCCCTACCTGAGGTGTCTCAACCTAATGCCCCCAGAGGGGGATTAGGGAGGGTGCTGTTGTCACACCTTCAGGGGCCTTTATCCTCGCCTCAACCTCAACCCAGAAACCAAAAGTATTTGGGGAAGGAGGGGGGTCTCGACTTCGAACCAGCACCCGAGGGACTGGGGAAGGAGCAACATGGGGAATAATCATCTCTACTTCAACCGGGCACCTCGTAATAGGGGGCCGAGGAAGGAGCCATGCCGGGAGTCTCACAGGAGACACCCACTTTTCTTCATCTGTAATCCGTCAGAAAAAAACAGAGTAAAAAAAAAAAATCTTAGGTGTGCCTCCTATGCGACACTAAGCAAAAACTGGAGAAGGCTGACGCCGTCCAGGAGTGTATACTGCAGAGGAGAAGCCACGGTTAATCTTTTTCAGATTATGCATAGTGTCGCCTTCTAGTGGACAGCAGCATAACACCCATGGTCCTGTGTCCCCCAATGAGGCGACAGAGTAATCCCTGTTACAACAGGTCACCAAACAATGATCCCATGTCACTGGAGGTCAACATACCCCTCCCTCTCGGCAAGAGTTGTTTGCTGAAACAGTTACAACCCAACTATAGAATCTACGACTGCACAAACTGATTAGAAAAGTCCACCACAGCTTAGAATGTCTTCCAATGTCTTCCTCCCCCGTCGCTTTCCTTCTTCAATTCCTCAATACTTATCCCACTTACAATTATCGAAAATTTTGGTCCCCACAACTCAGCCTTTCCAATGTACGATTTATCCCAAAAGTGAGTACACCCCTGATATTTTTGTAAATATTTTATTCTTATCTTTTCATGGTACAGCACCGAAGATTTGACATTTTGATACAATGTGTCATATCTTTCACACATTGGTGAGGCATCCTTCAATTTCACACATTCGTCAGGGCAATTGAGTTGGTCAGGGATCCTTCAATTTCATACATTGGTCAGGGCCATTGAGTTGGTCAGGCATCCTTCAACGTATGAAATTGAAGGATACCTGACCAACTCAATGGCCCTGTTCAATGTGTGAAATTGAAGGATGCCTGACCAACTCAATGGCCCTGACCAATGTATGAAATTGAAGGATACCTGACCAACTCAATGGCCCTGACCAATGTATGAAATTGAAGGATACCTGACCAACTCAATGGCCCTGTTCAATGTGTGAAATTGAAGGATGCCTGACCAACTCAATGGCCCTGACCAATTTCACACATTGATCAGGGCCATTGAGCTGGTCAGACATCCTTCAATTTCATACATTGGTCAGGGCCATTGAGTTGGTCAGTCATTGTTCAATTTCACACATTGGTCAGGCAATTCTTACTTACACACATTGGCCAGGGCCATTGAGCTGGTCAGACATCCTTCAATTTCACACACTGGTCAGGCAATTTTTACTTAAGGTACCGTCACACTCAGCGACGCTGCGGCGATATAGACAACGAGCCGACCTAAACTAGATCGCTGGAGCGTCGCTGTTTAGGTCGCTGTAGAGACGTCAAACACAGCAACTCCAGAACTATGCAGGAGCGATCCAGTGACGTAACGGCGACTCACTTCTCGTTCTCGCAGGTTGTTAGCTCCATGTCAAACATTGCTGGCGTCGTTGCTTTTGATGTCAAACACGACGATACACGCCGACCTGACGACGAAATAAAGTTCTGGACTTCTAGCTCCGACCAGCGATGGCACAGCGGGATCCAGATCGCTGCTGCGTGTCAAACACAACGAGATCGCTATCCAGGACGCTGCAACGTCACGGATTGTTGTCGTTCTCGTTGCAAAGTTGCTGAGTGTGACGGTACCTTTACACACATTGGTTGGCCATTGAATTGCTCAGGCATGTTTACTTTAACACATACACTATCACTAATATAAACTGTACTAATACTACAGCCATTCTCATGTGAAAACACCAAGACATGAAGGTTTAAACATGAGAAAAAAGTCACAAAAATAAATAGGTTTCACACCCTACTGTATCTGCTTTTTATTACTAAAAATGCAGGATAAAACTAAAGGCAATGTTTTTTTGCACTTCCTCATTGCTTTCAATGGTTGAAAAAAAACACTGCAAAAATGCTGAAAAGCGACATGCTGAAGTTTTCCTATTCAGTCAAGAAAAAAACACTAGTATGTGCATGAGATTTTAAAAATGTCATAGCTTTTGCTGGTACTGCAACTTTTAATTTGCTTAAAAAAAAAAATGCATCGTGTGAACATAGACTTACCCCGAGAAAAATTCAACAAAATTTTAATTGTATTGATCGCTGTATATTACATCTAGCTTTTTGTATTGATGCATTTTTAGGTCTCATTGTTGTAGAATATCACCAGGGACCATGGTCTGAGAGGATGGAAATGTTAGAAAGTGTTCTTGTAACGTGCATCAGTAACAATATATTGTGTTCAAGACAATACAACTGTCAGGGATGGGGGGGCGGCGCCTCATGTGCCAGGCATACATACAGTGGGTACGGAAAGTTTTCAGACCCCTTTACATTTTTCACGCTTTGTTTCATTGCAGCCATTTGGTACATTCAAAAAAGTTCATTTTTTTTCATTAATGTTCACTCTGCACCCCATCTTGGCTGAAAAAAAAACAGACATGTAGAAGTTTATGCAAATTTAATAAAAAAGAAAAACTGAAATATCACATGGTCATAAGTATTCAGACCCTTTGCTCAGACACTCATATTTAAGTGCTATGCTGTCCATTTCCTTGAGATCCTCCTTGAGACGGTTCTACTCCTTCATTGGGGGCCAGCTGTGTGTAATTAAACTGATAGGACCGCACAGCTCACAGTGCATGTCAGACCAAATGAGAATCATGAGGTCAAAGGAACTGGCCAAGGAGCTCAGAGACAGAATTGTGGCAAGGCACAGATCTGGCCAAGGTTAACAGAATTTCTGCAGTACTCATGGTTTTTAAGAGCACAGTGGCCTCCATAATCCTTAAATGGAATAAGTTTGGGACCACCAGAAGTCTTCCTAGACCTGGCCGTCCAGCCAAACTGAGCAATCGTGGGAGAAGAGCCTTGGTGAGAGAGGTAAAGAAGAACCCCAATATCACTGTGGCTGAGCTCAGAGATGCAGTAGGGAGATGGGAGAAAGTTCCACAAAGTCAACTATCAATGCAGCCTTCCACCAGTTGGACCTTTATGGCAGAGTCGCCCGACGGAAGCCTCTCCTCAGTGCAAGACATATGAAAGCCCACATAGAGTTTGAACACGGCCAACTACAGAGATATTCTGGATGAAAACCTCTTCCAGAGTGCTCTGGACCTCAGACTTGGCTGAAGGTTCACCTTCCAACAAGACAATGACCCTAAGCACACAGCTAAAATAACAAAGGACTGGCTTCAGAACAACTCTGTGACCATTCTTGACTGGCCCAGCCAGAGCCCTGACCTAAACCCAATTGAGCATCTCTGGAGAGACCTGAAAATGGCTGTCCACCAACATTCACCATCCAACCTGACGGAACTGGAGAGGATCTGCAAGGAAGAATGGCCGAGGATCCCCAAATACAGGGGTGAGAAACTTGTTGCATCATTCCCAAGAAGGCTCATGGCTGTACTAGCGCAAAAGGTGCTTCTACTCAATACTGAGCAAAGGGTCTGAATACTTATGACCATGTGATATTTCAGTTTTTTTTTTTTTAATAAATATACAAAAATTTCTACTTTTCTGTTTTTTTCAGTCAAGATGGGGTGCAGAGTGTACATTAATAAGAAAAAAATAACTTTTTTGAATTTACCAAATGGCTGCAATGAAACAGAGTGAAAAATGTAAAGGGGTGTGAATACTTTCTGTAGCCGCTGTATGTGCAGGCAGCTCACATGACTGCAGGCCGCTCTGCGCACCAGCTGCTTCTTTGTTTACATGGGGGAGGCAGCAGAGATATGTGCGGCCCCAGATGAACTTGTACTGGGAGAGCTGGGAATGTAACCAGACGGCCGCCAGATACACACACAGCTCTGCTGAGCCTTCCCCGGAGCATGGCAACCAATGCTATACAGAGACCACACTGCAAATACACAACTTCTGGTGCAAAGTCCTCCCCAATTACGAGCATCCGACACATTTACTACTAATAATCCTGGAGAAGATTTACTCAGAAGTTTACGTTATTTTCACCCCTCTGTTTTTCCTCCTGGAAACACAGGAATAAATCAATTACTAGGGGTGATTATTCCTCATCAATGGGGCTAAACCATAGATACTCAGCTCTGACACCAGAAGCACATTGACAAAAGGTATAAGAACCCCGTGGGTCATAAATGGAGGCATTTCCAGGAGGAATAACACCGCTATGTTGATGAATATAGTTACTCTGAACTCTACAACATGCCGCCCCTCTGTCCTTTCTCCTGGAAATGTATGAATAAAGTAATAACTGGGTGTTAAAGAGGACAGCGATTGGCTGCAGCGGTCAGATGACTGGAACATCAGAGGCACATAAGGTCAGCGATCAGTACCAGGACCCAAAACCAAGATGTCCTAGTGACCGCCAACGGGGCGGGCTGCTAAACCTGGAGGGTGTTCCCGAGGAGCAGTACTGTCTGCACTATGTCTGTTCCCATCAGAATGGCTAATGCAAAACTACAACTCTCAGCATGCTCAGATGACAACTCCCAGCACTGGTGTCACCATTTAGAAAATAAACAGATGGAAGAAATCAGATATATCTGCTGGGAAAGTGAAATTCTGCCCCCCGGATTCCTGCACCGCGGGGTCCGCACACGGATCAGCCGCATTCCCTGAGACATAATACAAGGTGAAAAGCAAGAACAAGAGAGGAAAAAGGAAAACGGTGTCTGTCCGTCCTGCAGAGAGCACAGTAACTGCAGGGAGGCCCCAGGAGCTGCAGCTACATGTTACACCAGCTGTGACAGCCCTGACAGATGTGAGGAGTCATCCACCAGAGGGCGCTCCACTCCAAGGAAACTTGTGTTCTTTTATACAATGTAGACAAGCGCCTGCTGTGCCCACACTACGGCCACAGCACAATGGGCACAAAGCCTGCGGAGCCCGGACACAGCACACAAGCACAGAAGTAATGGAGACGAGAAGGGCAGAAGACAGATCAGCGGCTGCGGCACCCAACACCGGCCAGGGATAGCCGCAGCAACTGATCAGAGCGGTCAGCGAGTCATAAAGGAAAGTGTAGGGGCAGATGTAGCAGAGTAGAGTGTCACTCCCATGCGCACGATGGAGAAAGTGCAAAACATTGCACTATGCCATAGGACAAGCTCAGCTCATCTCTACCTGGTGCAGCAGAGCTGAAAGTGTCCTCCATGGGCTACAGAAAAGGTTTAGTTTTTACCTGTTATCCTGTATAAAAGCACAGGACAAAAAAAAAAACATTCAACTGTGCCACCTGGTTCAACAGGTCCCCCCGTCGCTCAGCAACAGCCCCCACCGCCGCGTCCAGCAACAGCTTCCCTCCGTGCCACCTCTGCACTCCGCGACATGTCCCCTCCGTGCCATCTCGGCACCCGACGCTCAGCGACATGTCCCCTCCACGCCACCTCTGCACTCGGTACTCAGCGACATGTCCCCTCCACCTCTGCACTCGGCACTCAGCGACATGTCCCCTCCACGCCACCTCTGCATTCGGCACTCAGCGACATGTCCCCTCCACGCCACCTCTGCACTCGGCACTCAGCGACATGTCCCCTCCACGCCACCTCTGCACTCAGCGACATGTCCCCTCCACGCCACCTCTGCACTCGGCACTCAGCGACATGTCCCCTCCACACCACCTCTGCACTCAGCGACATGTCCCCTCCACGCCACCTCTGCACTCGGCACTCAGCGACATGTCCCCTCCACGCCACCTCTGCATTCGGCACTCAGCGACATGTCCCCTCCACGCCACCTCTGCACTCAGCGACATGTCCCCTCCACGCCACCTCTGCACTCGGCACTCAGCGACATGTCCCCTCCACGCCACCTCTGCACTCAGCGACATGTCCCCTCCACGCCACCTCTGCACTCGGCACTCAGCGACATGTCCCCTCCACGCCACCTCTGCATTCGGCACTCAGCGACATGTCCCCTCCACGCCACCTCTGCACTCGGCACTCAGCGACATGTCCCCTCCACGCCACCTCTGCACTCAGCGACATGTCCCCTCCACGCCACCTCTGCACTCGGCACTCAGCGACATGTCCCCTCCACACCACCTCTGCACTCAGCGACATGTCCCCTCCACACCACCTCTGCACTCAGCGACATGTCCCCTCCACGCCACCTCTGCACTCGGCACTCAGCGACATGTCCCCTCCACACCACCTCTGCACTCAGCGACATGTCCCCTCCACGCCACCTCTGCACTCGGCACTCAGCGACATGTCCCCTCCACGCCACCTCTGCACTCGGCACTCAGCGACATGTCCCCTCCACGCCACCTCTGCACTCGGAACTCAGCGACATGTCCCCTCCACGCCACCTCTGCACTCAGCGACATGTCCCCTCCACGCCACCTCTGCACTCAGCGACATGTCCCCTCCACGCCACCTCTGCACTCAGCGACATGTCCCCTCCACGCCACCTCTGCACTCAGGGACATTTCCCCTCCGTGCCATCTCGGCACCCGACGCTCAGCGACGTGTCCCCTCCACGCCACCTCTGTACCCGGCACTCAGCGACATGTCCCCTCCACGCCACCTCTGCACTCGGCACTCAGCGACATGTCCCCTCCACGCCACCTCTGCACCCGAAGGTCAGCGACAAGTCCCCTCTACACCACCTCTGCACCCGGCACTCAGCAACATGTACCCTCCACACCACCTCTGTACCCGACACTCAGTGACAAATCCCGTCCACACAACCTCTGCACCCGACGTTAGCGACAAGTCCCCTCCACAGCACCTCTGCACCCAGCGACAAGTCCCCTCCACACCACCTCTGCACCCAGCGCTCAGCGACAAGTCCCCTCCACACAACCTCTGCACCCGGCGCTCAGCGACAAGTCCCCTCCACACAACCTCTGCACCTAGCTCTCAGCGACAAATCCGCTCCACGTCACCTCTGCACCTAGCTCTCAGCGACAAGTCCCCTCCACACCACCTCTGCACCCAGCGCTCAGCGACAAGTCCCCTCCACACAACCTCTGCACCCGGCGCTCAGCGACAAGTCCCCTCCACACAACCTCTGCACCTAGCTCTCAGCGACAAATCCGCTCCACGTCACCTCTGCACCTAGCTCTCAGCGACAAGTCCCCTCCACACCACCTCTGCACCTAGCTCTCAGCGACAAGTCACCTCCACACAACCTCTGCACCCGGCACTCAGCGACAAGTCTGCTCCACGTCACCTGTGGAGAGATCTTAAAACTGATGTTAGGAGAAGGCGCCTTGAAATATCAGAGACCTGGAGCAGTTTACAAAAGAAGAGTGGTGCAAAATACCAGGTAAGGCTACTTTCACACTAGCGTCGTGCACTGCACGTCGCTATGCGTCGTTTTGTAGAAAAAATGCATCCTGCAAAAGTGCTTGCATGATGCGTTTTTTCTCCATAGACTTATTTTCGACGCAGTGCAACGCATTGCCACACGTCGCAACAGTCGTGCGACGGTTGCGTCGTACCGTTGCCACCAAAAAACATTGCATGTAACGTTTTTTGGTGCGTCGTGTCCAGCATTTCCTACCGCGCATGCGCGGCCGGAACTCCGCCCCCTCCTCCCCGCACCTCACAATGGGGCAGCGGATGCGTGACCGCTCAACAGAGGAAGAAGGTGCCGGCGTCTGAGACCATGGGACATGCAGGAGCACCAGAGCAGGTGAGTATGTGATAGTCGTCGCTCCCCCTGACCCGCTGACACCCCCCCGGCGACCATGACTCGAGTATAAGCCGAGAGGGGCACTTTCAGACCATTTTTTTGGTGGCTGAACATCTCCGCTTATCCTCGAGTATATATGGTACTTAAAAATGATGTTCCACATTATTAAGCAGGCCACAGGTTTCAAGCAATATGGGAAATAAAAAGCATCTCTCTGCTGCTGAAAAGCTTTAAATAGTGCAATGCCTTGGACAAGGTATGAAAACATTAGATATTTCATGAAAACTTAAAAGTGATCATCATACTGTGAAGAGATTTGTGACTGATACAGATCAGACAGAGTTAATGCAGATAAAGGCATAATGAGGAAGGTTTCTGCCAGACAAATTCATTGAATTAAGAGAGCAGCTGCCAAAATACCATTACAAAGCAGCAAACAGATGTTGGAAGCTGCTGGTGCCTCTGGAGTGCCCAGAACCTTAAGGTGTAGGACCCTTCAAAGGCTTGCTTTGGTTCATAAACCTACTATTCGGCCACCCCTAAACAGTGTTCACAAGCAGAAATGGTTGCAGTGGGCCCAGAAATACACACTAATTTTCAAACAGTCTTGTTAACTGATGAGTGTCAAGCAACCCCGGATGGTCCAGATGGATGGAGTAGTGGATGGTTGGTGGATGGCCACCATGTCCCAACAAGGCTGCGACCGACGTCAGCAAGGAGGTGGTGGAGTCATGTTTTGGGCCGGAATCATGGGGAAACAGCTGGTAGAGCCCTTTAAGGTTCCTGAAGGTGTGAAAATGACCTCTGCCAAGTATATAGAGTTTCTGACTGACAACTTCCTTCCATGGTATCAAAAGCAGAAATGTGCCTTCAGGAACAAAATCATCTTCATGCATGACAATGCACCATCTCATGCTGCAAAGATTCCCTCTGAGTCATTGGCTGCTATGGGCATAAAAGGAGAAAAACTCATGGTGTGGCCACCATCTTCCCCTGACCTCAACCCTATAGAGAACCTTTAGAGCATCATCAAACAAAAGATCTATGAGGGTGGGAGGCAGTTCACATCAAAACAGCTGCTCTGGGAGGCTATTCTGACTTCATGCAAAGAAATAGAAGCAGAAACTCAATGGATGCAGGAATTGTGAAGGTGATATCAAAGAAGGGTTCTATGTTAACATGTAACTTGGCCGGTTAGGAGGTTTGGGAGTTAAATAGCTTTTATGTCCAGTGAATGTGACCTCCTAATGCTGCAAATTCAACAAATGAGCATTTTCAGTTCTATAAAACAAATCAAATGTTTAGAAATTCTACCGTGCCAAATAATTTGGAACATTGCATTCTGAGTTTTTATTCATTTTGGAGATTATACTGTTATCATTGGGAGGTTTCTTCAATAAAATTCGATGTATAATCTAACTGGTGATGACATTTATTAGACTGACTCATTTGCACCGACGATTTAGGAAAATCCGAAAAATCTATAATTTGCATAATAATTTGGAACATGGTGTATATATAATAGTCTGTGGTGTAATATACATAGATAGCGGCCACAGTGTGATATATTGTGGTCTGTGGTGTAATATACACTGCTGATAAAAATAAAGGGAACGCTTAAACATCAAAATTCTGTGAAATCAAACTGTCCACTTAGGAAGCAACACTGATTGACAATTAATTTCACATGCTGTTGTGTAAATGGAATAGACAATAGATGGAAATTATTGGCAATTATCAAGACACCCTCAATAAAGGAGTGGTTCTGCAGGTGGGGACCACATCTCAGTACCAATGCTTTCTGGCTGATGTTTTGGTCACTTTTGAATGTTGGTTGTGCTTTCACACTCGTGGTAGCATGAGACAGACTCTACAACCCACACAAGTGGCTCAGGTAGTGCAGCTCATCCAGGATGGCACATCAATGTGAGCTGTGGCAAGAAGGTTTGCTGTGTCTGTCAGCATAGTGTCCAGAGGCAGTGGCGCTACCAGGAGACAGGCCAGTACACCAGGAGATGTGGAGGGAGCCGTAGGAGGGCAACCTCAGCCTTTGTGCAAGGAGGAACAGGAGGAGCACTGCCAGAGCCCTGCAAAATGACCTCCAGCAGGCCACAAATGTGCATATGTCTGCACAAATGGTTAGAAACCGACTCCATGAGGGTGGTCTGGGTGCCTGACGTCCACAGATGGGGGTTGTGCTCACAGCCCAGCACCATGCAGGACGCTGGGCATTTGCCACAGAACACCAGGATTGGCAAATTCGCCACTGGCGCCGCCCTGTGCTCTTCACAGATGAAAGCAGGTTCACACTGAGCACATGTGACAGACATGACAGAGTCTGGAGATACCGTGAAGAGCGATCTGCTGCCTGACACATCATTCAGCATGACCGGTTTGGCAGTGGGTCAGTAATAGTGTGGGGTGGCATTTCTTTGGAGAGCCGCACAGCACTCCATGTGCTCGTCAGAGGTAGTCTGACTGCCGTTAGGTACTGAGATGAGATCCTAAGACCCCTTGTGAGACCATATGCTGGTGTGGTTGTCCCTGGGTTCCTCCTAATGCAGGACAATGCCAGACCTCATGTGGCTCGAGTGTGTCAGCAGTTCCTGCAAGATGAAGGCATTGAAGCTATGGACTGGCCCCCCTGTTCCCCAGACCTGAATCCGATTGAACACATCTGTGACATCATGTCTCGCACCATCCTTCAAGGTCACGTTGCACCACAGACTGTCCAGGAGTTGGCGGATGCTTTAGTCCAGGTCTGGGAGGAGATCCCTCAGGAGACCATCCACCGCCTCATCAGGAGCATATTACCACAGAAAAATGATGTACTAGTCCCAGAATAAGTATAAATTACAACTTTATTGATATGCAAAATATAAAAACAGGCCAAACAGTGACAATGAAGGGTTAAAACCGGCCCTCAAGCCATAGTTGCATGTAAGGGGAACAGAGCAGCACCCATAGTCCAGACAATAAAATGAAATATGGAACCCATACACAGTCCACCATAACCGACTATTCTTATATGTACACAATAACCCAACAGTGGGGATACAAGAAAAAGTAGGACTTACAAAGCATGGGAGCCGAACACATACCAGATAGTAATAAATGCTGCACAGGCGCCGCGGTGTCCACCTCCTCCCGACGCGCGTTTCGGATGTCCCTTCCTCAAGGAGCATGCCCAGGCATTGTACAGTAGGGAGATCATACAGGCACGTGGAGGCCACACACACTACTGAGCATCATTTCCTTGTGTTGGATCAGCCTGTAACTTCATTTTACACTTTGATTTTGAGCATCATTCCAACTCCAGACCTCCGTGGGATATTAGTTGTGATTTAGGGTGTTCTTTTTTAGGTTTTATTGTTCTCAACACATTCTGCTATCTAGGCAGCCACAGTGTGATATATACTGGTCTGTGGTGATATATATATATGTTATATACATATACTGTATCTCCGGCAGTCAGTGTGAATCTCAGTGCAGTGTTCTCTCGGCAGCAGACAGTGTGATAGATAGATACACTGTCCTGTGGTATACTATATATGTTATATACAAATACTGTATCTCCGGCAGTCACAGTGTGATATATATATACTGGTCTGTGGTGTGATATATACATGTATGTCCAGCGGCAGTGTGATGCATATATATATACTGCCCTGTGGAGTAATACACACATATATCTCCAGCAGCAGACAATGTGATATATATATATATATATATATATATATATATATACACACATACACACCGGTCTGTGGTGTAATATATACATATATATATATATACTGCCCTGTGGTGTAATATATATACTGGTCTGTGGTGTAATATATATACTGCCCTGTGGAGTAATACACACATATATCTCCAGCAGTCACAGTGAGATAATCTCTCACACACAGTGTTCTCTCGGCAGCAGACAGGCTCAGACACAATGGCCGCCGTCTGCCTCCTCCTCCGCCGCCTCCCTCCTCTTTACCTCGGCCGGCTGTGTCCTGCCGGTGAGCCGGCGCTGTCCGGAGCGGGTCCGGGATGAGATGAACTTCAAGTCCGGGCCCTGCCGGGAGCTGAGCCGGGTCTTCACCATGTTGTTAGCGGCGGCCGGTGAGGGCTCTCAGGCTCCGGCTGTGGCTGCCGCCCCTGTCCCTGCTCCTGTCCGCGGCTCGTCCTCCGGCATGCACCGCCCGGCAGCTCCGCACTCTCGTCCCCCCGGATCAGGCTAAGCCGCCGCCGCCGGCCGCCATTTCCCTTTCTCTGCTCAGTCAGACTCACAGCCGCTGCAGCTGATTCCACCAGTCAGCAGGGGGCGCCAAACTTGGTGTCAACTCTATCATCTCTGAGGGTCTCAGGTCACGTGACAGCAGAGGTCGCCATTTTTGTTTCGGGCAAATCGTGTAAAAAATTTTTTTTATTTATTTTAAATAATTATCTAATGTATGTATAAGGTGTTGGTGACCACTGGGGCAGGTGGATTTTATAAAAAATATATATATATATATATTTATTTGCTGGAAAAAAATCATTTTCACACGAGTTTTATTAAGGCCGGCGTCACACTCGGCGTAAGACAATACGGTCCGTATTTTACGGCCGTAATACGGTGAAATGTTCCCAAAATAGTGATCCGTAGGCAGGGTGTGTCAGCGTATTTTGCGCATGGCATCCTCCGTATGTAATCCGTATGGCATCCGTACTGCGAGATTTTCTCGCAGGCTTGCAAAACCGACATCTAATGGATTTATGTGCTCAAATGTTCATTAAAACATATATACAGTATATATATATATATATATATATATATATATGTCATTGAGACACATATATATATATTCTGTATTTAGATTTCATTCAGCGCGATATCTGTGAACAGCCGGTAATTCAATTGCCGGCTTTTCATTTCTCCTGCACAAACCCGACAGGATATGAGACATGGTTACATACAGTAAACCATCTCATATCCCCTTTTTTTTTGCATATTCCACACTACTAATGTTAGTAGTGTGTATGTGCAAAATTTCAGCGCTGTAGCTGCTGAAATAAAGGGTTAAATGGCGGAAAAAATTGGCGTGGGCTCCCGCGCAATTTTCTCCGCCAGAATGGTAAAGCCAGTGACTGAGGGCAGATATTAATAGCCAGGAGAGGGTCCATGGTTATTGGCCCCTCCGTGGCTAAAAACATCTGCCCCCAGCCACCCCAGAAAAGGCACATCTGGAAGATGCGCCTATTCTGGCACTTGGCCACTCTCTTCCCACTCCCTGTAGCGGTGGGATATGGGGTAATGAAGGGTTAATGCCACCTTGCTATTGGAAGGTGACATTAAGCCAGATTAATGATGGAGAGGCGTCAATTATGACACCTATCCATTATTAATCCAATTGTAGGAAAGGGTTAAAAAACACACACACACATGATTGAAAAGTATTTTAATGAAATAAACACAGCGGTTGTTGTAATAATTTATTGTTCTCTCAAATCCATTTGCAGTCCCTCGCTTGGCAACATAATAAACGCACAAGATACATACCTTCTGATGTACTGTCAGGTCCAACGATGTAATCCATCTGAAGGGGTTAACTAATATTACAAGCAGGAGCCCTGCTATAATGCAGCTGTGCTCCGTGCTTGTAATTCCCCTGCGAATGAATGAAATGTAGGTCATTGACCTACATTTCATTCATTCGCGGTGATGCGCCCCCTGGTGGATGTCCTCATATGACCTGGAGCGTGGGAAAAAGTTCCCAGGCTGCAGTTCATGAGAACATCCACCAGAGGGCGCCTCACCGCGAATGAATGAAATGTAGGTCAATGACCTACATTTCATTCATTCGCAGGGGAATTACAAGCACGGAGCACAGCTGCATTATAGCAGGGCTCCTGCTTGTAATATTAGTTAACCCCTTCAGATGGATTACATCGTTGGACCTGACAGTACATCAGAAGGTATGTATCTTGTGCGTTTATTATGTTGCCAAGCGAGGGACTGCAAATGGATTTGAGAGAACAATAAATTATTACAACAACCGCTGTGTTTATTTCATTAAAATACTTTTCAATCATGTGTGTGTGTTTTTTAACCCTTTCCTACAATTGGATTAATAATGGATAGGTGTCATAATTGACGCCTCTCCATCATTAATCTGGCTTAATGTCACCTTCCAATAGCAAGGTGGCATTAACCCTTCATTACCCCATATCCCACCGCTACAGGGAGTGGGAAGAGAGTGGCCAAGTGCCAGAATAGGCGCATCTTCCAGATGTGCCTTTTCTGGGGTGGCTGGGGGCAGATGTTTTTAGCCACGGGGGGGCCAATAACCATGGACCCTCTCCTGGCTATTAATATCTGCCCTCAGTCACTGGCTTTACCGCTCTGGCGGAGAAAATTGCGCGGGAGCCCACGCCAATTTTTTCCGCCATTTAACCCTTTATTTCAGCAGCTACAGCGCTGAAATTTTGCACATACACACTACTAACATTAGTAGTGTGGAATATGCAAAAAAAAGGGGGATATGAGATGGTTTACTGTATGTAAACCATGTCTCATATCCTGTCGGGTTTGTGCAGGAGAAATGAAAAGCCGGCAATTGAATTACCGACTTTTCACTAACACCGCTGCGTATTTCTCGCAAGTCACACTGCTGGTCCGTGTGGAATCCGTATTTTTCTCGCCCCCATAGACTTTCATTGGCGATTTTTTTGCGCAGTACGCTGACAAACGCAGCATGCTGCGATTTTGTACGGCGTAGAACGCCGTATAATACTGAACCGTAATATACGGCTAATAGGAGCAGCCCCATTGAGAATAATTGTGCCGTATGTTATGCGAGTTTTACGGACGTAGTTTCTGCGCTCTTACGTCCGTAAAACTCGCCAGTGTGACGCCGGCCTAACAAGTTTGCTCCTTTTCAGCTTTTACAGGCTCGTCAATGCCCCACACGTTCAAGTTTGATGTCATCTGTGGTCAGAAATCAGCAAAGAGAAGCTAAACACAAAGAAAGAAGCGGTAGAAATTCTGAGGCCTCAGACTCCGCTCACTGATGCAGTCTGTTACCTCTTTCTGCAGCACAGCGGCTATAGGAGGCGAATGGGGCAACATTTTTTAAGAAAATTATTATTTTTAGTGCCAAATCCATGCCCTTAACTAAGAAAAAAAAATGTCCCTAGTGCCGGATCACCCCTTTAATTTTCAGCGGAGCCAGTCTCCTTGAGAGAAGTGGCAAAGAAAGTTGTGAGATTGGAGAGAAGCGGCCGTACAACAAAGCCAAGATTACAAGGCCGGTAACTGCTGGACGACACATGTGCTGGAGAGAGGGTGAGGGGTGACCATGGCCGCCGCCTCGTCACATGAAGGTCTGACACCACCGGAGCGCTCCAGGACGGGCTTATCCTTGGCTACCCTCCTGCAGTGGAGATGTCACAGACATTGACTGCAGTTTCCACCCATTCGTTCCTTATTTGTTTTGTTGTGCATTTCCTGTTTTGGAGACATATTGCTTGAAAATTCCGGTCTTGATGCTTTGATGTCTTCCTTGGTCTACAAGTATGTTTGCCTTTAACAACCTTCTCATGTTGTTTGTATCTGGTCCAGATTTTTGACACAGCTGACTGTGAACAACCAACATCTTTTGCCACATTACGTGATGATTTATCCTCTTATAAGAGTTTGATAATCCTCTCCTTTGTTTCAATTGACATCTTTCCTGTTGGAGCCATGATTCATGTCAGTCCACTTGGTGCAACAGCTCTCCAAGGTGTGATCACTCCTTTTTAGATGCAGAATAACAAGCCGATCTAATTTGATGCAGGTGTTATTTTTGGGTATGAAAATTTACAGGGTGATTCCATAATTTTTCCCTCATAATTGAGTAACTCCATAATTTTTCCCTATGCTTGGTTAAAAAAAAGTAACCATTACTGACTACCACATTTTTTGTTCTTGATTTCTTTTAGTGTTTCTTAAAGCCAGAAAGTTGCCATTTGAAATGACTGTAGTTTTGTGCCATGTCTGTGATCTGCTTTTTTTCTACAAAATTAAACAACTGAATGAACATCCTCCAAGGCCGGAGATTCCATAATTTTTGCCAGGGGTTGTAGATGTGGACTCTATTAGCCCACGTGGCAACGTTTCGGATCCATAACAGAACATATCCCTGCTATGGAACTGAAATGCATACCTCCCAACCATCCCAAATCCAGCGGGACTGTCCCGATTTTGACAGTCAGCCCGCGATCCCGGTCGGGACATTAGTTGTCCCGCACTGGTTGGGAGGTGTGTATATCTGTCATGAATCCCAATTGCTAGGGATAGCAAGGGACAAGCAAAGTAATACAAAATATCGGACGAGCTCTAGGGTGATGGAACCTGGGCTGACCGCTGCCCTACGCCTGACAAACGCAACTAGAGATAGCCAGGGAGCGTGCCTACGTTGGTTCTAGACGCCACGCACCAGCCTAAGAGCTAACTAGTACTGCAGAGAAAATAAAGACCTCACTTGCCTCCAGAGGAATGAACCCCAAAAGGTATAGTTGCCCCCCACATGTATTGACGGTGAAATGAGAGGAAGGCACACACATAGAGATGATATATATAGGTTCAGCAAATTGAGGCCCGCTGTAAACTAGAAAGCAGAACGATACAAAAGGGGTCTGAGCGGTCAGCAAAAAACCCTAATCAAAAAACCATCCTGAGATTACAAGAACCCATGTGCCAACTCATGGCACATGGGGAGAACCTCAGTCCACTAGAGCTACCAGCTAGCATAGAGACATAATAAGCAAGCTGGACAAAAAAACCAACAACTGAAAATCAGCACTTAGCTTATCCTGAAAGATCTGGGAGCAGGTAGGCAGGAACCAAACAGAGCACATCTGAATACATTGATAGCCGGCAAGGGAATGACAGAAAGGCCAGGTAAAATAGGAAACACCCAGCCTCTGATGGACAGGTGGAAACCAAAGGCCGCAACCCACCAAAGTCACCCAGTACCAGCAGTAACCACCAGAGGGAGCCCACAAACAGAATCCACAACAGTACCCCCCCCTTGAGGAGGGGTCACCGAACCCTCACGAGAACCCCCAGGGCGATCAGGGTGAGCTCTATGGAAGGCGTGGACCAAATCAGTCGCATGAACATCGGAGGCGACCACCCAGGAATTATCCTCCTGACCATAACCCTTCCACTTAACCAAATACTGGAGTTTGCGTCTGGAAACACGAGAATCCAAGATCTTCTCAACAACATACTCCAATTCTCCCTCCACCAGCACCGGAGCAGGAGGCTCAACCGAAGGAACAACGGGCACCTCATACCTCCGCAACAACGACCGATGGAACACATTATGAATAGCAAACGATGCTGGGAGATCCAAACGAAAAGATACAGGGTTAAGAATCTCCGAGATCCTATAAGGACCAATGAACCGAGGCTTGAACTTAGGAGAAGAGACCTTCATAGGGACAAAACGAGAAGACAACCACACCAAATCCCCAACAAGAAGTCGGGGACCCACGCGGCGACGGCGATTAGCAAACTGCTGAGTCTTCTCCTGAGATAACTTCAAATTGTCCACCACCTGGTTCCAAATCTGATGCAGCCTGTCCACCACCACGTCCACTCCAGGACAATCCGAAGACTCCACCTGACCAGAGGAAAAACGAGGATGAAACCCCGAATTACAAAAAAAAGGAGAGACCAACGTGGCAGAACTAGCCCGATTATTAAGAGCAAATTCGGCCAGTGGCAAAAAAGCAACCCAGTCATCTTGATCAGCAGAAACAAAACACCTCAAATAAGTTTCCAAGGTCTGATTAGTTCGCTCTGTCTGGCCATTCGTCTGAGGATGGAATGCAGACGAGAAAGACAAATCAATGCCCATCTTGGCACAAAACGTCCGCCAAAATCTAGACACAAACTGGGATCCCCTGTCAGAAACGATATTCTCCGGAATCCCATGCAAACGAACCACGTTCTGAAAAAATAAAGGGACCAACTCAGAGGAGGAAGGCAACTTAGGCAAGGGCACCAAATGAACCATCTTAGAAAAGCGGTCACACACAACCCAGATAACGGACATTTTCTGTGAAACCGGGAGATCAGAAATAAAATCCATGGAAATGTGCGTCCAAGGCCTCTTCGGGATGGGCAAGGATAACAACAACCCACTGGCCCGAGAACAGCAAGGCTTAGCTCGAGCACACACTTCACAAGACTGCACAAAGGTACGCACATCCCTAGACAAGGAAGGCCACCAAAAAGACCTGGCCACCAAGTCTCTAGTACCAAATATTCCAGGATGACCAGCCAACACAGAAGAATGGACCTCGGAGATGACTCTACTGGTCCAATCATCCGGAACAAACAGTCTTTCTGGTGGACAACGATCCGGTTTATCCACCTGAAACTCCTGCAATGCACGACGCAAGTCTGGGGATACGGCGGACAATATTACCCCATCCCTAAGGATACCAGTAGGCCCAGAGTCTCCAGGAGAGTCAGGCACAAACCTCCTGGAAAGAGCATCTGCCTTCACATTCTTTGAACCTGGCAGGTATGAAACCACGAAATTGAAACGAGAAAAAAACAACAACCAACGAGCCTGTCTAGGATTCAGACGCCTGGCAGACTCAAGGTAAATCAGATTCTTGTGATCAGTCAAGACCACCACACGATATTTAGCACCCTCAAGCCAATGACGCCACTCCTCAAATGCCCACTTCATGGCCAAAAGCTCCCGATTACCCACATCATAATTGCGCTCGGCGGGCGAGAATTTTCTAGAGAAGAATGCACATGGCTTCATCACCGAGCCATTAGAACTTCTCTGTGACAAAACCGCCCCCGCTCCAATCTCGGAAGCATCAACCTCAACCTGAAAAGGAAGTGAAACATCTGGTTGACACAACACAGGAGCAGAAGAAAACCGGCGCTTAAGTTCCTGAAAGGCCTCCACGGCCGCAGGAGACCAATCAGCAACATCAGCACCCTTTTTAGTCAAATCAGTCAAAGGTTTAACAATACTGGAAAAATTAGCAATGAACCGACGATAAAAATTAGCAAACCCCAAGAACTTCTGAAGGCTCTTAACAGATGTAGGTTGTGTCCAGTCACAAATCGCCTGAACCTTGATGGGATCCATCTCAATAGTAGAAGGAGAAAAAATGTACCCCAAAAAAGAAATCTTCTGGACTCCAAAGAGACACTTTGAGCCCTTCACAAACAGAGAATTGGCCCGCAGAACCTGAAACACCTTCCTGACCTGTAGAACATGAGACTCCCAGTCATCAGAAAACACCAAAATATCATCCAAATACACAATCATAAACTTATCCAGATATTCACGGAAAATATTGTGCATAAAGGACTGAAAGACTGACGGAGCATTGGAGAGTCCAAAAGGCATTACCAAATACTCAAAATGGCCCTCAGGCGTATTAAATGCGGTTTTCCACTCATCACCCTGTTTTATCCGCACCAGATTATACGCACCGCGAAGATCTATCTTAGTGAACCACCTAGCCCCCTTAATGCGAGCAAACAAATCAGTCAATAATGGCAATGGATACTGATACTTGACTGTAATT
This sequence comes from Ranitomeya variabilis, assembly GCF_051348905.1. Classification (NCBI taxonomy): domain Eukaryota; kingdom Metazoa; phylum Chordata; class Amphibia; order Anura; family Dendrobatidae; genus Ranitomeya; species Ranitomeya variabilis. The sequence goes on from NC_135233.1 coordinate 1,062,351,863, forward strand.
TTATTCAGAAGGCGATAATCTATACAAGGCCTCAGGGAACCATCTTTTTTTGCCACGAAAAAAAAACCTGCTCCCAGAGGGGACGAAGATGGACGAATATGTCCCTTTTCCAAGGACTCCTTAATATAATTCCGCATAGCAGTATGCTCTGGCAGTGACAGATTAAATAAACGACCCTTAGGGAACTTACTGCCAGGAATCAATTCTATAGCACAGTCACAATCTCTATGCGGAGGGAGCGAATTGAGCTTAGGCTCCTCAAAAACATCCCTATAGTCAGACAAAAACGCAGGGATCTCAGAAGGAGTAGATGAAGCGATTGAAATCGGAGGTGCATAATCATGAACCCCCTGACATCCCCAGCTTAACACAGACATTGTTTTCCAGTCCAGGACAGGATTATGAGTTTGTAACCATGGCAGACCAAGCACTAGTACATCACGTAAATTATACAGTACAAGGAAGCGAATCACCTCCTGATGAACGGGAGTCATGCGCATGGTCACTTGTGTCCAATACTGCGGTTTCTTCATAGCCAATGGTGTAGAGTCAATTCCCTTCAGAGGAATAGGAACTTCCAGAGGTTCCAGACTAAAACCGCAGCGTTTAGCAAATGACCAATCCATAAGACTCAGGGCAGCGCCCGAATCCACATAGGCATCGACGGAAATGGAAGACAGTGAAAAAATCAGAGTCACAGACAAAATGAACTTAGGCTGCAGAGTACCAATGGCAAAAGATTTATCAACCCTTTTTGTGCGTTTAGAGCATGCTGATATAACATGAGCTGAATCACCACAATAAAAACACAATCCATTTTTCCGCCTATAATCTTGCCGTTCACTTCTGGACTGAATTCTATCACATTGCATAGTCTCAGGTGCCTGTTCAAAAGACACCGCCAACTGGTGCACGGGTTTGCGCTCCCGTAAACGCCGATCAATCTGAATGGCCATAGCCATCGACTCATTCAGACCTGTAGGCGTAGGGAACCCCACCATAATATCCTTAATGGCCTCGGAAAGACCATTTCTGAAGTTTGCAGCCAGGGCGCACTCATTCCACTGAGTAAGCACCGACCATTTCCGAAATTTTTGACAATATATTTCCGCTTCATCATACCCCTGAGAGAGGGCTAATAAAGCCTTTTCAGCCTGAATCTCCAGGTTGGGTTCCTCATAGAGCAATCCCAATGCCAGAAAAAACGCATCCACATTGAGCAATGCAGGATCCCCTGGTGCCAATGCAAATGCCCAATTCTGAGGGTCGCCTCGCAGGAAAGATATTACAATCTTGACCTGTTGAGCAGGGTCTCCAGAGGAGCGAGATTTTAAAGAAAGAAACAATTTACAATTGTTCCTGAAATTCAGGAAGGTAGATCTATCTCCAGAAAAGAACTCTGGAATAGGAATTCTAGGTTCAGACATGGGAGTGTGAACAACAAAATCCTGTATGTTTTGAACTTTTGCCGCGAGATTACTCAGGCTGGAAGCCAAACTCTGGACATCCATGTTAAACAGCTAATATCAGAGCCATTCAAGGGTTAAGAGGAGGTAAGAAGCAGCTAGACAGCAATTAAGGGCTAGGCAGCAAAACTCTGAAGGAAAAAAAAATAAAAATAAATAAAAAATAAATTTCCCTTAAACACTTCTTTTTCTCCTGCTTCAGCCCAAACAATTAACACTTTGTGGGCCGGCTATACTGTCATGAATCCCAATGGCTAGGGATAGCAAGGGACAAGCAAAGTAATACAAAATATCGGACGAACTCTAGGGTGATGGAACCTGGGCTGACCGCTGCCCTACGCCTGACAAACGCAACTAGAGATAGCCAGGGAGCGTGCCTACGTTGGTTCTAGACGCCACGCACCAGCCTAAGAGCTAACTAGTACTGCAGAGAAAATAAAGACCTCACTTGCCTCCAGAGGAATGAACCCCAAAAGGTATAGTTGCCCCCCACATGTATTGACGGTGAAATGAGAGGAAGGCACACACATAGAGATGATATATATAGGTTCAGCAAATTGAGGCCCGCTGTAAACTAGAAAGCAGAACGATACAAAAGGGGTCTGAGCGGTCAGCAAAAAACCCTAATCAAAAAACCATCCTGAGATTACAAGAACCCATGTGCCAACTCATGGCACATGGGGAGAACCTCAGTCCACTAGAGCTACCAGCTAGCATAGAGACATAATAAGCAAGCTGGACAAAAAAACAACAACTGAAAATCAGCACTTAGCTTATCCTGAAAGATCTGGGAGCAGGTAGGCAGGAACCAAACAGAGCACATCTGAATACATTGATAGCCGGCAAGGGAATGACAGAAAGGCCAGGTAAAATAGGAAACACCCAGCCTCTGATGGACAGGTGGAAACCAAAGGCCGCAACCCACCAAAGTCACCCAGTACCAGCAGTAACCACCAGAGGGAGCCCACAAACAGAATCCACAACATATATCACCCAATCAGCTCCCTGAGCCCCTGCATCCGCAGAGCAGCATATTGGCTGCTCTGTGCACATAGGACCTGTGATGAAGTCACAGGATGGGAGGAGTCAGGGGGTCACATGATCGGGAGGACCTCCGTGTACAGGACTCTGTTGGTTGTCATGGCGCTGGAGGAAGGTAAGTGTATGTGTGAGGTCAGGAGGTGTTTACAGTGCGGATGTAGCATAGCCGTGTCTGTACGAGGTGTATGGAGCGGAGCAGCGTGTGAAAGGTGTATGGAGCAGAGTCGTGTGTGTAAGGCTACTTTCACACTAGCGTCGTGCACTGCACGTCGCTATGCATCGTTTTCTAGAAAAAAGGCATCCTGCAAAAGTGCTTGCAGGATGCGTTTTTTCTCCATAGACTAGCATTAGCGACACATTGCCACACGTCGCAACTGTCGTGTGACGGTTGCGTCGGACCGTCGCCACCAAAAAACGTTGCATGTAACGTTTTTTGGTGCGTCGTGTCCAGCATTTCTGACCACGCATGCGCGGCCGGAACACCGCCCACTCCTCCCCGCACCTCACAATGGGGCAGTGGATGCGTTGAAAAACAGCATCCGCTGCCCCCATTGTGCGGCGCATTCACTTCTAGCGTCGGTACGTCGCAACGACGAAATTCGTCATGCGTCGTACGACGCTAGTGTGAAAGTAGCCTAAGACGTGTACGGAGCGAAGCCACGTGTGTACGAGGTGTATGGAGCGGAGCAGCGTGTGAAACGTGTATGGAGCGGAGTCGTGTGTGTAAGACGTGTACTGTCATGAATCCCAATGGCTAGGGATAGCAAGGGACAAGCAAAGTAATACAAAATATCGGACGAGCTCTAGGGTGATGGAACCTGGGCTGACCGCTGCCCTACGCCTGACAAACGCAACTAGAGATAGCCAGGGAGCGTGCCTACGTTGGTTCTAGACGCCACGCACCAGCCTAAGAGCTAACTAGTACTGCAGAGAAAATAAAGACCTCACTTGCCTCCAGAGGAATGAACCCCAAAAGGTATAGTTGCCCCCCACATGTATTGACGGTGAAATGAGAGGAAGGCACACACATAGAGATGATATATATAGGTTCAGCAAATTGAGGCCCGCTGTAAACTAGAAAGCAGAACGATACAAAAGGGGTCTGAGCGGTCAGCAAAAAACCCTAATCAAAAAAACCATCCTGTGATTACAAGAACCCATGTGCCAACTCATGGCACATGGGGAGAACCTCAGTCCACTAGAGCTACCAGCTAGCATAGAGACATAATAAGCAAGCTGGACAAAAAAACAAGAACTGAAAATCAGCACTTAGCTTATCCTGAAAGATCTGGGAGCAGGTAGGCAGGAACCAAACAGAGCACATCTGAATACATTGATAGCCGGCAAGGGAATGACAGAAAGGCCAGGTAAAATAGGAAACACCCAGCCTCTGATGGACAGGTGGAAACCAAAGGCCGCAACCCACCAAAGTCACCCAGTACCAGCAGTAACCACCAGAGGGAGCCCACAAACAGAATCCACAACAGTACCCCCCCCCCTTGAGGAGGGGTCACCGAACCCTCACGAGAACCCCCAGGGCGATCAGGGTGAGCTCTATGGAAGGCGCGGACCAAATCAGTCGCATGAACATCGGAGGCGACCACCCAGGAATTATCCTCCTGACCATAACCCTTCCACTTAACCAAATACTGGAGTTTGCGTCTGGAAACACGAGAATCCAAGATCTTCTCAACAACATACTCCAATTCTCCCTCCACCAGCACCGGAGCAGGAGGCTCAACCGAAGGAACAACGGGCACCTCATACCTCCGCAACAACGACCGATGGAACACATTATGAATAGCAAACGATGCTGGGAGATCCAAACGAAAAGATACAGGGTTAAGAATCTCCGAGATCCTATAAGGACCAATGAACCGAGGCTTGAACTTAGGAGAAGAGACCTTCATAGGGACAAAACGAGAAGACAACCACACCAAATCCCCAACAAGAAGTCGGGGACCCACGCGACGACGGCGATTAGCAAACTGCTGAGTCTTCTCCTGAGATAACTTCAAATTGTCCACCACCTGATTCCAAATCTGATGTAGCCTGTCCACCACCACGTCCACTCCAGGACAATCCGAAGACTCCACCTGACCAGAGGAAAAACGAGGATGAAACCCCGAATTACAAAAAAAAGGAGAGACCAACGTGGCAGAACTAGCCCGATTATTAAGAGCAAATTCGGCCAGTGGCAAAAAAGCAACCCAGTCATCTTGATCAGCAGAAACAAAACACCTCAAATAAGTTTCCAAGGTCTGATTAGTTCGCTCCATCTGGCCATTCGTCTGAGGATGGAATGCAGACGAGAAAGACAAATCAATGCCCATCTTGGCACAAAACGTCCGCCAAAATCTAGACACAAACTGGGATCCCCTGTCAGAAACGATATTCTCCGGAATCCCATGCAAACGAACCACGTTCTGAAAAAATAAAGGGACCAACTCAGAGGAGGAAGGCAACTTAGGCAAGGGCACCAAATGAACCATCTTAGAAAAGCGGTCACACACAACCCAGATAACGGACATTTTCTGTGAAACCGGGAGATCAGAAATAAAATCCATGGAAATGTGCGTCCAAGGCCTCTTCGGGATGGGCAAGGATAACAACAACCCACTGGCCCGAGAACAGCAAGGCTTAGCTCGAGCACACACTTCACAAGACTGCACAAAGGTACGCACATCCCTAGACAAGGAAGGCCACCAAAAAGACCTGGCCACCAAGTCTCTAGTACCAAATATTCCAGGATGACCAGCCAACACAGAAGAATGGACCTCGGAGATGACTCTACTGGTCCAATCATCCGGGACAAACAGTCTTTCTGGCGGACAACAATCCGGTTTATCCACCTGAAACTCCTGCAATGCACGTCGCAAGTCTGGGGATACGGCGGACAATATTACCCCATCCCTAAGGTTACCAGTAGGCCCAGAGTCTCCAGGAGAGTCAGGCACAAAACTCCTGGAAAGAGCATCTGCCTTCACATTCTTAGAACCTGGCAGGTATGAAACCACGAAATTGAAACGAGAAAAAAACAACGACCAACGAGCCTGTCTAGGATTCAAACGCCTGGCAGACTCAAGGTAAATGAGATTCTTGTGATCAGTCAAGACCACCACACGATGTTTAGCACCCTCAAGCCAATGACGCCACTCCTCAAATGCCCACTTCATGGCCAAAAGCTCCCGATTACCCACATCATAATTGCGCTCGGCGGGCGAGAATTTTCTAGAGAAGAATGCACATGGCTTCATCACCGAGCCATTAGAACTTCTCTGTGACAAAACCGCCCCCGCTCCAATCTCGGAAGCATCAACCTCAACCTGAAAAGGAAGTGAAACATCTGGTTGACACAACACAGGAGCAGAAGAAAACCGGCGCTTAAGTTCCCGAAAGGCCTCCACGGCCGCAGGAGACCAATCAGCAACATCAGCACCCTTTTTAGTCAAATCAGTCAAAGGTTTAACAATACTGGAAAAATTAGCAATGAACCGACGATAAAAATTAGCAAACCCCAAGAACTTCTGAAGGCTCTTAACAGATGTAGGTTGTGTCCAGTCACAAATCGCCTGAACCTTGACGGGATCCATCTCAATAGTAGAAGGAGAAAAAATGTACCCCAAAAAAGAAATCTTCTGGACTCCGAAGAGACACTTTGAGCCCTTCACAAACAGAGAATTGGCCCGCAGAACCTGAAACACCTTCCTGACCTGTAAAACATGAGACTCCCAGTCATCAGAAAACACCAAAATATCATCCAAATACACAATCATAAACTTATCCAGATATTCACGGAAAATATTGTGCATAAAGGACTGAAAGACTGACGGAGCATTGGAGAGTCCAAAAGGCATTACCAAATACTCAAAATGGCCCTCAGGCGTATTAAATGCGGTTTTCCACTCGTCACCCTGTTTTATCCGCACCAGATTATACGCACCGCGAAGATCTATCTTAGTGAACCACCTAGCCCCCTTAATGCGAGCAAACAAATCAGTCAATAATGGCAGTGGATACTGATATTTGACTGTAATCTTATTCAGAAGGCGATAATCTATACAAGGCCTCAGGGAACCATCTTTTTTGGCCACGAAAAAAAAACCTGCTCCCAGAGGGGACGAATATGTCCCTTTTCCAAGGACTCCTTAATATAATTCCGCATAGCAGTATGCTCTGGCAGTGACAGATTAAATAAACGACCCTTAGGGAACTTACTGCCAGGAATCAATTCTATAGCACAGTCACACTCTCTATGAGGAGGGAGCGAATTGAGCTTAGGCTCCTCAAAAACATCCCTATAGTCAGACAAAAACGCAGGGATCTCAGAAGGAGTAGATGAAGCGATTGAAATCGGAGGTGCATCATCATGAACCCCCTGACATCCCAAGCTTAACACAGACATTGTTTTCCAGTCCAGGACAGGATTATGAGTTTGTAACCATGGCAGACCAAGCACTAGTACATCATGTAAATTATACAGTACAAGGAAGCGAATCACCTCCTGATGAACGGGAGTCATGCGCATGGTCACTTGTGTCCAATACTGCGGCTTATTCATAGCCAATGGTGTAGAGTCAATTCCCTTCAGAGGGATAGGAACTTCCAGAGGCTCCAGACTAAAACCGCAGCGTTTAGCAAATGACCAATCCATAAGACTCAGGGCAGCGCCTGAATCCACATAGGCATCGACGGAAATGGAAGACAGTGAAAAAATCAGAGTCACAGACAAAATGAACTTAGGCTGCAGAGTACCAATGGCAAAAGATTTATCAACCCTTTTTGTGCGTTTAGAGCATGCTGATATAACATGAGCTGAATCACCACAATAAAAACACAATTCATTTTCCCGCCTATAATTTTGCCGTTCACTTCTGGACTGAATTCTATCACATTGCATAGTCTCAGGTGCCTGTTCAGAAGACACCGCCAAGTGGTGCACGGGTTTGCGCTCCCGTAAACGCCGATCAATCTGAATGGCCATAGCCATCGACTCATTCAGACCTGTAGGCGTAGGGAACCCCACCATAATATCCTTAATGGCCTCGGAAAGACCATTTCTGAAGTTTGCAGCCAGGGCGCACTCATTCCACTGAGTAAGCACCGACCATTTCCGAAATTTTTGACAATATATTTCCGCTTCATCATGCCCCTGAGAGAGGGCTAATAAAGCCTTTTCAGCCTGAATCTCCAGGTTGGGTTCCTCATAGAGCAATCCCAATTACAGAAAAAACGCATCCACATTGAGCAATGCAGGATCCCCTGGTGCCAATGCAAATGCCCAATTCTGAGGGTCGCCCCGCAGGAAAGATATTACAATCTTAACCTGTTGAGCAGGGTCTCCAGAGGAGCGAGATTTTAAAGAAAGAAACAATTTACAATTGTTCCTGAAATTCAGGAAGGTAGATCTATCTCCAGAAAAGAACTCTGGAATAGGAATTCTAGGTTCAGACATGGAAGTGTGAACAACAAAATCCTGTATGTTTTGAACTTTTGCCGCGAGATTACTCAGGCTGGAAGCCAAACTCTGGACATCCATGTTAAACAGCTAATATCAGAGCCATTAAGGGTTAAGGGTAAGAAGCAGCTAGACAGCAATTAAGGGCTAGGCAGCAAAACTCTGAAGGAAAAAAAAAAAAATTTTCCCTTAAACACTTCTTTTTCTCCTGCTTCAGCCCAAACAATTAACACTTTGTGGTCCGGCTATACTGTCATGAATCCCAATGGCTAGGGATAGCAAGGGACAAGCAAAGTAATACAAAATATCGGACGAGCTCTAGGGTGATGGAACCTGGGCTGACCGCTGCCCTACGCCTGACAAACGCAACTAGAGATAGCCAGGGAGCGTGCCTACGTTGGTTCTAGACGCCACGCACCAGCCTAAGAGCTAACTAGTACTGCAGAGAAAATAAAGACCTCACTTGCCTCCAGAGGAATGAACCCCAAAAGGTATAGTTGCCCCCCACATGTATTGACGGTGAAATGAGAGGAAGGCACACACATAGAGATGATATATATAGGTTCAGCAAATTGAGGCCCGCTGTAAACTAGAAAGCAGAACGATACAAAAGGGGTCTGAGCGGTCAGCAAAAAACCCTAATCAAAAAAAACATCCTGTGATTACAAGAACCCATGTGCCAACTCATGGCACATGGGGAGAACCTCAGTCCACTAGAGCTACCAGCTAGCATAGAGACATAATAAGCAAGCTGGACAAAAAAACAACAACTGAAAATCAGCACTTAGCTTATCCTGAAAGATCTGGGAGCAGGTAGGCAGGAACCAAACAGAGCACATCTGAATACATTGATAGCCGGCAAGGGAATGACAGAAAGGCCAGGTAAAATAGGAACCACCCAGCCTCTGATGGACAGGTGGAAACCAAAGGCCGCAACCCACCAAAGTCACCCAGTACCAGCAGTAACCACCAGAGGGAGCCCACAAACAGAATCCACAACAGTGTACGGAGCGGAGCAGCGTGTGAAAGGTGTATGGAGCAAAGTCGTGTGTGTAAGACGTGTACGGAGCGGAGCCACGTGTGTACGAGGTGTACAGAGCAGAGCCACATGTGTACGAGGTGTGCGGAGCAGAGCCATGTGTGTACAAGGTATACGGAGTGGAGCAGTGTGTACAATGTGTACGGAGTGGAGCCGTGTGTGGCGTATCACAGCTGCAGCGATGTGAGCAGTCAGCAGCGCAGCTGGATGACCCCATTCAGCGCCGTGGGAGTGGAAGCTGCCGGCTGCTGCGAGGGAGCACAGTGAAAGGTGTGTGTGTGTGTGTAGTGATGGAGAAGGCAATGATGGGGGTGGGGTAACCATGTGTGGCCATTATACTGCACCCAGCATTGTGTGGGGCCATTATACTGTATGGAGCATCATGAGGGGCCATTATACTGTACCCAGCATTATGTGTGGCCATTATACTGTACCCAGCATCGTGTGGGGCCATTATACTGTACAAAGCATCATGTGGGGCCATTATACTGTATAACAGAAAATAAGTTAGTAGCCAGCTCACCAGTAACCACCGCAGGTGCACGGAACTCCGTTGCAGGAGAACGAGTTGGTCATCCCAAAAAAAAAAGTTTGAGTTCCAGCTCCTTAAAAATAGAAATTTTATTGATATCCAAAATATTAAAAGTGATACATACAGGTGGATTATCTCCCTCCGGTGGGTGCCCCTGAGCGTGAGGGACTAATTGGCGCGGGGGGTCGCATAGCTAGTTAGCATGCCGGAGTCTCGTTCATTATCGGAATTATCGGAATTAACCAGACAAATCGCTCCACCAACTAAGAACGGCCATGCACCACCACCCACAGAATCGAGAAAGAGCTTTCAATCTGTCAATCCTTTCCGTGTCCGGGCCGGGTGAGGTTTCCCGTGTTGAGTCAAATTAAGCCGCAGGCTCTACTCCTGGTGGTGCCCTTCCGTCAATTCCTTTAAGTTTCAGCTTTGCAACCATACTCCCCCCGGAACCCAAAGACTTTGGTTTCCCGGACGCTGCTCGGCGGGTCATGGGAATAACGCCGCCGGATCGCCAGTTGGCATCATTTATGGTCGGAACTACGACGGTATCTGATAGTCTTCGAACCTCCGACTTTTCTCCGACTTTTATACTGTATGGACATCACGTGGGGCAAGTATACTGTACGCAGCATCATGTGGGGTCATTATACAGTATGGAGCATAATGTGGCCAATATACAGTATGGAACATTATGTGTGGCAATTATACAGTATGGGGCACTGTGTGGCCATTATACAGTATGGAGCATCATGTGGAGCCATTATACAGTAAGGAGCATCATGTGTGGCCATTATACAGTATGGAGCATCATGTGTGGCCATTATACAGTATGCAGCATCATGTGTGGCCATTATACAGTACGAAGCATCATGTGGGGCTATTATACAGTATGGAGCATAATGTGGCCAATGGCCATTATACAGTATGGAGCGTCATGTGTGGCCATTATACAGTATGGAGCATCATGTGGCCATTATACAGTATGGAGCATCATGTGTGGCCTTATACAGTATGGAGCATCATGTGTGGCCATTATACAGTATGGAGCATCATGTGGCCATTATACAGTATGGAGCACTGTGTGGCCAATATACAGTATATGGAGCCATTATACAGTATAGAGCATCATGTGTGGCCATTATACAGTATGGGGCATCATGTGGAGTCATTATACAGTATGGAGCATCAGGTGTGGCCATTATACAGTATGGAGCATAATGTGGCCAATATACAGTATGGAGCATCATGTGGCCATTATACAGTGGGGAGCATCATGTGTGGCCATTATACAGTATGGAGCACTGTGTGGCCATTATACAGTATGGAGCACTGTGTGGCCAATATACAGTATGGAGCATCATGTGGAGCCATTATACAGTATGGAGCATCAGGTGTGGCCATTATACAGTATGCAGCATCATGTTGGCCCATTATACTGTATGGAGCATCACGTGGGGCCAGTACACTGTACGCAGCATCATTTGGGGCCATTATACAGAATGGAGCGTCATGTGCGGCCATTATACAGTATGGAGCGTCATGTGTGGCCATTATACAGTATGGAGCGTCATGTGTGGCCATATTTTTTTTTGTTTATAATTATTGTTTACGAAACATTGTGATCAGAAGTGCTAAATGGGTGTGGTTGGGGCGTGACTAGTTGTGAAATGGTTGTGGTCAGAGGTGTGGCGGAGCAGAGCCATGTGTGTACAAGGTATACGGAGTGGAGCAGCGTGTGCAATGTGTACGGAGTGGAGCCGTGTGTGGCGTATCACAGCTGCAGCGACGTGAGCAGTCAGCGGCGCAGCTGGATGACACCATTCAGCGCTGTGGGAGTGGAAACTGCCGGCTGCTGCAAGGGAGCACGGTGAAAGGTGTGTGTGTGTAGTGATGGAGAAGGCAATGATGGGGGTGGGGTAACCATGTGTGGCCATTATACTGCACCCAGCATTGTGTGGGGTCATTATACTGTATGGAGCATCATGAGGGGCCATTATACTGTACCCAGCATTATGTGTGGCCATTATACTGTACCCAGCATTGTGTGGGGCCATTATACTGTACAAAGCATCATGTGGGGCCATTATACTGTATGGACCATCACGTGGGGCAAGTATACTGAACGCAGCATCATGTGGGGCCATTATACAGTATGGAGCATAATGTGGCCAATATACAGTATGGAGCATTATGTGTGGCAATTATACAGTATGGGGCACTGTGTGGCCATTATACAGTATGGAGCATCATGTTGGCCCATTATACTGTATGGAGCATAACGTGGGGCCAGTACACTGTACGCAGCATCATTTGGGGCCATTATACAGAATGGAGCGTCATGTGCGGCCATTATACAGTATGGAGCGTCATGTGTGGCCATTATACAGTATGGAGCGTCATGTGTGGCCATATTTTTTTTTTTTATAATTATTGTTTACGTAACATTGTGATCAGAAGTGCTAAATGGGTGTGGTTGGGGCGTGACTAGTTGTGAAATGGGTGTGGTCAGAGGTGTGGCCTAAAATTTGCCGCGGCGCGCCGCTGACTTTCTCCCTCTTTCCCTTCCTCAAAAGTTGGGAAGTATGGAAATGTTACCACATGGGCTAATAAAGAGTCCTCCACTTTTCTCATATTTAATCGATGTGCTGCTTATTTTCATGTTATATATCCCTTTGATTTAACGGCACGTGTCCTAAAAGCATTTCACCCACTGCTTAATATTTCATGGTGCTCATTTATGACACATATCAGGGCCGACATCACCACCCAGCGCACCTGGGCAAATGCTGGGGCCCTGGACAAATGGGGGGTCCAGTAGCCGTCATGGGACACATCACGCTATGGGGCTCGTTAGTCGTGGGGGCCTGGTGCCAGCGCCGATGCAGTTGAAAACAATGATGGGTGAGGGAGCTGTCCACTGATGCTCCCTCTTCCATCATTACCCCTCTGCGTCTAAGCTCTGTGACGTCTCAGCGCAGTGGGCGTGATGACAACACTACAGTGCGCCCTCTGTGCCGAGCAGTACAAAGGGACAGAAGACGCTGAAGATACTAGGAATGGGGAGAGGTGAGTATTTTATTATTTATTTTTTTATGTATGGAGCATTATGTGGGCCTATTATACTATATGGAGGACTATGCGGTGCCCCTAATACTGTATGGAAGACTATGTGGTGCCCCCAATACTGTATGGAGGAGTATGCGGTGCCCCTAATACTGTATGGAGGAGTATGCGGTGCCCCTAAAACTGTATGGAGGACTATGCGGTGCCCCTAATACTGTATGGAAGACTATGCAAAGCCCCTAACAATGTATGTGGATCGCCCCCAGGCGCAAGGCAGTGGGGTATTCGGTACCGGGTCCCTCTGTCTCGGTTCTGGGGATGTCACGGTGGCCCGACCCGGTCCGTGGCCCTGCTAAGGGGCGCCCAATTAAAGGTGTAGTTTGTCAAGTGTTCGTGATGCCACCTGTGGTGTTCGGTCAGGGTGACCGACGCTGCTAGGGGTCCGCTGGGGTGATGGAATGGCAGCTAGATGTTATACCTTCCCACAGGTGAAGTATGTCCCCAGGGCTTCCCTTAAAGAGTAGGTGGTAATGGTGGATGTTGTAAGGCGCGATGAATAACGAGGACACAAAGGTTGCAGTCTCTTTACCTTTTACTGAAGACTTGAGCGTCCACAGTCCAGAGTACCGTTCACAGGGCAGGCTAAGTCCGGCCGGTCCGAAGGCACATCCAGAGTTCCCTTTGCAGGTGGAAATCAGTAGCCTTCCTACTAGCGCCTGTGTGTTGTAGTACCTCCCTGCTGAGCACCACGGGATAGTCCTCACAACTCTCGTGTATATTTCTGATGTTCTCTCTCCGTCCCCCAGATGGTATGGCTAGGATGACCCGTATGACGGGGTAGGCCTGGAGCTATTTTATAGGGACCCTAGAGACACCCCTCTCTCACAATTTGCCTCCGTTGTCTTCATTAGGTTAAAGGTCGGGCAGCCAACTTGGAATTAACTGTCCTGCCGTTGTTTGAAGTAATGCGTAGAGCCTATTACTCCCTCAGTGTTCCGGCCACCGGCTACGCGCCTCAGAAGGATGTTGCCGATCTTAAGGCAGAACTCCTCCCCGTGTTATCTCCTTGTGCTGTGATCTCGTTTCTCACTTCTCTACAATATACTTCGCTTCGTGTCCTTTCTTAGGATGCTGCCGCAATGAGGTGCAGGCGCAGCTCCGTAACGTTCTATCTCTTGTTATGTCTCTGTCAGGATCCCACCCCTGACAGGGACCTCTGTCTGCAGCTCGGATGTTCCTCCTTCTCCCCCTGTCTGCCTGACAGGTCTTCTCTGGGTCGAATGTTATGGAGCTGGTGGTTAGGTGCACCTGGAATGACCTGATAGTTAAACTAGAAGACAGGACGAGCTCTGGGAAGTGGGAACTCTGCTGACCGCAAATCCTAATCCTATAACACATACACTAGAAATAGCTGTGGAGCGTACCTAACTCTCCCTAGACACCTCTTCACAGCCTAAGAGCTAACTACCCCTAAAGATAGGAAAATAAGCCTTACCTTGCGTCAGAAAAAATTCCCCAAAGGTAAAGGCAGCCCCCCACATATATTAACTGTGAGTTAAGAGGAAAGTCACAAACACAGGGATGAAACAGGTTTCAGCAAAGGAGGCCAGACTTACTAGATAGACTGAGGATAGGAAAGGGATCTATGCGGTCAGCACAAAAAACTACAAAAAGCCACGCAGAGTGTGCAAAAAGACCCCCGCACCGACTCACGGTGCGGAGGTGCCACTCTGCAACCCAGAGCTTCCAGCTAGCAAGGCAATATCATGTTAGCAAGCTGGACTAGAACTTAGCAAGTACTAAGAAATATATTCAGTACAATATGAACAACAAATGAACTAGCAGGGACTTAGCTTCTGCTGGAGTAGACAGGTCATCAGAAAGATCCGAGAGAGATCTGAACCAGTGCTAATACATTGACAGCTGGCATGGAGTAACGATCTGAGTGAAGTTAAATAGAGAAGCCAACCCAGCCGCAAACGAGGGCAGCTGAGGAAGCAACCTCAGAACCAGCAGTTCCACTCACAGCCACCAGAGGGAGTCCACGGACAGAACTCGCCGAAGTATCATTCATGACCACAGGAGGGAGTTCAAGAACGGAATTCACAACAGTCGAACCCAGGTAGCTTCTGACTAACTTCCTATCCAACCCACCAGTTTTACCCAAGTGTGAGGAGTGGCCTAATAGATAGGACCTTTTGCTCCCCCTGGTGGCCGGAGTGTGAAGTGTAGTGTGTGACTGTGATACCTGGTCAGGTGAAGTCTTTTAGTACAATCAGACGTACCATCACTCCCCCTGGTGGGAGAGCGACATTACTGCAACGACCAGGACTCTGGGGCGCTGCATATGGAGGAATATGCGGTGCCCCTAATACTGTATGGAAGACTATGCGAAGCCCCTAATACTGTATGGAGGACTATGCGGTGCCCCTAATAATGTATAGAGGACTATGCTGTGCCCCTAATACTGTATGGAGAACTATGCGGTACCCCTAAAACTGTATGGAGGACTATGTGGTGCCACTAATACTGTATGGAGGACTATGCGGTATCCCTAATACTGTATGGGGGTGTGACGCTAGTCACTTCTCACGGCTAAGCCGTGAGTCAGAGTGGTCAGGAGTCCAAGGTCAGAAGCCAGGAGGGTATGTCATAAACAGAAGGAAGAGACAAAAGCGTAGTCAGGTAACGTTCCGAGGTCAGAGTACCGGGAGGATAATGGATCAGAGCTGAAGGGGTTAAACAGGCGGATGGTCAGAATGAAGTCCAAGGTCAGGCAACAGATGAAACGTATAGAATTCAAGGCACAGGACAGCACCAAGTACAAACCTCACAAGATGAATAAGTGCAGCGCCCCAGAGTCCTGGTCATTGCAGTACTGTTGCTCCGCCACTATGGGGAGTGATGGTACGTCTGATGGCACCTAAGGAGTTCACCTGACCAGGTATCACAGTCACACATTACACGTCACACTCTGGCCGCCAGGGGGAGCAAAGGGTTCTATGATTAGGCCACTCCTCACACTCTATTAAAACTGGGGGCTGGACAGAAAGTTAGTCAGAAGCTGACTGGGTTGGAACCAGGCAACATCCTGTGGCAGAGGGTGTTGCAGGGGAAGATTCAGGGGTGTCTCTGTCAGGGGTGGGATCCTGACAGAGGCCTAGCGAACAGAACAGAACGTTACAGAACCGCGCCTGCACTTCATTGCGGCGGTATCCAAAGAAAGGAAAAGAAGCGAGGTTTATTGTGGAGAAGTGAGAAACGAGATCGCAGCACAAAGGAGATAAAAGCCAGTAGGAGTCGTGCCGTAAGATCGAGGCAACATCCTACTGAGGCGCGTAGCCGGTGGCCGGAACGCCGAGGAAGTATTGGGCTCCAAGCATTACTTCAAACAGCGGCAGGACAGTTAATTATAGGTTGGCTCTCTCACCTAAATCACCTAAGCAGACATAGGGGGCAATTGTGTGAGAGGGGCGATGCTAGGGTCCCCGAAGAACTCCAGGCCTACCCGTCATACGGGTGCGTCCTAGCCATATCATCTGGGGGACAGAGAAGAACATCAGAACAGATACGAGTTGTGAGGAATAACATCAGAAAGAGGACTATCCCGTGGTGCTCAGCAAGGAGGTACTACAACACACAGACGCTAGAAGGAAGGCACTGATTTACACCTGCAAAGGGAACTCTGGATGTGCCTTCAGACCGGCCGGTCTCAGCCAGCCCTGTTAGCAGTACTCTGGATTGCGGATCCTGAAGCCTTCAGTAAAGAGGTAAAGAGACTGCAGCCCTGTGTCCTCGTTATTCAACGCACCTTGCACCACGCACCGGCATCACATCTTTCATTGGACGCCCCTTAGCAGGGTCACGGACCAGGTCTAGCCACCGTGACAACCCCAGGACCGAGACAGAGGGGCCCGGTACCGAGTACCCCGCGGCCCTGCGTCTGGGGGCGCTCCAACTTGGCGTCACGAACAGGATCTACTTAAGCCTGAAGAATCAGGTAATGTGTGCCTTGGAACTGTGATTGAATTGTGCTTAAACCGTGATTTATTGCAAAGACTGTGGATTGCTATTTGCCGCCAAAAGTTCCCGCCAAAACTGCCGCCATTACAGCGCAGAGGGAGAAGAAGGGAGTGCCATGGGAGGAGACTATCAAAGCGGCGCCAAAAGTGGCGACCACCCCCTCCGACTACTGCTGCAAGAAGATGACCTGCCCTGAAGCAGAGGAGAACCACCCCCTGATTTGCTGCGGTGGGAACCAAGACAAGAAGGAGCTGCACCCCGAGGAAATGGCGGAGCCAGGTGCATGTGCAGCCGTTGAATGCGGGACAGCGAAGATGATCAGCGAGTACCCGAGCGACGGCGAAGTGATCACGGGCTATCCCCACCGACCGGAGGCGGATCCAAACCCACCGCAGCTGGAGGATCCGGACCTCTCGGAGCCGCAGGCGGAGGAGCCGAGTCCACCTATCCCGAACATGGAGCTAGTAGATGCGAAGCAATGGAAGTCGGAGCCGTGCCAGAAGGACGCCTTGAAAGAACCGCGGTCCGAGCCGCTGCCGACTCCAGTGTCCTTGTCAACGGGACAGATCGACAACGGTGGAACCACATCAGACGCAGGTATGGAAAGCGTCCCTGCTCCCCCGACCGCTCCTGCTCCCGTGACCGCTCCCCGGCCCGACAATAACCACGTTTTCACCGCTGAGCTGGTAGTGATAACCCCAGGCACGATGGAAAAGCTGGTGCCTCCGTTAGCAACGACGATGGGGAAACCACTAGATGTGAGCTCAGAGGGGGTGATTTTCCAGTGGGACACCCCACGGATTGGGCCGGATGGGGCCCGACAGGAAGGCCTTAGCATTGCTGCGCTCACCTGGGAACAGTATAAGCAATGCTTAATTCTACAATGGCAAGACCGAAAAGAGACAGAACCAAATGACCCACCAAAAGTACAGAGATCGAAGACTGAACACAATAAGAGGAACTCGGTAAAGCAGGGGTCTGTACTAGCCTTTCACCCGAAGCGGGGTTGGGGCTCTATACAAGAACCGGGACTGCCGACTGAAATCTTCTTTACCAGCTACAATGTGAAGACCCCGTCCCGACTATACAGAGGGGACCAGGTGACCTACACTCGCCATCGGAGTGCGCAGGGATGGTGCGCTCGGAACGTCCAACGATGCGAGCCGGCAGTGGCGCCACCTACTGTCCTGACTATGGCTAATCCTGATTTGACAAACGCTACTACTGTCGCCACGGTGTGTATTATCGCCGCTACTGAACTTACAACTACAGCCAACATTCGAATCCAGACACCGGGTCATTTGACCGTGCCTGGGAGACCAGCCCGTGACATTGATCCTGCATCCGCCGAGGACAGAGGACCGCAGCCTTACCGGCCAGAGAGTGTCCGCCCCCGGCTGATGCAGTGTAACCTTCTGTGAAGATAAACCTCGGAACCACGAGTATGTAAATAGTTAACTGTGTGTTTCCGTTGCCGCTAAAACCCGACTAGGGTTAGTTCTTAAAGAAATCCCTTAGTTGACCCGGGATCCCTATTTGTGCCTTTTTGTGTTTTTGTTTTGTTCATCAGTGTTTACACAGACTGCCGAATCATGGACGGTGAATGGTTCACAAACTGTAATGTAAATAGTTTGCACCTTCTTAAAGGTGCCCTCTACTGGTTTTACAAAAGAAAGAGCTTTTGAAGAGACTGTTCCTGAATACAGCATAATCTCCTGTCTTAAAAGGACTTGCAGATAGAGAGAGTCTGCACTACCTCAAAGAGACTTGGTTCCCTCTTAAAGGGAACATTCACCAGTTGCACTTAAAGTATAATGTTGCCTTAAAAAAACTAGACAGTAATAATGTTCATACGTAGAAGTAATATGTAGTTAGCTAGATAGTTATAGAGAATGTCTTAATAATGTTACTAGAGAATGAGGACAGGAAAGTAAACCCGTAGGGGTTAGATGGTGAGTCCTCCTGAGAGCCATAGAGAGATGGTTCGGTGATCCTGTACTAAGAGAAGAGGCAGTAGGCCTGGGCAGATAGACAGGCGGTCCTGCATAAGACAAATCAGAGTAAAAGAAAAATGTTGCACTTAGAAGAGAGAGAAAAAGTTAATTTATATTTTAGAGTTTTATAGTAAGCCTTTAGTGGGTTTAGCATACACGCCCTTAGGAAAAGTTAAATTATTGTTCAGAATTTGCACTTAGTAGAATACCCGGCTGGGTAATAGAAGTTATTTATAGTATGTTATTTAAAAATATTTAACCATGTTTTGTTTGTAACGTTCAAGAGTCCTCACCTCCCATAAAGGGAAGCACTGTTATATTTACTTGTTCATTGCATTTCAAAATTTGTATGTCTTTTTGCTGACATGTATTGTTGTTTTCTTCCCAGTCCGGGAGTACTGGATTTAACCGGGGGGGAGTGCAGCGCCCCAGAGTCCTGGTCGTTGCAGTCCCTTTTGCTCCGCCACTATGGGAAGTTCACCTGACCAGGTATCACAGTCACACATTACACGTCACACTCTGGCCACCAGGGGGAGCAAAGGGTTCTATGATTAGGCCACTCCTCACAATCTGGTAAAACTGGGGGCTGGACAGAAAGTTAGTCAGAAGCTGACTGGGTTGGAACCAGGCAACATCCTGTGGCAGAGGGTGTTGCAGGGGAAGATTCAGGGGGGTCCCTGTCAGGGGTGGGATCCTGACAGAGGCCTAGCGAACAGAACAGAACGTTACGGAACCGCGCCTGCACTTCATTGCGGCGGTATCCAAAGAAAGGAAAAGAAGCGAGGTTTATTGTGGAGAAGTGAGAAACTAGATCACAGCACAAAGGAGATAAAAGCCAGTAGGAGTCGTGCTGTAAGATCGAGGCAACATCCTGAGGCGCGTAGCCGGTGGCCGGAACGCCGAGGAAGTATTGGGCTCCAAGCATTACTTCAAACAGCGGCAGGACATTTAATTATAGGTTGGCTGCCTCACCTAAATCACCTAAGCAGACATAGGGGGCAATGTTGTGAATTCTGCTCTTGGGTTCCCTCCGGTGGTTGTTGGTAGTAATGCAGTTGTCCCTGGGTTGCAATCCTGGGCAGGTGTCCCTGCTGATTGCAGCTCTGACTGGGATATTTAGGTGTGCAGGATTCATTAGCCCTTGCCAGTTGTCCATTGTTCTTGAAGGTTTTGCATCTCTGACTGGTTCCTCCTGCCCTGCTTCCAAATCAGCAAAGATAAGTGTCTGGTTTTGTTTCTACAGCACACATGCTGTGTGCTTTACAATTCAGTACTATTCAATGTTTTTTTCTTGTCCAGCTTAGACTGTGTTTGGATATTTCAGTCAAGTTGGATTCTCAGGAGATGCCGATATACATTCCATGTCTTTAGTTAGATGGTGGAATTTTTGTATTATCTGCTGTGGATATTTTTAGGGTTTTAATACTGACCGCTTAGTATTCTGTCCTATCCTTTCCTATTTAGCTAGCGTGGCCTCTTTTGCTAAATCCTGATTTCTGCCTGCGTGTGTCTTTCCTCTAATACTCACAGTCAGTATTTGTGGGGGGCTGCCTATCCTTTGGGGTTCTGCTCTGAGGCAAGATAGAATTCCCATTTCCATCTATAGGGGTATTTAGTCCTCCGGCTGTGTCGACGTGTCTAGGATGTGTTAGGTACACCCCACGGCTACTTCTAGTTGTGGTGACAGTTTAGGGTTTGCGGTCAGTACAGGTTCCACCTACTCCTGAGAAAGTCTCATGTGGCTCCAAGGTCACCGGATCATAACAGTATAACAATGAGTTAAATGCATCTCAGAAGAAGGGAAGAAAGAGCCATTTTTTTTTCTGTAGCCTGCTTTGTCTTTTCTTCCCTCTTTTTCTCTGGGTGGCTGAGGAGTCTTGTGCTAGCATGGATGTTCAGGGATTAG
This sequence comes from Ranitomeya variabilis, assembly GCF_051348905.1. Lineage (NCBI taxonomy): Eukaryota > Metazoa > Chordata > Amphibia > Anura > Dendrobatidae > Ranitomeya > Ranitomeya variabilis. Next base: position 1,062,372,385 of record NC_135233.1, read on the forward strand.
CTTCTTGTGTAGACCAGCTTGCTGCTAGGGTACAATATATATATTAATATTTCTGATTATATTGTTCAGACTCCAGTTTTAGAGCCTAAGATTCCTACTCCTGATTTGTTTTTTGGGGACAGGTCCAAATTTTTGAGTTTTACAAACAACTGTAAACTGTTTTTTGCTCTGAGACCTCGATCCTCTGGTGATTCCATTCAGCAGGTTAAAATTGTCATCTCCCTGCTGCGTGGTGATCCTCAGGATTGGGCATTTTCCCTGGAATCTGGGAATCCGGCCATGCTTAATGTAGACGCCTTTTTTCAGGCTTTAGGATTATTATATGATGAACCAAATTTTGTGGATCAAGCGGAGAAGACCTTGTTGGTCCTGTCTCAGGGTCAAGAAGCGGCAGAATTGTATTGTCAGAAATTTAGAAAATGGTCTGTGTTGACTTAATGGAATGATGATGCTTTGGTGGCAATTTTCAGAAAGGGTCTTTCTGAATCCGTTAAAGATGTTATGGTGGGGTTTCCCACGCCTTTCGGTCTGAGTGATTCTATGTCTCTGGCCATTCAGATTGATCGGCGTTTGCGGGAGCGCAGAACTGTGCGCGCTGTGGCGTTGTCCTCAGAGCAGATGCCTGAGTCAATGCAGTGTGATAGGATTCTGTCTAGAACGGAACAACAGGGATTCAGACGTCAGAATAGGTTGTGTTTTTATTGTGGCGATGCTTCTCATGTCATTTCAGTCTGCCCCAAGTGTACCAAGAGGATCGCTAGTTCATTTACCATCAGTACTGTACAACATAAATTTTTATTATCTGTGTCCTTGATCTGCTCATTATCATCATTTTCTGTCATGGCATTTGTGGATTCAGGCGCCGCCTTGAACTTAATGGACTTTGAGTTTGCCAGGCGTTGTGGTTTTCCCTTGCAGTCTTTGCAGAACCCAATTCCTTTAACGGGCATTGATGCTACACCTTTGGCTAAAAATAAGCCCCAGTTCTGGACACAGGTGACCATGTGCATGGCGCCAGGCCATCAGGAAGATTGTCGATTTCTGGTGTTGCATAATTTACATGATGCTATTGTGCTGGGTTTTCCGTGGTTGCAGGCACATAATCCTGTGTTGGATTGGAAGTCTATGTCTATGACTAGTTGGGGATGTCAGGGGGTTCATAATGATGTTCCTTTGATGTCAATCTCCTCTTCTTCCACTTCTGAAATTCCAGAGTTTTTGTCTGATTTTCAGGATGTATTCGATGAGCCCAAGTCCAGTTCCCTTCCACCGCATAGGGACTGTGATTGTGCGATGGACTTGATTCCAGGCTGTAAGTTTCCTAAGGGCCGACTTTTTAACCTGTCTGTGCCTGAACATACCGCCATGCGGAGTTATGTTAAGGAGTCTTTGGAGAAAGGACATATTCGGCCATCTTCTTCACCGTTGGGAGCAGGATTTTTTTTTGTTGCTAAGAAAGATGGCTCCTTGAGACCCTGTATTGATTATCGCCTCTTGAATAAGATCACGGTCAAGTTTCAATACCCTTTACCTCTGCTTTCCGATTTGTTTGCTAGGATTAAGGGGGCTAGTAGGTTTACGAAGATTGACCTTCGGGGGCATATAATCTTGTTCGTATTAAGCAGGGTGATGAATGGAAAACTGCGTTTAATACGCCCGAAGGCCATTTTGAATACCTTGTGATGCCATTCGGGCTCTCTAATGCTCCATCTGTTTTTCAGTCCTTCATGCACGACATCTTCCAGACTTATCTTGATAAATTCATGATTGTATATTTGGATGACATTTTAATTTTTTCCGATGATTGGGAGTCTCATGTGAAACAGGTCAGGATGGTATTTCAGATCCTTCGTGATAATGCTTTGTTTGTGAAGAGGTCTAAGTGTCTCTTTGGAGTGCAGAAGGTTTCTTTTTTGGGCTTTATTTTTTCTCCCTCATCTATAGAGATGGATCCGGTTAAGGTTCAGGCCATTCATGATTGGATTCAACCCACATCTGTGAAGAGCCTTCAGAAATTTTTGGGCTTTGCTATTTTTTATCGCCGTTTCATTGCTAACTTCTCCAGTGTGGTTAAACCCTTGACCGATTTGACGAAGAAAGGCGCTGATGTGACGAATTGGTCCTCTGCGGCTGTCTCTGCCTTTCAGGAACTTAAATGCTGATTTACTTCTGCCGCGGTGTTGCGTCAACCTGATGTTTCTCTTCCGTTTCAGGTTGAGGTTGACGCTTCTGAGATTGGGGCAGGGGCCGTTTTGTCTCAGAGGGATCCTGTTGGTTCCTTGATGAAACCGTGTGCCTTCTTTTCCCGTAAGTTTTTGCCCGCTGAACGCAATTATGATGTCGGCAATCGGGAGTTGTTGGCTATGAAGTGGGCGTTTGAGGAGTGGCGACATTGGCTCGAGGGAGCTAAGCACCGTATTGTGGTCTTGACCGATCATAAAAATCTGATTTACCTCGAGTCTGCCAGGCGGCTGAATCCTAGACAAGCTCGATGGTCCTTGTTTTTTTCCAGTTTTGATTTTGTGGTCTCGTATCTTCCGGGTTCCAAGAATATTAAGGCTGATGCCCTCTCTAGGAGTTTTTTGCCTGATTCTCCTGAGGTCCTTGAACCGGTCGGCATTCTGAAAGAAGGGGTGGTCCTTTCTGCCATTTCCCCTGATTTACGACGGGTTCTTCAGGAATTTCAGGCTGACAAACCTGACCGCTGTCCAGTGGGGAAACTGTTTGTTCCTGATAGATGGACTAGTAGAGTGATTTCTGAGGTTCATTGTTCTGTGTTGGCTGGCCATCCTGGTATTTTTGGTACCAGAGATTTGGTTGGTAGGTCCTTTTGGTGGCCTTCTTTGTCGCGTGATGTGCGTTCTTTTGTGCAGTCCTGTGGGACTTGTGCGCGGGCCAAGCCTTGTTGTTCCCGTGCTAATGGGTTGCTTTTGCCTTTGCCGGTCCCTGAGAGGCCCTGGACGCATATTTCTATGGATTTTATTTCTGATCTTCCGATTTCCCAGAAAATGTCTGTCATCTGGGTTGTTTGTGACCGGTTCTCTAAGATGGTCCATTTGGTGCCTTTGCCTAAATTGCCTTCCTCTTCTGATTTGGTTCCGTTGTTTTTTCAGCATGTGGTTCGTTTGCATGGTATTCCGGAGAATATTGTGTCCGACAGAGGGTCCCAGTTTGTTTCTCGGTTTTGGCGGGCCTCTTGTGCTAAGCTGGGCATTGATTTGTCTTTTTCTTCCGCATTTCATCCTCAGACAAATGGCCAGACCGAGCGAACTAATCAGACTTTAGAAACTTATCTGAGATGCTTTGTGTCTGCTGATCAGGATGATTGGGTGGCTTTCTTGCCATTGGCCGAGTTTGCCCTTAATAATCGGGCTAGTTCGGCTACCTTGGTTTCGCCCTTCTTTTGTAATTTTGGTTTTCATCCTCGTTTTTCTTCGGGGCAGGTTGAGCCTTCTGACTGTCCTGGTGTGAATTCTGTGGTTGACAGGTTGCAGCAGATTTGGGCTCATGTGGTGGACAATTTGGTATTGTCTCAGGAGGAGGCTCAACGTTTTGCTAACCGTCGTCGGTGTGTTGGTTCCCGGCTTCGGGTTGGGGATCTGGTCTGGTTGTCTTCCCGTCATGTTCCTATGAAGGTTTCTTCCTCTAAGTTTAAGCCTCGCTTTATTGGTCCTTATAGGATTTCTGAGATTATTAATCCGGTGTCTTTTCGATTGGCCCTTCCGGCTTCTTTTGCTATCCATAATGTCTTCCATAGATCTTTATTGCGGAAATATGTGGTGCCCGTTGTTCCCTCTGTTGATCCTCCGGCCCCTGTGTTGGTTGATGGGGAGTTGGAGTATGTGGTTGAGAAGATTTTGGATTCTCGCTTTTTGAGGCGGAGGCTTCAGTACCTTGTTAAATGGAAGGGTTATGGCCAGGAGGATAATTCTTGGGTTTTTGCCTCTGATGTCCATGCTGCTGATTTGGTCCGTGCCTTTCATCTGGCTCGTCCTGATCGGCCTGGGGGCTCTGGTGAGGGTTCGGTGACCCCTCTTCAAGGGGGGGTACTGTTGTGAATTCTGCTCTTGGGTTCCCTCCGGTGGTTGTTGGTAGTAATGCAGTTGTCCCTGGGTTGCAATCCTGGGCAGGTGTCCCTGCTGATTGCAGCTCTGAATTCCCATTTCCATCTATAGGGGTATTTAGTCCTCCGGCTGTGTCGAGGTGTCTAGGATGTGTTAGGTACACCCCACGGCTACTTCTAGTTGCGGTGACAGTTTAGGGTTTGCGGTCAGTACAGGTTCCACCTACTCCTGAGAAAGTCTCATGCGGCTCCAAGGTCACCGGATTATAGCAGGGCAATTGTGGGAGAGGGGCGACTCTAGGGTCCCGGAAGAACTCCAGGCCTACCCGTCATACGGGTGCTGTTATGATCCTTATGATCCTTAGTGGTTGAGGATCACAAATTACTCCAACTAAGTAACGAAACATAGGACAAGCTCTAGGGAGGTGGCAACTGGACTGACCGCAAAACTGAACCTATCCAACACACTAGAGGTAGCCGGTGAACGTGCCTAAAAATACTAGACGTCTCGAGCCAGCCTGAGGAACTAACTACCCCTAGAGAGAAAGAAAGACCTCTCTTGCCTCCAGAGAAATAATCCCCAAAGATATAGAAGCCCCCAACATATAATAATGGTGAGGTAAGAGGAAGGCACATACGCAGGGGTGAAAGCAGATTCAGCAAATGAGGCCCACTAATACTAGATAGCAGAAAATAGGAAAGGGGTCTGTGCGGTCAGTAAAAAACCCTTACAAAATATCCACCCTGAGATTTCAAGAACCCCCGCACCAACTAACGGTGTGGGGGGAGAAACTCAGTCCCCTAGAGCAACCAGCAAGCGAGGAAATCACATTTTAGCAAGCTGGGCAAGAAACATGATAAATGCTGAAAATCAAAAATGAACAAACAAAAACTTAGCTTGTCTTGGAGAGACTGGGAGCAAGGTAGTCACAAGGAATCTGAAGAGCACTGAATACATTGATAGCAGGCAAGGAACTGAGTATCCAGGTGAGCTAAATAGGAAACCAACCAAGGATAACGAACCAGCTGATGCTGCCACCTGCAGAAAGACAACACTACACAGTACCGCTTGTGACCACTAGAGGGAGCCCAAAAATAGAGTTCACAACAGGGTGCGTCCTAGCCATATCATCTGGGGGACGGAGAAGAACATCAGAACAGATACGAGTTGTGAGGAATAACATCAGAAATAGACACAACAGTTGTGAGGACTATCCCGTGGTGCTCAGCAGGGAGGTACTACAACACACAGGCGCTAGAAGGAAGTCTCTGATTTCCACCTGCAAAGGAAACTCTGGATGTGCCTTCGGACCGGCCGGCCTCAGCCAGCCCTGTTAGCAGTACTCTGGATTGCGGATCCTGAAGCCTTCAGTAAAGAGGTAAAGAGACTGCAGCCCTGTGTCCTCGTTATTCATCGCGACTTGCACCACACACCACCATCACATCTTTCATTGGACGCCCCTTAGCAGGGTCACGGACCGGGTCTAGCCACCGTGACAACCCCAGGACCAAGACAGAGGGGCCCGGTACCGAGTACCCCACGGCCCTGCGTCTGGGGGCTCTCCATATACATCTGGCAGAGGTCTGGGAGAAGCTGCTCAGTGAAGTAGGCATGGCAATTACCCAGGTCAGTGAACACCTGAGACAGCCAACACCTACCAGTCTCAGATTGGCTAGTCAAGCTGTCAATAAAGACACAGACAGCTCAGCACGCCCCTGAACCAGACTGGATGGTCATGCTGTCAAAGTACTGATAGCTTCAGCACGCCCCTGTACCAGATTGGACGGCCGAGCTGTCGGTAACTGCATCCTAGACACCTTGAGGGGTGGAACCGTGACAGTACCCCCTCTTCTAGGGGGCCACCGGACCCCCAGGATTCCCAGGAAATTTTTAGATGGAAGGCCCTGACTAACCGATTGGCCTTCACATCTCAAGCAGGGACCCAGGATCTCTCCTCTGGTCTGTATCCCCTCCAGTGGATGAGGTACTGGAGGGAATTACGGACCCTCTGAGAATCCACAACCCTCTGAACCTCATACTCCAGGCCACTGTCTACTGAAATCGGAGGAGGCGGGGACGAAGGACATACTCCTTTAATAGGGATTTATGAAATACATTAGGGATACGAAGCGATGGAGGAAGCTTTAGTCTAAATGCCACAGGATTGACCACCTCTAGGATCTCATACGGCCCAATAAACTTTGGACCCAACTTTTCCGATGGCACTTTAATGTTCCTAGATGACAACCAAACCTTATCCCCAATCTTAAAAGCAGGACCCACCGACAGACCTCTATCGGCCATACATTTTTGGCGAATCTGGGCAGTCTCAATATTCTCATCCCCAAGTCTCTGCACGGCGACCTCCACCCCAGAGCATGCAAAACTAATAATAGAAAATTGCTAAAATGGGGATGAAAACCATAATTACAGAAGAACGGTCAGGTTCCAGTAGATGGATTCACTCGACTGTTGAAAGCAAACTCAGCGAGAGGTTAAAAAACGAAAACCAGTCCTCATGTTTCGCTGCCACAAAGCACCTTAAAATTTGTTCCAAAGACTGATTTGTCCTCTAAGTCTGACCATTGGTTTCAGGGTGATAAGCAGATGAAAATGACAAGTCAATCCCTAGTTTCTTGCAAACAGCTCTCCAAAATGTAGAGACAAATTGTACTCCGCTATCAGACACAATGTTCAAAGGGATTCTATGTAACCTTACAATATGAGAAATAAACAACCTTAGAGAGTGTCTCTGTATTAGGTAATCCTGACAAAGGAAGAAAATGAACTTGTTTGCGGAATCGATCAACTCCCACCCAGATAGCAGTCTTCCCATCAGCCAGAGGCAAATCAGTAATGAAATCCATGGACAAATGAGTTCATGGTCTTTCTGGAATAGGCAATGGAGCCAAATCCCCAGCCGGCCGGCTATGACTGACTTTGGCGTGTGCACAGACTTCACAAGCAGATGCAAAATCTTTAATATACTTCTGCATGGATGGCCACCAAAAAAGTCTAGGGGGACGTTTTTTGTGTCCGGCAAAAAAGCCTGAAGGGACGGATCCAGCACAAAACGGATGAAACACATGTCCTTCAGGCACAATCCGGCGCTAATACAACTCTATGGGAAAAAAAAACGGATCCTGCGTGTAAAAAAAACGGATCCATTTTTTGCCGGATTTGCCGGATTGTGCCTGAAACAAAAAACCTGATGTGTGAAAGCAGCCTAACAACCACAATGTTAGGTACACAGGCACAAATAATTTGGACCCTGGGGAAGTAGAAGAAGCCAATGACTGGGCTTTACGAATCTCCTCTTCCAGCTCCGAGGTTACCATAAACACACCAAAAAACCCTGAGGAATAATGGAGGATGGAGTTTCTGGAGGAGAAACGGAATTTTCACTACGAGATAAAGCATCACCTTTCACATTCTTAGACCCTGGCCTGAATGTAATGTAAAAATTAAATTGAGAGAAAAACAAGGACCATCTGGCCTGTCCAGGAGTTAATCTTTTAGCCGATTCAATGTAAGCTAAATTCTTGTGATCACCATAACTGGATGAACCGCCCCCTACAAAAATTGCCTCCATTCCTCAAAGGCCAATTTGAGGTGAAAATTTTTTAGAAAGAAAAGCACATGGACGCAGGTTGAACCCAATCAATTATGGCCTGCACCTTTCCAGGATCCACACGGACATGTTCCTGGTGAGTGTTGTGGTGATACGCTACCTGAGTGTGTTGGGGGACACTCACTTGGCATAGGATTCAAGCACTCAGGCACGGTACCTCACACAAATCTGGTCAAATCTGGTTTATTAAACTTCATTAACCACATGACATACAGTCTATTTCATTATGTCCATGAACTTATCATGACCACCAGTCTGTTCATGCAGCAGATAAACTTCTCTGCCATATATTACAATCCTCTTGTCCGGGGTTACCTTTCAGGAGTTCCACTCCTCATGCTGACTTCATGTCAGTCCCAGGTCCTCAACCCAGACCGTCCAGATCTACGGTCTCTAGGTGCTTCCAGGACGACTCCACTCCCAGGAGCCTCCAACACTAACCGTCCAGGTCTACGGTCTCTAGGTGCTTCCAGGACTACTCCACTCCCAGGAGCCTCTGACACTGACCATCCAGGACCTACAGCACACAGGCCACTCAGCAGTGTCCAGCCAGGACTCATGGAAGTCTGTCCATACTTGCAGACTACCAAACACTCCCACCATGTGCTACACACACTTCCTTTACATAGGTGTAACCACACCCAGGTACCTGTCACATGGCCAGTCAGGTGAGCGTGACATCACCACAGGTCCTTAAACACAAAACCATCTTAGGTGTTCAGACATGCATCTTTGGGTGAGTTTGTAGGTGACTGGACCCACCCATGTCTCCAATCACCTGGAAGCCTTCCCAATGTAAAGAAAACCTTCAGCAGTAGATCTGCTTGAGCAAAATATACCCAGGCTTCCATCACAGGGCCACCCACTTCTGCGATACATATCGGCCATTCACAACGCTGCCAGTCACTGTTTCACCACAACTATGCCTCCAAGTGCATCTTGAAGTGCACACACAGCGCCCCCTGGCTGTAACATTGGTCACTGCACCACAGTGTCCAAGTATGGCAAGAAAATAAGAATGTCATCGAGGTATATTACAACACATCTTCCAATGCAATCAGAGAAAATATCATTCATAAAATTCTGAAACACAGCAGGTGCATTAGATAATCCGAAAGGCATGATAAGGTTTTCAAACAGACCCTCAGATGTTAAAAATGCCGTTGTCCACTCATCACGCTTCCGGATGCGTATCAAATTGTAAGCCCCTCTAAGATCAAGTTTAGAAAACACCCTGGCCCCCAGAAGTGGATTATATAGGTGAGTGGAAGTGGGTAAGTATTTTTAACCGTGATCTTGTTTAGTTCTCCGAAATCAAGGCAAGGACGGAGACCCCATCTTTCTTTTTAACAAAGAAAAATCCAGCAGCTACAGGGGAGGAGGAAGAACAGACATGACCCTTCCGTAAACTTTCATTAACATTCTTTAATGGTGGTCCGGTCAGGCCCCGACAAATTGTAAAGGCGAGCTTTCGGCAATTTGGTGCTAGGAATAAGGTCAATAACACAATCATAGGGACGATGGGGAAGTAGTATCTCTGCCTCTTTTTCCGAGAACACATCTCCAAAGTCCTTCAGGTACCCCGGAAGACCCTCCAGACTAGTGGAGCATATTTGTACATTTTTTAGACATTTCTTAGGACAATTGGGGCTCCATTTCACAATCTCCTTCAGACACGAATCAATAGCTGGATTCTGAGTCTGTAACCATGGAAATCCCAGTACCAATCCAGCAGGTAAATTATCCAACAGAAAACAGGAGATGGATTCAGAGTGCTCCCACTTGGAGAGTGAATTCCACCATTGCTCTTTTGACCAAATTGTGAGCTAACAGTGTCTTGCCAAGGGCAATGATTTGAATGGGTCTTTCTAAACTGTCCCTAACCCTAACTTCAGAACCAGTCCCGAATCAATCAAGTTAGCAGCAGACCCACAGTCAATGAATGCCAATGTTGATAACACCTGGTTCTCGAAGGAAATCATTGTATGTATCAGTACTTTGTCAGAGGAAGAAAAAGTCACCGAGAGACATTCTCTCGATGGGATGGCGGCTTGAGGACGAGTTGGGCAATCCTTAAGAAAATGACCAGAGACACCACAGTATAGACAGAGTCCAAGATCTTGTCTCTGCATTCGCTCCGCAACATGAAGACTGGCAACTCTAACCTCAGGTAAATGGACCTGCTCCAGGAAAGTATAACATGCAGCCTGCTGTTATTATTATTATTTATTATTATAGCGACATTTATTCCATGGCGCTTTACATGTGAGGAGTGGTATACATAATAAAAAACAAGTACAATAATCTTAATCAATACAAGTCGCGACTGATACTTGAGGAGAGAGGACCCTGCCCGCGAGGGCTCACAATCTGCAAGGGATGGGTGAGAATACAGTTGGCGAGGGTAGAGCTGGTCATGCAGCGGTTTGGTTGATCGGTGGTTACTGCAGGTTGTAGGATTGTCGGAAGAGGTGGGTCTTCGGGTTCCTTTTGAAGGTTTCCACAGTAGGCAAGAGTCTGATATGTTGTGGTAGAGAGTTCCAGAGTAGGGGTGATGCGCAGGAGAAATCTTGCATGCGATTGTGGGAAGAGGAGATAAGAGGGGAATATAGAAGAGGATCGGAGGTTGCGTGTAGGTAAGTACCGGGAGACGAGGTCACAGATGTAAGGAGGAGACAGGTTGTGGATGGCTTTGTATGTCATGGTTAGGGTTTTGAACTGGAGTCTTTGGGTAATGGGGAGCCAGTGCAGTGATTGACAGAGGGGAGAGGCCGGGGAATAGCGGGGGGACAGGTGGATTAGTCAGGCAGCAGAGTTTAGAATAGATTGGAGGGGTGCGAGAGGCCACAGAGCAGGAGGTTGCAGTAGTCAAGGCGGGAGATGATGAGGGCATGGACTAGGGCTTTTGCATATTCTTGGTTGAGGAATGTGCGGATCCGGGAAATATTTTTGAGTTGAAGTCGGCAGGAAGTGGAAAGGGCTTGGATATGTGGTTTGAAGGAGAGATCAGTGTCAAGGATTACACCGAGGCAGCGAGCTTGTGGGACTGGGGAGAGCGGGCAGCCATTTACTTTAATGTATAGGTCTTTTGGGGGAGTCAAGTGAGATGTGGGAAAGATGATGAATTCTGTTTTGTCCATATTAAGTTTTAGAAATCTAGCGGAGAAGAAGGATTAAATAGCGGACAGACATTGTGGGATTCTGGTTAGTAGGGTGGTGATATCTGGTCCAGAGATGTAGATCTGTGTGTCGTCATCATGGAAATGATACTGAAAGCCGTGAGATTCTATGAGCTGTCCCAGGCCAAAGGTGTAAATGGAGAAGAGCAGGGGCCCTAGGACTGAACCTTGTGGGATTCCGAAAGATAGGGGGCGAGGTGAGGAGGTGGTGTGTGAATGGGAGAGGCTGAATGTCCGGTCTGTGAGGTATGACAAGATCCAGGATAGGGCCAAGTCTGTGATGCCAAGGGATGAGCATTTAGGAGAAAGACAGAAAAAAACCAACTCCTCCACCATGCTTGCTGCTGGGGCAGGGGGTGTGGGAAAGGTGGAAGCCACCATACAAAAGAGCAGCAGGAGAGGTTGTGTCAGAAGGGGTGAGTCAGGTTTCAGTGATGGCAAGGAAGGAAAGTTTGTGAGTAATGAAAAGATCATGGATGTAGGAAAGTTTGTTGCAGACAGAGCGAGCGTTCCATAGTGCTCCTGTTAGTGGGATTGGGGAAGTGGGGGCCGGGCAAATGGGTATAAGGTTAGAGAGGTTACGGAAAGTTGTTCTAGAGCGTGGATGGGAGGTAGAAATGACTGTGGGGATGTGATGAGGAGTGTCATGGTTCCCAATGGCAGGGACTCAGGCAAAAACGGACTAGCTCTAGGAATGATGGAATCTCAGATGACTGCGACGCTGAACCTAACACGCAACTAATAGTAGCCAGGGGGTGTGCCTACGTTTTATCCCTAGACACCTCGCACCAGCCGGAGATCTAGCTACTCCTAATAGAGGAATACACAGACCTGACTTGCCTCCAGGGAAACCCCAAAAGTGATAGTAGCCCCCCACATATAATAACGGTTAGGTAAGAGGAAAACACGTACGCAGTATGAATATAGATTCAGCAAAGAGAGGCCCTCTGACTAGATAGCAGAAAATACAAAAGAGGACTTCGCGGTCACCTCAAAACCCTAAACAGCCATCCTGAAATTACTTTAACTCCGTTATCAACTCATGACACCGGAGTAGTAATTTCAGATCACTAGAGCTTCCAGCAGCAAGAGAAATATAAATGCATGCTGGACAAACACAAAAAATGCCAAAGATCCAACTTAGCTGAATTGCAGACTTGGAGCAGGTAGCAAGCAACAGAGGTGCTCTGATAACATTGATTGCCGGCACTAGAATGACTGAGAAGCCAGACTAAATAGGAAACTCCCAGTTTCCTGATGGGAACAGGTGCAAGACAAAAGTCAGCCAGTACCACTAGTAACCACCAGAGGGAGCCCAAAAACAGAATTCACAACAGTACCCCCCCTTAAGGAGGGGGCACCGAACCCTCATGAGAACCACCAGGGCGATCTGGGTACGCCCTATGAAAGGCGCGAACCAAATCAGAGGCATGAACATCGGAAGCAGTCACCCAACAATTATCCTCCTGACCGTATCCCTTCCATTTAACCAAATATTGAAGTCTCCGTCTGGAAACGCGAGAGTCCAAAATCTTCTCCACAACATACTCCAACTCACCCTCCACCAGCACAGGAGCAGGAGGCTCAACAGAAGGAACAACCGGTACCTCGTACCTCCGCAACAACGACCGATGGAAGACATTATGAATGGTGAAAGATGCTGGTAGGTCCAAACGAAAAGATACAGGATTAAGAATCTCCAAAATCTTATAAGGACCTATGAACCGAGGTTTAAACTTAGGAGAAGAGACCTTCATAGGGACAAAACGAGAAGACAACCACACCAAGTCCCCAACGCGGAGACGATGACCCACACGACGATGACGATTAGCAAACTGCTGAGTCTTCTCCTGAGACAACTTCAAATTGTCCACCACATGACTCCAAATCCGGTGCAGTCTATCCACCACCGTGTCCACTCCAGGGCAATCCGAAGATTCCACCTGGCCAGATGAAAAACGAGGGTGAAACCCTGAATTGCAAAAGAAAGGAGAAACCAGAGTGGCAGAACTGGCCCGATTATTGAGGGCAAACTCTGCCAACGGCAAAAAGGCGACCCAATCATCCTGATCAGCAGACACAAAACACCTCAAATAAGTCTCCAAGGTATGATTAGCTCGCTCCGTCTGGCCATTAGTCTGAGGATGGAATGCAGATGAAAAAGACAAATCAATGCCCATCCTGGCACAGAACGCTCGCCAGAACATAGACACAAATTGAGACCCCCTGTCAGAAACGATGTTTTCCGGGATACCATGTAAACGAACCACATTCTGAAAAAATAAAGGAACCAACTCAGATGAAGAAGGCAATTTGGGCAAGGGTACCAAATGAACCATCTTAGAAAAACGGTCACACACCACCCAAATGACGGACATTTTCTGAGAAACCGGGAGGTCCGAGATAAAGTCCATAGAGATGTGCGTCCACGGCCTCTTCGGAATAGGCAAGGACAACAACAATCCACTAGCCCGAGAACAGCAAGGCTTGGCCCGAGCACAAACATCACAAGACTGTACAAAGGCACGCACATCCCGAGACAGGGAAGGCCACCAGAAGGACCTGGCCACCAAATCTCTGGTACCAAAAATTCCAGGGTGACCTGCCAACACAGAAGAATGAACCTCCGAGATGACTCTACTGGTCCACTCATCTGGAACAAACAGTCTCCCAGGCGGACAACGATCAGGCCTATCAGTCTGAAACTCCTGCAAAGCACGTCGCAAGTCTGGGGAGACAGCAGACAAAATCACCCCATCCTTAAGGATACCCGTAGGCTCAGAATCACCAGAGGAGTCAGGCTCAAAACTCCTAGAAAGGGCATCTGCCTTCACATTTTTCGAACCCGGCAAGTATGAAACCACAAAATTAAACCGGGAGAAAAACAACGACCAGCGCGCCTGTCTAGGATTCAGACGCCTGGCAGACTCAAGGTAAATCAGATTCTTGTGATCAGTCAAGACCACCACCTGATGTCTAGCACCCTCAAGCCAATGACGCCACTCCTCAAATGCCCACTTCAAAGCCAAGAGCTCCCGATTACCGACATCATAATTTCGCTCGGCGGGCGAAAACTTTCGAGAGAAGAATGCACATGGTCTCATCACCGAGCAATCGGGACTTCTCTGCGACAAAACCGCCCCCGCTCCAATCTCGGAAGCATCAATCTCGACCTGAAAAGGGAGTGAAACATCAGGCTGGCACAACACAGGGGCGGAAGAAAAGCGGCGCTTAAGCTCCCGAAAGGCCTCCACAGCCGCAGAGGACCAATTGGCAACATCAGCACCCTTCTTAGTCAAATCAGTCAGAGGTTTAGCAACACTTGAAAACCCAGTTATAAATCGACGATAGAAATTAGCAAAGCCCAAGAACTTCTGAAGACTCTTCAGGGAAGTAGGCTGCGTCCAATCACAAATAGCCCGAACCTTGACAGGATCCATCTCAACAGAAGAAGGGGAAAAAATATACCCCAAAAAGGAGATCTTCTGAACCCCAAAAATACACTTTGATCCCTTTACAAACAAAGAATTGGCCCGCAAAACCTGAAAAACCTTCCTAACCTGTTGAACATGCGACTCCCAGTCATCCGAAAAAATCAAAATATCATCCAAATACACAATCATAAATTTATCCAGGTATTTACGGAAAATATCGTGCATAAAGGACTGAAAGACTGAAAGAGCATTAGAAAGACCAAAAGGCATTACCAAATACTCAAAATGGCCCTCGGGCGTATTAAATGCAGTTTTCCACTCATCTCCCTGCTTAATCCGCACCAAATTATACGCACCCCGAAGATCAATCTTAGAGAACCACTTTGCCCCTTTAATACGAGCAAATAAATCAGTCAATAGTGGCAAAGGATACTGGTATTTGACTGTAATATTATTCAACAGGCGATAATCAATACAGGGCCTCAGGGAGCCATCTTTTTTACCCACGAAAAAAAAACCTGCTCCTAAAGGGGATGAGGATGGACGGATATGTCCCTTTTCCAAGGACTCCTTAATATACTCTCGCATAGCAGCATGCTCAGGCACAGACAGATTGAACAAACGACCTTTGGGAAACTTGCTGCCAGGAATCAAGTCTATAGCACAATCACAATCCCTGTGAGGGGGGAGAGAACTAAGTTTAGGCTCCTCAAAAACATCACAATAGTCAGACAAAAATGCTGGAACTTCAGAGGGAGTAGATGAAGCAATGGAAACCAAAGGTACTTCCCCATGAGCCCCCTGACATCCCCAGCTTAACACAGACATTGTTTTCCAGTCAAGGACTGGATTATGAGTTTGCAACCATGGCAATCCAAGCACTAAGACATCATGCAAGTTATGCAACACAAGGAAGCGAATCACCTCCCGATGGTCAGGAGTCATACACATAGTCACTTGTGTCCAGTATTGTGGTTTATTCCTAGCCAATGGTGTGGAGTCGATACCCTTCAGAGGGATAGGAACTTCCAAAGGCTCTAGGCTAAACCCACAGCATCTGGCAAAGGACAAATCCATAAGACTCAAGGAAGCGCCAGAATCCACATAGGCATCCACAGTAATAGATGATAATGAACAGATCAAAGTTACAGACAAAATAAACTTAGACTGTAAGGTGCCGATTGCAAAAGACTTATCAACCTTTTTTGTGCGTTTAGAGCATGCTGATATAACATGAGCAGAATCACCACAGTAGAAGCACAACCCATTTTTACGCCTATAATTCTGCCGTTCACTTCTGGACAGAATTATTATTATTATTATTATTATTTATTATTATAGCGCCATTTATTCCATGGCGCTTTACATGTGAGGAGGGGTATACATAATAAAAACAAGTACAATAATCTTGACCGATACAAGTCACAACTGGAACAGGAGGAGAGAGGACCCTGCCCGCGAGGGCTCACAATCTACAAGGGATGGGTGAGGATACAGTAGGTGAGGATAGAGCTGGTCGTGCAGCAGTTTGGTCGATTGGTGGTTACTGCAGGTTGTAGGCTTGTCGGAAGAGGTGGGTCTTCAGGTTCTTTTTGAAGGTTTCGATGGTAGGCGAGAGTCTGATATGTTGTGGTAGAGAGTTCCAGAGTAGGGGGGATGCACGAGAGAAATCTTGTATGCGATTGTGTGAAGAGGACATAAGAGGGGAGTAGAGAAGGAGGTCTTGTGAGGATCGGAGGTTGCGTGCAGGAAAGTACCGGGAGACGAGGTCACAGATGTATGGAGGAGACAGGGTGTGGATGGCTTTGTATGTCATGGTTAGGCTTTTGTACTGGAGTCTCTGGGTAATGGGGAGCCAGTGAAGGGATTGACAGAGGGGAGAGGCCGGGGAATAGCGGGGGGACAGGTGGATTAGTCGGGCAGCAGAGTTTAGAATAGATTGGAGGGGTGCGAGAGTGTTAGAGGGGAGGCCACAGAGCAGGAGGTTACAGTAGTCGAGGCGGGAGATGATGAGGGCATGGACTAGGGTTTTTGCAGATTCTTGGTTTAGGAATGTACGGATCCGTGAAATATTTTTGAGTTGGAGGCGGCAGGAAGTGGAAAGGGTTTGGATATGTGGTTTGAAGGAGAGATCAGTGTCAAGGATTACCCCAAGACAGCGGGCTTGTGGGACTGGGGAGAGTGGGCAGCCGTTTACTGTAATGGATAGGTTCGTTGGGGAGGTCGCGTGAGATGGGGGAAAGATGATGAATTCTGTTTTGTCCATGTTAAGTTTTAGAAATCTAGCGGAGAAGAATGATGAAATAGCGGATAGACATTGAGGGATTCTGGCTAGAAGGGTGGTGATATCTGGTCCAGAGATGTAGATCTGTGTGTCATCAGCATAGAGGTGATACTGAAAGCCGTGAGATTCTATGAGCTGTCCCAGGCCAAAGGTGTAAATGGAGAAGAGCAGGGGCCCTAGAACTGAACCTTGCGGGACTCCGACAGATAGGGGGCGAGGTGAGGAGGTGGTGTGTGAGTGGGAGACGCTGAATGTCCGGTCTGTTAGGTATGATGAGATCCAGGATAGGGCCAAGTCTGTGATGCCAAGGGATGAGAGGGTCTGGAGCAACAGGGAATGGTCCACTGTGTCAAAGGCAGAGGACAGGTCCAGGAGGAGGAGGATAGAGTAGTGCCGCTTGCTCTTGGCGGTTAATAGGTCATTGGTGACCTTAGTTAGGGCAGTTTCAGTGGAGTGGTGTGACCGGAAGCCAGATTGAAAGCGGTCGAAGAGGGAGCAGGAAGATAGATGGGAGGACAGTTCAAGATGGACGTGTTGTTCCAGTAGTTTTGAGGCATAGGGGAGAAGTGATATGGGGCGATAGCTAGATACAGAGGATGGGTCAAGAGAGGGCTTTTTGAGGATAGGTGTGATTGAGGCATGTTTAAAGCTTGAGGGGAAAACACCAGTTGTTAGTGATAGGTTGAAGAGATGGGTTAGGGTTGGGATGAAGATTGTGGTGAGGTTTGGGATGAAGTGGGATGGGATCGGATCAAGTGCGCAGGTGGTGAGATGCGATCTTGAGAGTAGAGTGGAGAGTCTGTCTTCTGTAATGGTGGAGAAGTTGGTTTTGGAGGTGGAGGGCAGGGAAGTCGGGAGGAAGGGTTCTGGGGGTTGTCGACTGAAACTGTCTCTGATGTTCTCAATCTTCTGCTTGAAAAATGAGGCAAAGTCTTCAGCAGAGATGAGTGGGGAGGGAGGAGGCGCTGGGGGGCGGAGGAGAGAATTGAAGGTGTTGAATAACTGTTTGGGGTTGTGGGACAGGGAGGAAATAAGAGATGAGAAGTAGGTTTGTTTTGCTGTGGCGAGTGTGGTCTTGAAGGTAGTGAGGGACTGTTTGAATGTGAATTCTATCACATTGCATATTCTCCGGTGCCTGCTCAGAAGACACCGCCAAATGGTGCACAGGTTTGCGCTCCCGTAAACGCCGATCAATCTGAATAGCCATAGTCATGGATTCATTCAGACCTGTGGGCGTAGGAAACCCCACCATGACATCTTTAACGGCGTCAGAGAGACCTTCTCTGAAATTCGCCGCCAGGGCGCACTCATTCCACTGAGTAAGCACAGACCATTTTCGAAATTTTTGACAATATATTTCAGCTTCATCATGCCCTTGAGAGAGGGCTATCAAGGCCTTTTCAGCCTGAATCTCCAAATTAGGTTCCTCATAGAGCAACCCCAGTGCCAGAAAAAACGCATCCACATTGAGCAGCGCAGGATCCCCTGGTGCCAATGCAAATACCCAATTCTGGGGGTCACCCCGCAACAAGGAAATAACAATTTTAACCTGCTGAGCGGGGTCTCCAGCGGAGCGAGATCTCAGAGAAAGATACAATTTACAATTGTGCTTAAAATTCAAAAAACGAGATCTATCTCCAGAAAAGAACTCAGGTATAGGAATCTTGGGTTCTGACATAGGAGCATGTATAACATAGTCTTGGATATTTTGAACCTTAGAAGCAAGAGTATTCAGGTTTGAAGCTAAACTCTGGATATCCATTTCTTAACAGCTGAGATCTGAGCCATTCAGGGGTTAAGAGGAGAGAAAAAAAAACAGCAGATTGCAATTATGGCTAGACAGAACTTCTGAGTAAAAAAAAAAAAAAAGTGTCAGAAACTTCTTTTTTCTCTCTTTCTTCAGCCAATACCTTTAATACATTCAGGCCGGCAATACTGTCATGGTTCCCAATGGCAGGGACTCAGGCAAAAACGGACTAGCTCTAGGAATGATGGAATCTCAGATGACCGCGACGCTGAACCTAACACGCAACTAATAGTAGCCAGGGGGTGTGCCTACGTTTTATCCCTAGACACCTCGCACCAGCCGGAGATCTAGCTACTCCTAATAGAGGAATACACAGACCTGACTTGCCTCCAGGGAAACCCCAAAAGTGATAGTAGCCCCCCACATATAATAACGGTTAGGTAAGAGGAAAACACGTACGCAGTATGAATATAGATTCAGCAAAGAGAGGCCCTCTGACTAGATAGCAGAAAATACAAAAGAGGACTTCGCGGTCACCTCAAAACCCTAAACAGCCATCCTGAAATTACTTTAACTCCGTTATCAACTCATGACACCGGAGTAGTAATTTCAGATCACTAGAGCTTCCAGCAGCAAGAGAAATATAAATGCATGCTGGACAAACAAACACAAAAAATGCCAAAGATCCAACTTAGCTGAATTGCAGACTTGGAGCAGGTAGCAAGCAACAGAGGTGCTCTGATAACATTGATTGCCGGCACTAGAATGACTGAGAAGCCAGACTAAATAGGAAACTCCCAGTTTCCTAATGGGAACAGGTGCAAGACAAAAGTCAGCCAGTACCACTAGTAACCACCAGAGGGAGCCCAAAAACAGAATTCACAACAGAGGAGGACCAGGATTTGGAGAGATATCACCGGCAGTGAGAAGGAGCAGGGAAAGTGTTAGCAGGTGGGAGCAGGAGAGGGCATGAGGTGGTTGTCTGTGTTCGGAGACAGAGGATTGTATGTTGAGGAACAGTTGTGAGGAGGAGGTGAGATGGATGGGGAGGATTGAAGAAGAGATGACCGTTCCTTACTATGTGTAGGGATTAGGGGAGTTAGCAGAAAGTGAAGGATTATAGGGATGAGAGTGAAAACAAACAGAAACATTGTTTACAGTGACTGTGTCCAGATACCTTCAGTTCCCTTCTGGTTCAATTCTGGATTAATTCTGAGCATCACACTTCTATCATACACTTATGTGATACACTGGGCAGACTGACATCTTGGCAGACTTATGCTATACAATATATGTGCAACAAAGTGCATTCAGGTGTGAAGCTGTGGGGAGTGGTCTCTGCTCATCTTGGTCAGATAATTAAGAGTGAGCCAGATGTATATGATCAAGGCAGAGTAAACAAGGTCATAAATAACATTGGGGATATTACAGGGGTCAGTTGAAAAGCATACCAAGTTTTTGCTACAGGCTGAGATAGGAAAGTTCAGTGCAAAAGCTGGATGACCTGTAGGGAGAATAGATAAATGGACATACTGATTAGAGTGTGATGATGTCAGATGGCGGGGTACAGTCTGTATACATCATTCTGGAATTAATTCTGAGGATCACACTTCTGTGACACACTTATGTGATACACAGGGCAGACTGTTCACCTTGTCTCTCATGGATTCTGTGGTCCATTCATATGGCCTGAGTCATGAGAGAAGAAGGGACGTCACGGAGGCCATGACTGCTCAGTTAAAGGGAACCTGTCACCCCCCTCAGGCGTTTGTAACTAAAAGAGCCATCTTGTGCAGCACAAATGAAGCATTCTGATACGGTGGCTCCTTTAGTTATGCTCCCTGCACACGCTGAAATAAACGTAATGCTGGAAGAGAAGGCGGCGCCCAGAGGCCATGAGTGACGGCTGTGCTGCGTCTGATTAGGAAGGAAAGTCCCGCCTCCCTGGCGATTTCAGGGTATGAGGGGGCACATTTTATAAACATTTATTTCAGCGTGTGCAGGCATCATAACTAAAAGAGCCACCGTGTCAGAATGCAGCATTTGTGCTGCACAAGATGGCTCTTTTAGTTACAAACGCCTAAGGGGGGTGACAGGTTCCCTTTAAGAAGGCATGGCCATTACCCGGGATAGTGAACACCTGAGAGAGCCGACACCTCCCAGTCACAGACTGGCTAGTTGAGCTGTCAATCAACACACCAACAGCTTAGCATGCCCCTGAACCTGACTGGATGGTCATGCTGTCAAAGTACTGACAGCTTCAGCAGGCCCCTGTACCAGATTGGACGGCCGAGCTGTCAGTAACTGCATTTATTTTACAAATTTGTTGGGTTCTTTTTTCACTGCTTAAATAAAAAAAAAATAAAGCAAGTTTGGCCTCGCCGTAATCGAACATTCTTACAGAATGAAAGCCCCAAAAAGCAATTGTGGAATTGTAGAACTGCATTTTTTCTGCCATTTTTCATGTATGGCTTTTGTTCCCGTATGATAAAGTGGATGGCGTCGTTCTGAACTACAAGCGCTTCCTGCAGGGACGAGTCCGCGTACGGAGAGAGAACAAGCGCTCCTTGCAGGGACGAGCCCACGTACGGAGGGTGAACAAGCGCTCCCTGCGAGGGACGAGCCCGCGTACGGAGGGAGGACAAGCGCTCCCTGCAGGGACGAGCCCGCATATGGAGGGAGGACAAGCACTCCCTGCAGGGACAAGCTGTCAGGACTCTTAACATTTTTTACCTTTTGTGCATTACTGCCCTTTTCCAAGATGGCGTCTTTGGTCTCGTGCACTGTGTCTTCCTGCTATAAAACTCCACCCCAGCCTTCAGTCTGTGCTAGAGTATTCTGCCTTGCATCCAGCTCCTGACCTCTGATTACTCCCTGGCTACACACCTGCTCCTGTGAACCTGTGTGGTGATCCTGCTACTCAGCTGAGTTCCTGCTGAATACACAAGTTTCCAGTAATCCTCCTTCATCTGCTGTTCGTGTTTACTTCCATCTGCATTTGCTGGACCTGTAAGCTGTGCTGCTCTGCAATAACCTGAGACTATTAACCAGGCCTCCCTGGTTGAGCTAAGATATGATTTGAACTGCCTTATAAGCTTATCTATCTGTGTCTGGACTAAGACAAGGATTTATTCGTGTCAAGTATCCTCAAGAATAACTGTGCTTCATAGACTTTCTGCGTGATTGCATTTTCCTCTGAAGTTTCCTATAGACTGCTAAGCTGCGTTTATTATTTGCACCAAGTGTTGTGGACTTGAGTTTCTCTCTCCACCTGTTTGAATCACCGTGTGATAATATAGACTTTACCACTTATAAAACTGTGTCCTGTAGTTGTCTTGTTCCACGCAAAGAGTCTCCTGAGTTATCCCCTATAATTATTTCAGGATACTCTAGCCTAAAAAAAAAAAAGAAAGGAGACTGCTGGAACAATGACTGCAGAAAGCAGATTAGAGCAGGTGTTTTCCATAATTAGATCACTGCAGAAAGATGTGGAAGGTCTGCAAAAGAAGTTTGGAAGCTTTTGTCAAGGTGAAAATATATATCTTTATACCCTTTTTGTACTGCTATACTCTTATTCTGTGAAACAATAAGTTTTCCCTTGCTTGCAGATGTAATTGTATTTAAAATGGCTGCCAGTGTTCACCTTTGCTCTACTTTCGTTTCTGAGGAGTCAAGTATCATTTCTTCTGAAATCGAAACTTGAGGAATGTGAAGAAAGGAGGATTCGCCAGGAGACATCAGGACAAATCAGAAAGACTGAATACTAGACATATACTGCTTAAACCCCGCCTATTGCATTCCTTCTCCTAACACACAATATAGTACTGTGTATCCAGAAATAAACGCAGTTGCTGTGATCGTTGCCGACACTTGTGGACACACGAGCATCAACTAAGATTGAACTAGCCTTTGTCTGACTCATTCTTACCCGGTACCAGATGCTCTGCTCATACTTTAATTTGGGATGACTGGTGAATGAGGGTTATTGTCGTGACGACCCCGACACTTTGAACACAATCAACAAGTGTTTAGACAAACTTCGCAGGACTTGAGCACCCGCATGGCAGCCCAGGAAAACAAACTTGCTGGCATAGAGTCCCAGTATGGACGGGCTTTTCAGGACTTAAGCACACAAATAGCTGCACAAGTGACTTTACCCTCTGGGCAACCGCCACCAGCTAGCCCACCTAAGTTGCCCCCATTCAGATTTAATGGTGATCGCGACAAATTTTGTGGCTTTGTGAATCAATGTATGCTATATTTTGATGTGCATGCTGACCGTTTTCCTACTGATAGATCCAAAGTATTGTGTGTAATAATGCTACTGACCTCACGAGCGCTCGCCTGGGCGAATCCGATGATTGAGTCTCGTGACCCACGGTTAAATAACTTGGATGATTTCTTGGCCGCTATGGCATTAATGTTTGATGACCCTAATAGCCGTGCAACCGCTGAATCTGCTTTGTTGTCTTTACGCCAGGCTAAACGTTCTGTTATTGAGTATGCCACTGAATTCAGGAGATTAGCGGTAGATACCAATTGGGACAGTTATGCACAATTGCCTATTTTTAAAAGGGGTCTGTCTAGTATTGTAAAAGATGAATTAGCCCGCTCTGAGTCACCACAAGAGCTAGAGACATTTATACAGCATTGTGTGCGCATAGACATTCGCCTTACTGAGCGTAGGCAGGAGAAATTTGCTGCATATAACCGTGTTTCTAACTTTTCCCTTCCTTCCAAAGAGCCTGCAGGTAAAACCTCTCGAGAGGTGGAGGAGGTGCCCATGCAAATTGATTCCGTTCAGAGGCGCGAGATCAATGAGCGCCGGGAGCATCGCCTTCGTGAAAGTCTATGTTTCTACTGCGGCCAGTCTGACCACTTCTTGATCAATTGTCCTAAGTGTCCTAGACGGCCTAACAAGGTGCTAGCAGCAATAGAGGAGTATGACAACTGTGATGATGAATCTGACATCTCTGAATGTAGACTGCCTTTAAACGCTGTATTCCATTCACTTTCTATGACTTCACCCCCCAAGGAGCTTAAGGAAAAGAACTCTCACTGTTCTCTCCCTATTAAGATCCTGTGTTCAGGACAGTGGATTTCCAGTGCAGCTATGATTGACTCTGGTGCAGGTGGCAATTTCATGGATATCGCATTTGCCAAGGAACATGGTATTAAAATTCAGCAAAGAGCCTCTCCAATTACCATGGAAACAGTGGATGGGTCACCTTCAATCTCTGGGCCTGTGGATCAGGAGACCGTACCCCTTGATATTTTGATGGAGCCTAATCATCAGGAGCAACTTTCTTTCTTGCTAACTTCTCCTCATTTCCTGTGATTTTAGGCATTCCTTGGTTGTGTTCTCAGAACCCAATTATCAACTGGGAAACCAAGGAGATTATCTTCCTAACAAGGAGCAACTCAGCGTTAACAGAAGCTGTCCCTGAGTCCACGGCTACGGAACCACATGTACAGGTATTTTCTTTACCTCCAGCTTATAAAGAGTTCTCTGACATCGGTGACAAGAAGAATGCAAATCAGCTTCATCCACACAGGCATTATGACTGTCCCATTGAGCTGCTTCCCGGGGCAGCCATTCCTTTTGGTAATGTATACCCTTTGGCGGCACCTGAGCTTCAAGCCTTAAAGGAGTATATTGATGAAAATCTGGCAAAAGGCTTCATACGTCCTTCTTCCTCACCAGCAGGGGCACCTATCTTTTTTGTAAAGAAGAAGGATGGGACCCTGAGACCCTGTGTTGACTATCGAGAACTCAATAAGGTAACTGTACGAAACCGTTACCCTTTGCCTCTGATTCCCGAATTACTGGAAAGAGTCCGCCATGCTAAGGTGTTCTCTAAACTGGATCTTCGTGGGGCTTATAATTTGGTGCGTATTCATCCAGGGGATGAGTGGAAGACAGCATTCAGATGCCGGTATGGACTCTTTGAATCTATTGTGATGCCCTTCGGGCTTTGTAACGCCCCTGCAACATTTCAACACCTTGCTAATGACATTTTCAGAGATTTGTTGGACCAGTTTGTAGTGATCTATTTGGACGATATACTAATCTTTTCTGACTCTCTACAGGAACATGAAGAACATGTCAAAACTGTTTTAAGACATCTGAAAGAGAACCATCTGTATATTAAGCCAGAGAAATGCGAGTTCCATCATTCTGAGATACAGTTCTTAGGTTATATCATCTCTCCCCATGGGCTGAACATGGAATCTGGTAAGATTCAGGCTATCCTTGACTGGCCGGTACCCAAGAACGTTAAGGAGGTCCAATGTTTTATTGGTTTTGCAAATTTCTAAAAGAGCCACCTTGTTAGAATGCAGCATTACAGCTGCACAAGGTGGCTCTTTTAGTTTATAACGGCTGGAGGGGGTGACAGTGGCTCTTTAAGATCTGTTTCACATCAGCACCACTGTTGATATACCCAGATCCAACACTTCCTTTCATTGTGGAGGTGGACGCTTCTGATAATGCTTTGGGGGCAATTCTCTCCCAAAGAACTGGAGAGAAGGGTCTGCTACATCCTTGTGCTTTCTTTTCCCGTAGACTAACCTCAGCAGAGAAGAATTACAATGTGGGAGACAAGGAATTGCTGGCTATTATTGCGGCTTTCAAAGAATGGAGGCATCATCTGCAAGGAGCTGCACAACAGATCATAGTGTTAACTGACCATCGCAATCTAGAGTTCCTTAGATCCGCTAGATGTCTTTCTCCTTGTCAGGCTCGTTGGAACTTATTTTTAAATCAATTTAACTTTGGTATCTCGTAACGTCCAGGTTCTCGTAATGGGAAGGCTGATGCTTTATCCCAAATCCATGCTTCGGATTCCGTACCTGGAGCCCCATCCAAGACCATTCTATCTGATGCCAATTTCATCGGAGTTATCCATGATCAGGACTTGTGGAAGGAGTGCAGGGAGGCCTATGAAGGTGATGTATTTCTGGCCAACCCACCTGTGGATATTAATCTTGTCTTTAAGGGTGGCATGTGGTTCAGAGATCGACGTATCTACGTCCCTGAGGTCGCTCTACGTCCCTGAGGACGTATCTACGTCCCTGAGACACAAGAGTTTCTGAGCTGATTCTTCTGGTGGCCAATTTGCCTGAAGGATACCAAGGACTATGTTCTCTCTTGCGAGGTATGTGCCTGTTACAAGACTCATGTGGCACCTACGGGTCTTCTACAACCATTACCTGTTCCATCCCGCCCTTGGGGGTCTATATCAATGGACTTTATTGTGGAGCTGCCTACATCGGGGGGCATGAACACAATCATGGTGATAGTTGATCGCCTGACTAAAGCTGCTCATTTTGTTCCGTGCACCGGCCTCCCCTCAGCTAAAGATGCAGTGAACTTGGTTATACAGAATGTCTTTCGGTTGCATGGGGTTCCCGGATGAGATCATCTCTGACCGTGGAGTACAGTTCACTTCAAGATTCTGGAAGGGGTTTTGCTCTGCACTCAATATTAATGTCTGTCTCTCTTCCGCTTACCATCCCCAGACAAATGGTCAGACTGAGCGTACCAACCAGACGCTGGAACAATATCTAAGATGTTATGTCAGCCATCTCCAGGATGATTGGTTGGAGTTGTTGCCGTTAGCCGAATTTTCATATAATAATTCTCAGAGCGCCTCCACTAAATTTACACCTTTCTTTGCCAATCTGGGTTATCATCCATGTATTTTACCTAGGTCTCCAATTAATTCTCCAGTTCCGCAGTGGAGGAAAGGCTGACTGCGATGAGGCAAAATCTGGAGGTTCTGAAGGAATCCCTGACCACAGCTCAAGAACATTATAAGAGATCGGCTGATAGATTCAGTAAACCTGCACCCATGTTCAAGGTAGGAGATTCCGTGTGGTTAGCAACTAAGAATCTGAAGTTAAACATTCCTTCACAAAAACTTGGACAGAAATTCATTGGCCCTTTCAAGATCAACGGTATTGTGAGCTCTGTGGCCTGCCGGCTGAAGCTACCTAGGACAATGAAGGTACACCCAGTTTTTCATGTATCTTTACTAAAGCCTGTATCTCCTAATACCTTCCAGGGACATGTTGTGCCACCTCCGCAGCCTGTGGTGATTGATGGGCAAGAACAATTTGTGGTGGAGGAAATTATTGATTCCAGGATTTGCAGGAATCGGCTCCAATCTAATATATAAAGCTGAATGTGTGTGTGTGTGTATGTATGTATGTATGTATGTATGTCCGGGATTGGCATCTGAACCGTAGCAGCTACAGCCACAAAATTTTGCACAGTCACACGTCTGGACCCCGAGAGCGTCATAGGCTATGTTGTGAGGTGAAATTTTAACCCCGCGCTTTCCAATTCACCAAACAATTTTGCCCCTATCTACATAATGGGGAAAAAGTGAAAGGAAAAGTGTTGGAGGCGTCGCAGCTACAGGCACAAAATTTTGCACAGTCACACGTCTGGACCCTGAGAGCGTCAAAGCTATATTGTGAGGTGAAATTTTAACCCCGCGCTTTGCAAGTCACCAAACAATTTTGCCCCTATCTACATAATGGGGAAAAAATGAAAGGAAAAGTGTTGGAGGCAAATTAACAGCTGCCAGATGTGAACAAGGGGGACTTAAAGAATGACAGCGATGGCACCAAAGAGTATATACTGTACAGTTGCTAAGGTAGGGCCCCAACATGGGATAATCACACCACCACGGGGATATGAACACACACACAAAATGCGCCACACACTACCACGTGCTCGAACACATATACCACCCTCAGTGCACATTTCACCACACATACACCAACCTCGCCACATAAAAGTAGAAACACAAAAGTCGCCGCTCAAAACTCGCCACGCGCAAAACTCTCCACATGCAAAACTCGCCACACGTGCAAAACTCGCCACACGCAAAACTTGCACACGCAGAAAAATTGCCACACGCAGAAAAATTGCCACATGCACAAAAGTTGCAACACATGCAAAAGTTGCCTCACACAAAACTTGCACATACTCAAAAGGCACCACACATAAAACTCGCCACGCGCAAAACTCGCCATGCGCAAAACTTGCTGCACACAACTTGCTACACTAACCTGTCACATGCAACTCGACACACAAAAAGTTGCTACACGCATGTCGCCACACAAAACTCATCTCACAAAAGTCCCTACATGCATGTCGCCACACGCAACTCAACACACACAACTTGACACACGAAACTCGCCCTAAAACACACACAAGTCTGGTATCCTTCAAAAATAAAAATCTGATTAATAAGCAGACAAACTACAAGAGCAACAAATGTACCATATAGGAATCCGGCAGCTGTCAGTCACATGACCAGTCTATTATGTGTATGTGTGAGCTAATATATACTGCCAGGGGGTGGGCTTACTGTTGGCTGGGGATTTATCAGGCTGCCATTTTAGCTTACAAATACTGAGGTAAAAATACTGACCAAATAACGTGTGAACGAGGGCTAATACAGGAGGAGATGGCATACAGCTATATACTATATACAGGAGATGACACACAGGTATATACTATTTACAGGGGAGATGACACACAGGTATATACTATATACAGGAGGAGATGACACACAGATATATACTATATACAGGAGAGATGACACACAGGTATATACTATATAGAGGAGGAGATGACATACAGGTACATACTACATACAGGAGGAGATGACATACAGGTATATACTATATACAGGAGGAGATGACACACAGGTATATACTATATACAGGAGCAGATTACCTACAGGTATATAGTATATACAGGAGGAGATGACACAGGTATATGCTATGTATAGGAGGAGATGACATACAGGTATATACTATATACAGGAGATGACACACAGATATATACTATATATAGGTGAGATGACACACAGGTATATACTATATACAGGAGATTACATACAGGTATATCTAATATATAAAGCTGAATGTGTGTATGTATGTATGTGTGTATGTCCGGGATTGGCATCTGTACCGTCGCAGCTACAGCCACAAAATTTTGCACAGTCACACGTCTGGACCCCGAGAGCGTCATAGGCTATGTTGTGAGGTGAAATTTTAACCCCGCGCGTTCCAATTCACCAAACAATTTTGCTCCTATCTACATAATGGGGAAAAAGTGAAGGGAAAAGTGTTGGAGGAAAATTGACAGCTGCCAGATGTGAACAATGAGGACTTAAAGAATGAGAGCGATGGCGACAAAGAGTATATACCGTACAGTTGCTAAGGTGGGGCCCCGACATGGGATACTCACCACACACGGGGATATGAACACAAACACAAAATACGCCACACACTACCACGTGCTTGAACACATATACCACCCTCAGCACACATTTCACCACACACACACACCAACCTCGCCACATAAAAGTCGAAACACAAAAGTCACCACTCAAAACTCGCTACATGCAAAACTCGCCATATGCAAAACTAGGCTCACGCAAAACTCGCCACACGTGCAAAACTCACCTCATGGAAAACTCACCTCATGCAAAACTTGCACACACAGAAAAATTGCCACATGTACAAAAGTTGCACCACATGCAAAAGTTGCCTCACACAAAACTTGCACATACTCAAAATGCACCACACATAAAACTCGCCACGCGCAAAACTCGCCATGCACAAATCTTGCTGCACACAACTTGCTACACTAACCTGTCACATGCAACTCAACACACAAAATGTTGCTACACGCATGTCGCCACACAAAACTCATCTCACAAAAGTCGCTACATGCATGTCGCCACACGCAACTCAACACACACAACTTGACACATAAAACTCGCCCTAAAACACACACAAGTCTGGTATTGTCCTTCAAAAATAAAAATCTGATTAATAAGCAAACTACAAGAGCAACAAATGTACCATATAGGAAATACGGCAGCTGTCAGTCACATGACCTGTCTATTATGTGTATGTGTGAGCTAATATATACTGCCAGGGGGGAGGGCTTCCTGTTGGCTGGGGATTTATCAGGCTGCCAATAGCAACCAATCACAGCTCAGCTTCTATTTTGCTACAGTTAATTAACCTGAGCTCTGATTGGTTAATATAGGCAACAAAGACATTCTCAGTATAACAAAGCTAATATATGTTGTGAAATGCTTCTATTTGCTTAGTTTTTGCCTTTTAATAATTACATTTCTATCTATTTGTTTTGTGGTTTTTGTGTGCAGAATAAATTTTTGTTAACACATTCTATTTTGCTAACAGCAGTCATTAACCCGGGCGAAGCCGGGTAGTACAGCTAGTCTAATATATAAAGCTGAATGTGTGTATGTGTGTGTGTATGTATGTATGTATGTATGTATGTATGTCCGGGATTGGCATCTGAACCGTCGCAGCTGCAGCCACAAAATTTTGCACAGTCACACGTCTGGACCCCGAGGGCGTCATAGGCTATGTTGTGAGGTGAAATTTTAACCCCGCGCTTTCCAATTCACCAAACAATTTTGCCCCTATCTACATAATGGGGAAAAAATGAAAGGAAAAGTGTTGGAGGCAAATTAACAGCTGCCAGATGTGAACAAGGGGGACTTAAAGAATGAGAGCGATGGCGCCAAAGAGTATATACTGTACAGTTGCTAAGGTGGGGCCCCAACATGGGATAATCACCACACCGCCACAGGGATATGAACACACACACAAAATGCGCCACACACTACCACGTGCTCGAACACATATACCACCCTCAGTGCACATTTCACCACACATACACCAACCTCGCCACATAAAAGTCGAAACACAAAAGTCGCCGCTCAAAACTCGCCACGCGCAAAACTCTCCACATGCAAAACTCGCCACACGTGCAAAACTCACCTCATGGAAAACTCGCCACACGCAAAACTTGCACACGCAGAAAAATTGCCACATGCACAAAAGTTGCAACACATGCAAAAGTTGCCTCACACAAAACTTGCACATACTCAAAAGGCACCACACATAAAACTCGCCACGCGCAAAACTCGCCATGCGCAAAACTTGCTACACACAACTTGCTACACTAACCTGTCACATGCAACTCGACACACAAAAAGTTGCTACACGCATGTCGCCACACAAAACTCATCTCACAAAAGTCGCTACATGCATGTCGCCACACGCAACTCAACACACACAACTTGACACACGAAACTCGCCCTAAAACACACACAAGTCTGGTATTATCCTTCAAAAATAAAAATCTGATTAATAAGCAGAAAAACTACAAGAGCAACAATTGTACCATATAGGAATCCGGCAGCTGTCAGTCACATGACCAGTCTATTATGTGTATGTGTGAGCTAATATATACTGCCAGGGGGAGGGCTTCCTGTTGGCTGGGGATTTATCAGGCTGCTAATTTAGCTTACAAATACTGAGGTAAAAATACTGACCAAATAACGTGTCAACGAGGTCTAATACAGGAGGGGATGACATACAGACATATACTATATACAGGAGGAGATGACACACAGGTATATATTATATACAGGAGCAGATTACCTACAGATATATAGTATATACAGGAGGAGATGACATACAGGTATATGCTATGTATAGGAGGAGATGACATACAGGTATATGCTATGTATAGGAGGAGATGACATACAGGTATATACTATATAAAGGAGGAGATGACACACAGATATATACTATATATAGGTGAGATGACACACAGGTATATACTATATACAGGAGGAGATTACATACAGGTATATACTATATATAGGAGGAGATGACATACAGGTATATACTATATACAGGGGACATGACACACTGCAGGTATATACTATATACAGGGGAGATGACATACAGGTATATACTATATACAGGAGATGACATACAGGTGTATACTATATATAAGGGAGATGACAAACATGTATATACTGAGGTGAAAATGAAAAGGTGTGAGTGCAACATGAGAGGAGTGAGGGAAAATAGTGGAGTGATCGGAAAATGACAGATGTGAGGTCGAAATGACAAGTGTTATGGGGGAATGAGAGGAGTGAGGGGGAAAATAAGAGGAGTGAGGGGGAAAATGAGAGGTGTAAGGGAGAAAATGAGAGATGTGAGGGGGAAAATGAAAGATGTGAGGGGGAAAATGAGAGGCGTGATGGGAAAATAAGAGAAGTGAGGTGCTATAACTAACTACAGATATTTACTATGCCCAGGCAACGCCGGGCTCTTCAGCTAGTATCTGATAAGATAGCAGGGATATCCCCCTGAGGAAGACTCTTCGGAACCTGTGGAAAACATCAATGCCCAACAGAAGATTTCTCGTTTTCATCAGAGATTCCCTGAGAAACCAGGTCCAGGATCGTCCTGAGGCCGCTTCTAAGGAGGGAGTAATGTCAGGACTCTGAACATTTTTTACCTTTTGTGCATTACTGCCCTTTTCCAAGATGGCGTCTTTGGTCTCATGTGCACTGTGTCTTCCTGCTATAAAACTCCACCCCAGCCTTCAGTCTGTGCTAGAGTATTCTGCCTTGCATCCAGCTCCTGACCTCTGATTACTCCCTGGCTATACACCTGCTCCTGTGAACCTGTGTGGTGATCCTGCTACTCTGCTCTGAGTTCCTGCTGCATACACAAGTTTCCAGTAATCCTTCTTCATCTGCTGCTCGTGTTTACTTCCATCTGCATTTGCTGGACATGTAAGCTGTTGCTGCTTTGCAATAACATGAGACTATTAACCAGGCCTCCCTGGTTGAGCTAAGATATGATTTGAACTGCCTTATAAGCATATCTATCTGTGTCTGGACTAAGACAAGGATTTATTTGTGTCAAGTATCCTCAAGAATAACTGTGCTTCATAGTCTTTCTGCGTGATTGCATTTTCCTCTGAAGTTCCCTATAGACTGCTAAGCTGCGTTTATTATTTGCACCAAGTGTTGTGGACTTGAGTTTCTCTCTGCACCTGTTTGAATCACCGTGTGATAATATAGACTTTACCACTTATAAAACTGTGTCCTGTAGTTGTCTTGTTCCACGCAAAGAGTCTCCTGAGTTATCCCCTATAATTTTTACACAAGCCCGCGTACGGAGGGAGAACAAGCGCTCCCTGCAGGGACGAGCCCGCGTACGGAGGGAGGACAAGTGCTCCCTGCAGGGATGAGTCCGCGTACGGAGAGAGAACAAGCGCTCCCTGCAGGGACAAGCCTGCGTACGGAGAGAGGACAAGCGCTCCCAGCAGGGACGAGCCCGCGTACGGAGGGAGGACAAGCTCTCCCTGCAGGAACGAGCCCGCGTACGGAGGGTGAACAAGCGCTCCCTGCAGGGACGAGCCCGCGTACGGAGGGAGAACAAGCTCTCCCTGCAGGGACGAACCCACGTACAGAGGGAGGACAAGCACTCCCTGCAGGGACAAGCCCGCGTATGGAGGGAGAACAAGCTCTCCCTGCAGGGATGAGCCCGCATACAGAGGGAGGACAAGCACTTCCTGCAGGGATGAGCCCGCGTATGGAGGGAGAACAAGCACTCCCTGCAGGGATAAGCCCGCGTACGGAGTGAGAATAAGAGCCCGCGTACGGAGGGAGAATAAGCGCTCCCTGCAGGGACGAGCCCGCTTACGGAGGGAGGACAAGCGCTCTCGGCAGGGACGAGCCTGGATAAAAACGTGACTGCGGAGAGGGAAAAATGAACGTGCAAAAAGGAAAAACTGCTCAGTCCTTAAGGGGTTAAGCAGCAATTTCCTCCGTCTTGCACTTTTGTGGGGTCTTTGTACTTAGATTGACAGCTGCTTTATTAGTGAGGTGCTCTTATTTGGGGGGGATGTTATGACAGTATTAGGTGTGGGAGCTGTACAGTGCACCATGTTATGATATATAACTGAGGTGAAATATCTCAGAGTAGAGAGGACTGGAGGCAAAAATTCCCTCACACCTCTAATACACAGGCAGTTCATCCTGTCCTGGACTCCTGGCAGAGGGCGACGCTGCCCACACTAAACATGGCGGCGTCTCGCGAGAACGCCCTGCGGATGCCAACGTCACGCCGCCCCCTGACGTCACTTCCGGTATTTACATTGCTGCGAATAGAGATGGAAGACGAGGGTCTCCGCCGGGCGCTGCGGTGACCGTGGTGAGTGTCGGTGTTATGTGGGGGCGTGTGACGTCATGTGTGCTGGAGACTCTGGTGTGAGGTCACTGCAGTAGAAAGCCGCAGATAGTAGTCACCCTGCGGACGCACTGGTGTGACCGAGTTACAGGACGTACGACTTGGTCCTTTTTTTTTTTTAAAGAAAATTTACTTTTAGGAGCTGAAACTTTTTTGCATTTTTTTTTCATTTGAGAATATATTTTTAATTTTATTTTTTTAACAATTTAACCTTGAGACAGAAAAAAATATTTTCAGTGTCCAGATCCGGCTGTGTCATCAATAGTGTGCGAGTGAGGGCCGCCCCGATCCGCTGATTGGCTGCAGCGGTCACATTACTGTGTTACACAAGCGGTGCTGGAGGCGAATACAAAGGGCTGGGGGGTTTGTTGTTGGGGGGGTCTCGCATGGGACTATAACTTGGGAAGGGGCTGTGGACGGCCCCTCTGACTTTAGAAACTGTAATGTTTATTTTTTTATGCTGCCATTATTTCCAGCTGTTTTTTTTTTTTTTGTAGCCTCTTTCTTTTTTTTTTTCTTATTTGTTTTTTTTGTTTTATGTATTTGTGTGTGTTTAGTGTAAAAAAATACATATATAACTTTTTTTTTTTTTTCTTTATCACTTTTCTTTTTTTTCCATTTGGCAGATGGTTGTAAGAAAGAACAATGATGTTTTGCTTTTAATGTTTCTCCATGGAAATAATCAGGTTGTTACAGTGATAAAAATTGTTTAGAATTTTGTCTATATTAACCCCTTCTTATTATACAGGTTTATTTTTATATATTTTTCTAACGGCCATAACATGATTTTTTTTTTATATATATATTCTTTTGTCAACACAGTCCTATGATTTGTTGTTGTTTTTTTTTTTGCTGGGGTGAGTTGTCTTTTTGATTGACACAATACATACCGTACTTATCAGACCATATACTGTAGAATGAGGGGGAGGGGAAATCCGAATGGATTGAAACTGGGAAGATAGAATAAAAACAACAATCTCTCCATTGTTTTTGGATTCTGTTTTTACGGTGTTAATTGTATGCAAAAAAAAAACTTGGAAATTTTGATTCTCCAGGTCAGTACAAGGACAGCAATAGCAAAGTTGTTGTTTTTTTTTTTTTCTTCTTTGCAGCTTTTACAGGCCTGGACAATTAATTTTGTATTTTGATAAATCTAACTTTTTTTTGGGGGGGGATGCAGTGATGCCAAATAGGTTTGTTTTATTTTTTTTTTTTATGGGTAGAAGGATAATTCACATTTGGGGTACATTTGCAGCGGCCAGATATTACAGCATTGTGAATAAGATTTTAAGAAATCCCATCTCCACTGTGTGTGTACAGGCGCCCTCGGCTTCCCTGTGGAGACGCACATGCGGCTCATCTTTCCAGACTGCGGCATGTCAATTTGACTTGTGGAGACATAAGATAAATCTCCCCAATAGAATGTATTGGGCGCGGTGATTCCGCACAGTTCACTTAATACAATGCGGAGTCACCTGCGTTCAATAGACTGCAGCGCTTTGGACGGAGCGGACATGTTCTGCGCCCAACGCGCTGCTACCGATTACTGACCGACTGCACCTACCCTTATAGATGTGGTTTGTTGTTGTGTTTTTTTTTTTGAGCCTTTTTTAGGGGGCAATATCGTAATATTATATACATCCATACTATTATATAGTGTAAATCCGTTTCCTATGATCATCAGCCCGTGGCTGAGCTTCTCAGGAGGGCCAAGATGGCAGCTCTGGGGCCTTCACCTGCCATAATGACCCATAAGTTCCCTGAGATCATGAGGCGAGGGGCTGATGGGAGCCTGTGCGCTGTCCACCAGCAAACCACTCCAGTTCTACAGTGTCCTCTAAATGGTTAATCAGTTGCTGCATTTAGCCATGTATCCTGGCTATGTAACTGCCGCCATTGTGTGCCCTCTCGAGCTCAGCTCCCCCGCTAAAGGAGGATGGGCTTTCAAAGTGGCACTGCATCAATGATTGGCTGTGGCTGTTAAGGGGTTAAACCACCTAGGAAGGGGTTAAAGAGCCGAGCTGCAGTACCGGAGATTGGCCAGGGGGCTGTGCTGTTCTGGGTTCTAATACTGTTTACATCCAGCGCCTGTGATCGGCGAATAGCTGATTATTAGGGGGTACTGTGCGTCAGCCCCCTGCCCACCTGGTAATGAGTCCCTATCCTATTATCCCCCCGCCTGTGATCTGCGAATAGCTGATTATTAGGGGGTACCGCGCGTCAGCCCCCTGCCCACCTGGTATCGAGTCCCTATCCTATGGATATTATCTTTTACAGATTCAGTACATTAATAGTCCATCGTAAGAGTCCCCAGTTAAAAAAAAAGGTGAAATCTAAACCTGCATGTGTGCCCCCTGGCGAAGCTGATCTGCCCCCGCACCCTCACTAATCCTCACTGTATCCTCTGCCAGGTTTGCTGGTGACGACACTTCCATGGAATTTTGCCCGTGGGAGATCTGGCAGCGTGCACACGTGGTGAGCGTTTAGCTTGGGTATGTCCTGGGTTCTTACTCTGCAGGGCGGTGGATGGCGTTATCTAGGGCAGCGGTAAGCCCGTGTTCTCGGATGTCCTGTGTACGTACAGTAGATGCGCGGCCACCGGATCCCGTGTAATCCCCTGTCCCTTGACTCAGCGCATTCTCTCCGTCTGACGCTTGTGTATGTGATTATGTGACGTCCGCCGCCATCTGCTCACCCTGCGTCTATAAATACCTGGATAAAGTGCGACTGCTGCAGAAAGTGTAAGGACACGTGACGTCCACAGGGGGCAGGACTGCTGTCCATACACCTGCCCATCTCATCCACACACTTCTGGTCACACAAGATAACCCCTCGCCTATCATTGTGCAACACCAGCCCTGACCAATTACCCTCAATACACCCATAATCTATCAGAATTAAAGGGCTTGTCCACTACTACTTTATATTTTAGAAATGGACCCATGGTAGTCCAAAAATAAAGACCCCCTCAATGCCTCTTGTGGTCCCTGCTGACCTCTATCCAGGGGTGGACATCACATGAGTATTCAAGGAAAACCATGCCCTTGTATCTTGCATGCTTTAAGATTAAAGCTGTGTGATGTGGTTTATCAATCTGCCGTGTAACTACAACTCCCAGCATGCTCTGCTAGATTGGCGCATGCATTTGTTACCTAAGAAGCGTACAGGTGCTGATTTCCAGCCAGGGTGCATCATATTGTGCTGTTACTGGCCG
This sequence comes from Ranitomeya variabilis, assembly GCF_051348905.1. Classification (NCBI taxonomy): domain Eukaryota; kingdom Metazoa; phylum Chordata; class Amphibia; order Anura; family Dendrobatidae; genus Ranitomeya; species Ranitomeya variabilis. Next base: position 1,062,409,061 of record NC_135233.1, read on the forward strand.
CCATGTCTACATCTGTATGCAGTGAGCTCCCCCTAGTGGTGGCCGCAGGCTGCTAGAAATGTTATCGCTCGCCTCTATGGCTATACAGAGGGCTTGGTGCTGCGTTTCAGAACAGCAGGCAAAAAAACAAAAAATAAGTATTTCAGGCTAACACTTGCTTTTTTTTTTTTTTTTTTGCTACAACTGTTTCACCACTTTGTGCTTCTTTTCAGCAAAGTTATGGGAACAAGGCAGTTCTCTGGGCAGCGCTACATAGAAATATTCCACCTTGTCATCCTCCATGTTTCTTTTGTAGAAGGATGAAGCAGTTCAGACATGAGGGAAGCTGACAAGACCGACGCCATGAAGCCACAAGACAGGTACGCGGCTGTTTCACCATAGGGTGGTGTCCAATGGCGCGGCAGACCCTGTCGCACTCATTTTATAGTGCCGCACCCTCTGCCCACGGTGTCTGTACATAATCCGTAAATGCCGTCGTCTGTCACATCCATGGCTGCTGCAGAGAAGCACTCGTGTGCTTAAATCACCATCATGGGAACCATTGACAGGCATTTTTTTTTTTGCATTGTCTTAGGATTTTCAGGATGGCGGGGAGGAGCGGCGAGAGGAAGCGGTGCGACTCCTTTGTGAACAGCTTGTTTGAAGAAGCAGAAGACGCAGGCGTCCTGAACACTTCTCCAGAAGACGAGGTGCGTCCCGTGTCATTCCAGCGATGGGAATATTCACCCGCCGGTGTGGTGACTTATAGGCCTCTCCTGGGGTATTTGGGGTGTGTTCACATGCGTCAGACTTGCTGCAGACTTCTGAGACTGATGATCTTGATCTGAACTGGGTTTGCAGAAATCCACTTTCTATCAAAATGACCTTATCGAACTGAAGCGAAGCCACGGCCATTTCTGCCACGTGAGACTTCACCCTTTATTCGCTGCCAGTACTCCCCCAGACCCCGGGCTTATTCTTCCAGTAGGTGCGGTTATATGTGGGAAAGTAGGACCTGCCTTTGCACCAATACATTACTGTGTGGTTTTCTTTTTTTTTGCAGGCAGAAGTTGTAATAAAGATGTGGAAGAACGGGTTCACAATCAATGATGGTCATCTCAGGGACTATAGCGATGCTGCAAATCGTCAGTTTATAGATTCCATGAGGAAGGGGTAAGTGCGGAGTAGTGCACAGCACAGCGTGTGTATTCATAAGCTGTACCTAGAGGAGTTCAGGGGGTAGCACTAAGCACCTATTGTCTGAATGCAAAATTTCATGAGTGTAAGTCATTGAGGAAGAGGCTCAGGGGCTTAAATCTCTCCAGATCCAATAAATGCCGGCTGTGCTGCACAGGTGGCGTCTGAGCTCCAATTCCAGCTCTCAACCATTTAAATATCGCTCTCAGCCTCCGATAGTGGCAATTAAATGGCACATCTGATAATGATCATGGGGCACCAATGGCTTACCTTAACAGTTGGAGGTCTGCCAAAGCCCCCCACGTCACTGCCATCTTGGTACTCCCGTGACATTTGACCACTGGAGGAGCTTTTATAGGATACTTCAGTGTTTACTGTATATTGCAATACTGTGATATAGCAGACTAGAGAGTAAGCGATTGAACGATTCCCAGGTTTGTGTCCTCTGGGCAGTAAAAGTAAAGTAAAACATGGGGAAAATAAAGTTTAACATTTTTTTAAAATATAAGTTTGATACTTTGGCTTAACAATACATAAATAATCTGTTTTGTATCGCTGTGTCCCTAATGGTCCGCTTTGTCAAACTCTAAAATTAATTAACCATAAATTTACCATATACTGATTAACATAAAAACAAAACCCCAAAAAACTATGATGGTATTGCATTTTATTTATATTCTACCATTTTTACTCTGTCGCCTCATTGGGGGACACAGGACCATGGGTGTTATGCTGCTGTCCACTAGGAGGCGACACTATGCATAATCTGAAAAAGATTAACTGTGGCTCCTCCTGTGCAGTATACACCCCTGGACGGCATCAGCCTTCTCCAGTTTTTTGCTTAGTGTCGCAAAGGAGGCACACCTAAAGATTTTTACTCCGTTTTTACTCCGTTTCCCGTTTTCCGATGGGATTACAGATGAAGAAAAGAGGGTCTCCTGTGAGACTCCCGGCATGGCTCCTTCCTCGGTCCCCTATTATGGGGTGCCCAGTTGAAGTTGAGATGGCTATTCCCCATGCTGCTACTTCCCCAGCCCCTCGGGTGTTGGTTCGAAGTCGAGACCCCCCCTCCTTCCCCAATTCCTTTTGGTTTCTGGGTTGAGGTCGAGGCGAGGATAAAGGCCCCTGACGGTGTAACAAAAGCACCCTCCCTATCCCCCTCTGGGGGTATTAGGTTGAGACACCTCAGGTAGGGCCTGTACAGGCAGCATCCTACAGCTCCCAGCAATGGGCCAGCACACTGCGCCTGCATCCAGGGACCCCAGCCCAGCTGCGGGCTCCTGTTGGGGCCGGGGGGAGTGCAGGCAGGCATGGCACATACAGACACGGGGCTCCCAGCGTCCCTGTCTCTGCGGCAGCACCAGCTCTCTACTGCCTCAGGGGGACCCCAGCCGGGCTCCCCCTTCCGCTTATAGCCCCACCGCCATCCTGCCTTCAAATCCGGAGGGGTCCGGTTCAGATCCGACCCCCTCCCGGACTTTCGCGCCGGCCTGGAGCCCTTCTGGGCCTCAGGCATCTAATTTAGGCCCCGGCTTCGGCCTAGCTGAAGCAGCAGCCTCCTCTCCGCCCCCCGGCCCGCCCCCCGGATGACAAATATGACACTACCGTGTCATACAAGGGGCGGATCGAGACAGAAAGGGCGGTTTTTTTATAGCCTTGCCGCCTTTTTCCAGCTCTCTGCCCCCTTCTCCTCCTCTCTCCTCTGTCTCTGCAGCCATTTTCGGCTGCAGATTAACCCTGCATCTCCCGGTCTGCAGGACCAGGACCAGGCAGCCAGTCTCCGGGGGGCACAGGACTGTGGATTTTCGGCGCTGGACCTAGGGGTACACTGGTGGGGTAAGATCACAGCTGGGTTATCTTTACTCAGCTGTGAATCCATATTACCTATAAGGCTCCCCTGTAGGTTCTCCACCCCTGTAAGGTCCATCTGCTGGCAGCACTTCTGCACTCTGTGCACTATGCCGGGCTCAAGGTCCAAGAGAACCAGGCAGAACTGCTATTATGCATTCTGCACAGCCTGTGGGACCGCTCTCCCCAGTAGCAGCACGTACCCGCATTGTCAGAACTGTATACAAGAAGCCCCTGCCAATGCCTCGGTGTCTAATGCCACACAGGAATGGGCTACTCAGATATCGCAATCTATGACGCAGTCTATAGATAACCTAACTTCCACATTGCTTCAGGCTCTGCAGGGTCATGCCCTGGCTATGAACGTTACCCAGCAAAGGGGGAGCTTGACTCAGGAACAAGATGCCCCTGGCACATCCACGTCTAGTTCACGACGCAAGCGGATCCATACATCAAGTCCATCTGCGTCATCCCCCTCTAGGGAGAGACACCGTTGCTCCAGGTCATCTAGACCGTCCCATTCCAGGGACAGACAATGCAGATCTCCGCAATCCCCAACCAGAGAAGGTCTCCTCCCCTGCTCACCTAGCAGGGGACGCCTCAGTGATACACAGGATTCAGAAGGCATCTGCGTCTCTGACTCAGACAGAGAAACGGAGGGGTCCCTGATCCCAATCCCTCCTAGCAATACAGCGCTAGTTGAGGACATAATATCGTCCATCCATCGGGTGCTGGTCATTTCTGATCCGCCATCAGAGGCCCCGGAACATCAGACTTCCTTTGAAGGAACTCTGAAGCCGCCTAAGGTTTTCTCTAACCACCAGAGTTTAAGGCGATCCTTTAAAAAAAAACAAAAAAAAAACACAGCTCTCACAGCCTGAGAAAAAATTCGCTAATCGCAAATATCTGGAGGCGAGGTGCCCCTTCCCACAGAAGGACACCAAGGAATGGACAGATCCACCTGAAGTGGATCCCCCAGTCTCTAGGCTGGCAGCACAGACCCTCCTTACACCGCCAGATAGCTCAACCCTCAGGGACGCAGCAGACTGGCAGGTAGAACGCATGGCTCGTTCAATTTTCAAGGCAGCAAGGGCATCCATGGCTCCTGCGTTCGCTTCAGCTTGGACTGCCAAGGCCATCCTGGCCTGGGCAAAGAATCTACAAGCCTTCCAAGCATCCGCTCCTCAACTGTCGGACCAAGCGGTTCAATTGCAGTTGTAGCAGATTACATGCTCCATGCAGCTCTGGTTTCAGCAAGGGGAGTCGCGGGGATAGCATCAAACCCCATCAGGCGTATCCTCTGGCTGCGGGAATGGAAAGCGGACGCAGCCTCAAAGAAGTCCCTCACGCACCTCCCCTACCTCAGTGGGAGACTTTTCGGTGAACAGTTGGATACTATGATATCCAACGCCACAGGGGGTAAGAGTACTTCTCTTCCCCAACTGAAACCTAAACGCACTTACCAGAAGCATAACCAAACTCGATTCCGATCCTTTCGGAATTCCTCCGGCTGGTCCGTCTCACGTCCAGTACAAAATCATAACCGTTCCCCACGCAGGGACAACTCACGATCGACGCAAAGGTCGGACAAGACCTGGCAGTCAAAGCAGGCCAGTCTAAGCCCAGAGGAGGAAAATCTCAGACTTTCTCTTCCTCATGACTTACGGACTCCGGAAGACACCACACCGGTAGGCGGCCGACTTTTGCTCTTTCATCAAGTATGGCTGCCTATTACAGAAGACAGGTGGGTCATGGAACTAGTGTCTTCCGGATACAAAATAGACTTCACCTCCAACCCACCGGACAGGTTCTTCCTCTCTGTCCCCCCAAAACTGCCAGCCAAGGCTCGAGCCTACCACCAAGCGGTCTCCTCGCTTTATTAATCAGGAGTCATAGTACCGGTACCCACGACCGACCGCTTCCGAGGGTTCTACTCCAATCTGTTCGTAGTTCCCAAGAAAGGAGGCAGCGTACGGCCCATACTAGACCTAAAACAGCTCAACAAATATGTACGGGTCCGTCACTTCCGCATGGAGTTCCTTCGGTCCATCACTGCGTCCATGGAGAAGGGAGAATATCTCGCCTCCATAGACATACAAGACGCATACCTGCATATACCCATTGCACCTGCCCATCAGAGGTTTCTCAGGTTCGCAATAGGCCAGGACCACTACCAATTCGTGGCTCTCCCCTTTGGACTCGCCACGGCTCCCAGAGTGTCACCAAGGTCATGGTAGCAACCATGGACGTCCTGCATTCCAGAGGCATAGTAGTCGTTCCATACCTGGACGATCTACTCATCAAGGCTCCCACCTTCAAGGTTTGCGAGCTCAGCGTCTCAATCACAACCGATACTCTGTCGTATGGGCTGGTTAATCAACCTACAAAGTCATCACCAACCCCGAGTCAGTCCCTGACCTTCCTGGGAATGTTATTCAACACTTCCAGGGGTCTAGTGCTCCTTCCCAAGGACAAGGCACTGGCCCTCCGACTAGCAGATGAAGAAAAGAGGGTCTCTTGTGAGACTCCCGGCATGGCTCCTTCCTCGGCCCCCTATTATGGGGTGCCCAGTTGAAGTTGAGATGGCTATTCCCCATGCTGCTCCTTCCCCAGTCCCTCGGGTGCTGGTTCGAAGTCGAGACTCCCTTCCCCAATTCCTTTTGGTTTCTGGGTTGAGGTCGAGGCGAGGATAAAGGCCCCTGAAGGTGACAATAGCACCTTCCCTTTCCCTCTCTGGGGGTATAGGTTGAGACACCTCAGGTAGGGCCTGTACAGGCAGCATTCTACACCTCCAAGCAATAGGCCAGCACACTGCGCCTGCATCCAGGGACCCCGGCTCAGCTGTGGGCTCCTGTTGGGCAAGTGGTCCTCAGCGGAAGCGTCCATGCCCATCAACATCCTGAAAATTCGTGCCATCCTTCTGGCATTGAGGGCTTTCCATCACTTACTGGCAGCCTCTTACATCAGGATACAGTCGGACAATACCACGACTGTGGTATATGTGACTCATCAAGGGGGGACCCGCAGTACCCAAGCGACGCGGGAAGTGTCATATGTTCTCCGCTGGGCGGAGGACACAGGGTCGGTCCTTCGGCGGTCCACGTTCGGGTGTGGACAACTGGGAAGCAGACTTCCTCAGCCGACAAGGAATAGACTCGGGAGAGTGGTCGCTCCATCCTGAAATTTTTCATCAGATCTGTCTCCGCTGGGGGACCCCGGATGTGGACCTAATGGCATCCCATTTCAATGCCAAGGTCTCCAACTTCATTGCCTGAACTCACGATCCGCGGTCGCTCGGAGCAGTCGCTCTGGTTCAGGACTGGACTCAGTTCCAGCTTCTGTATATTTTTTCCACCTCTCCCCCTGATATCCAGAGGGTGAGGAAGATCAAACAAGAGGGAGTTTCAACTATCCTCATTGCACCGGACTGGCCCAGACACACATGGTACGCCGACATCGTACAACTCACAGCAGACGCCCCCTGGCGTCTCCCCGACCGCCACGATCTTCTATCACAAGAGCCGTTCTACCACCAGAACTCAAGGGCTCTCAACTTGATGGCGTGGCCCTTGAGACCTGGGTTCTAACCCAGGCAGGGTTCTCGACAGAGGTCGTTGCAACCATGATCAGAGCACGGAAATCAGCCTCTGCCAAGATGTATTACCGTACCTGGAAAGTTTTCTTTACCTGGTGCGAATCTCGTGGCTAGGTTCCACTCCCTTATTCCCTACCCAAAGCTCTTGGTTTTCTCCAAGCGGGTCTGGAAGCCAGTCTGTCATTGGGCTCGCCTAAAGCCAGGTGTCAGCCCTCTCAGTGCTTTTTCCAAAAGCGCATTGCTACCAAGCCGCAAGTAAGGCCTTTTCCTTCAGGGGGTTCCCCGATTGGTTCCCCGCTACAGACGACCACTAGAAACGTGGGACCTCATCCTGGTCCTGACAGCATTGCAGGAACCACCCTTCGAACCCCTTAAGGAGGTCCTGCTCCGCCTTCTTTCCCAGAAGGTGGTTTTTTTCCTGGTGGCACTCACCTCGCTACGCAAGGTGTCTGAACCGACAGCACTCTCATGCAGACGGCCTTTCCTGGCTTGTCACCAGGCCAAGGTAGTTCTTCGTACGGTCCCATCCTTCCTTCCGAAGGTTGTGTCAGACTTGCACCTCCATGAGGAAATTTCACTACCATCCCTTTGTCTGGTTCCGGTTCATAGAGTGGAGAAGGCTCTGCATACGCTTGACCTTGTCAGGCCTTTGCGTATATACGTGTCTAGGACTGCGTCCTTCCGGAGGTCTGATTCTCCTTTCCTCCTTCTGGAAGGCGGCCACAAGGGTAGGCCAGCTTCCAAAAGCTACTCTTGCCAGGTGGATCAAATCCACCATACAAGAGGCGTACCGCCTTAAGAATCCTCCTCTTCCAGCCGGTATTACGGCACACTCTACACGGGCGGTAGGGGCCTCCTGGGCCATTCGGCACCAGGCTTCGGCACAACAAGTGTGTAAGGCGGCCACTTAGACTAGCTTACACACATTTACTAAACACTACAGGGTTCATACCCAGTCCTCAGCGAGCCTGGGTAGATGTGTCCTGCAGGCGGCGGTGCCCTAAGTGTACGGGCCTGTCTGCACAATATTCGTCCATTGCTTCCCACCCAGGGACTGCTTTAGGACGTCCCATGGTCCTGTGTCCCCCAATGAGGCGACAGAGTAAAGGAGATTTTTGTGTACTCACCGTAAAATCTCTTTCTCTTAGCCTCTAATTGGGGGACACAGCTCCCACCCTGTTGCCCTTTCCGGGCTGTTGTGAGTTCTCATATTGTTTCTTGAGCTCGTACATAGTTGCCGCCTTACAGGCATAATTATGTTATTCATGTTACGTTCCTCCTACTGCTTTGGCACAAAACTGGAGAAGGCTGATGCCGTCCAGGGGTGTATACTGCACAGGAGGAGCCACAGTTAATCTTTTTCAGATTATGCATAGTGTCGCCTCCTAGTGGACAGCAGCATAACACCCATGGTCCTGTGTCCCCCAATTAGAGGCTAAGAGAAAGAGATTTTACGGTGAGTACACAAAAATCTCCTTTTTTCCTGATTGGAGTCCTTATGTTACTTAAGTAAATTAACGTATATACTCGAGTATAAGCTGACCCCCCCCTTAATTTTGCCACAAAAAACTGGGAAAACTTAAAGGGGACCTGTCACCCACCCCCCCCCCCCAGGCGGTTTTAACTAAAAGAGCCATCTTGTGCAGCAGTAATGCTGCATTCTGACAAGGTGGCTCTTTTAGTTCTGGGTGCTGTAACTGCCGAAATAATCAGTTTTGTTATTTGTCCAAAATACCTTTTCTTCAGTCAAGAAGGCACAGCCGTCACTCATGTCTTCTTGGTGCCGGGCGCCTCCTCCTCACCGCTGTTTTGAAATCTGCCAGCGCCTGCGCTCTTTTCTCCTGCCCTGGGCAGGCGCAGTGAGCGCTGCCCGTCCTCTGTCTTCATATGCAGTCTAGCTGTGCGGCCGCCCTGCCTGTGAATCCCTGCCCCGCAGTGTCTTCTGATTTATTCACATTGCGGGGCTGGGAATAACAAGCAGGGCGGCCGCGCAGACGCAGTCGGCTAGACTGCATATGAGCACAGACGGGCAGCGCTCACTGCGCTTGCCCAAGGCAGGAGACCAGAGCGCAGGCGCTGGCAGATTTCAAAACAGCGGTGAGGAGGCGGCGCCCGGTGCCAAGAAGATGTGAGTGACGGCTGTGTGGCGTCTGCAGCAGGGGGGGAAAGGCCTGCCTCCACGACTGAAGACAAGGTATTTTGGACAAATAACAAAACTGATTATTCCGGCAGTTACAGCACCCAGAACTAAAAGAGCCACCTTGTCAGAATGCAGCATTACTGCTGCACAAGGTGGCTTTTAGTTAAAAACGCCTGGGGGGGGGGGGGGTGACAGGTTCCCTTTAATGACTCGAGTATAAGCCTAGGGTGGGAAATGCAGCAGCTACCAGTAAATTTCAAAAATAAAAAGATACCAATAACAGTAAAATTAATTAAGACATCAGTAGGTTAAGTGTTTTTGTGTTTTTGAATATTCATATTGAATCAGGAGCCCCATATAATGCTCCATACAGTTCATGATGGCCCCATAAGATGCTCCATACAGTTCATGTTGGCCCCATATAATGCTCCATACAATTCATGATGGCCCCATAAGATGCTCCATACAAAATATGCCCCTTATAATGCTGCACAAATGTTTATTATGACCCCATAAGATGCTCCATAGAGATATTTGCCCCATATAATGATGCACATGGCCCCATAAGATGCTCCATAAAGATAATTGCCCCATATAATGCTGCACAAATGCTGATTATGGCCCCATAAGATGCTCCATACAGACATTTGCCCCATATGCTTTTGCTGCGATTAAAAAAAATCACATACTCACCTCTCAGGCCCCCGGCACTTGCTATATTCACCTGCTCCCCGTTCCACCACCGACCGCCGCTGTGTCTTCCCCATCTTCTGCACTGACTCTGTCAGGGCGGTGCGCACTAATCATGTCATCGCGCTCTCTGACCTGAGCGTCCCTGCAGAGGACTCAGTGGCGCCGACGGTGGAACGGGGAGCAGATGAATATCATGCACTGCATTATACTCACCTGCTCCTGGCGCGGTCCCTGCACATCTGTTCCCGGCGCCGGCAGCTTCTTCCTGTAGTGAGCGGTCACATGGTACCGCTCATTACAGTAATGAATATGCAGCTCCACCCCTATGGGAGTGGAGTCACGTCCATATTCATTACTGTAATGAGCGGTACCATGTGACTGCTCACTACAGGAACAATTGTCAGCGCCCGGAGAACAGACATGCAGGGACCGCGCCAGGAGCAGGTGAGTATTAATACACAGCTCCGCTCCCCCCTCCCCTGCCGACCCCTGGGTATGACTCGAGTATAAGCCGAGAGGGTTACTTTCAGCCCAAAAAAGTGGGCTGAAAATCTCTGCTTATACTCAAGTATATACTGTATATTAAGGTTTTCATTCAAACCTACAACTTATCCCTCAAGAAAACGAGCCTCATGCAGCTACAAATGTGGCTGTGTTTTGGCACCCTTGAAATTGTTCCAGAAAATAAAGTATTTTTCCCAGAAAATTAATGCACATGTTTTGTTATAACACATGATTATTTCCTTTGTGTGTATTGGAACAATCAAAAAAACTGAATAAAAGGCAAATTGAACATAATTTCACCCAAAACCCTCAAAATGGACCTGAAAAAATTGTTGGCACCTTTCCGAAATTTTGGGTAAACGACTTTGCTTCAAGCATGTGATGCTCGTTCACACTCCACCTGTGGCAAGTAACAGGTGCAGGCAATATGGAAATCATACTTGAAACCAGTTAAAAAGGGGAAAAGCTGACTCAGTCTTTACATTGTGTATCTGTGCATGCCACACTAAGCATGCAAAACTGAAAGAGGAGAAGAGAACTGTCTGAGGGCTTGAGAACCAAAGTTGTTCAAAAATATCAACAATCTCAAGGTTACAAGTCCATCTCCAGGGATCTGTCAACATCCAGCTAATGATTGCACAGGATAATTTCTTCAGATGAAAGAAACACATTTTGTATCCGTCATCAGACAGCAGTACACAAACCTTTGCTAAAGCAGGCTTGTAAATGTTTTTGTATGTGATGTCATTGACGTGCGGTGATGTAAGACTATACGGACCATGCACTTCAGTGCACACGTGGCAATAGTACCGGGTAATGATATATAAGCCTCCTCATGTCTTAGTGTTGCACTCGGCTGATGACTTGTATTCTTATGTACCAGAGAGCTGCCCCCGGAGCTGCACAAGACATTTGCAAAGAAAGAATTGTCTGTTAATGTGGAAGACAGAAAAGGTGAAGAGTACACGATAAGAAAAAAGCGAGTGGATCCATTCTCCGGGCAAGGGCACCGTTTGGGAAGGTGAGGATTATACAGTAACCTGAGCAATTCAGTCAATAGGGATATAAAAAGGACCTGTCAGTTAATAAAAAAAAAAAAAAGTTAAATACATAGTAAAAATCCTTGCGCTCCTCTGATTCTGACACTTTTTCATGTTTTGAGCCAAGTCGTTCCATTGCAGAGATACTCACATTTGTTGCTTTTAGAGCACGGTATGTGATATCTCTTCTTGTAGCTCAACTGGCAGTTTCTGCTGAGTCTTCTCTGGGGGCGTGCGCTTTCACCCCTCCCTCTCAGAGGCTGCCAATCACAGCTCAGCAGCTGATTTAGCAGTCTAAGAGGCCGAGCTGTGATTGGCAGCCTCTGGGAGGGAGGGGTTAAAGCACACGCCCCCAGAGAAGACTCAGCAGAAACTGCCAGGTGAGCTAGAAGAAGAGATATCACATACCGTGCTCTAAAAGCAACAGATGCAGCACAAAACTGAAAAAAGGGCTGAAATGGGAGAAGCCAGGGATTACAAGGTATTTTCATTTTTATTTATTTATTTTTTTTAGTGAGAGGTTGTCTTTTATACAGGGAGTTTCACTACACCAGTGAGGTTATAAGCAATTATTTTCCATGGTCTCTAGGCATTATAAACACAAAGGACAATATTTTTAATTACTGTCTAATTTCTCTTTATAATGGCTGATCATGCTTTTTGACATGACTGTCATGCTTATGGATGCATATATACCGCTGATTAGTAACAGATAATCGGCCTATCCAAACAGGCTGCCATCTCACCAGTCAGGTGAAATTATTTTACAACTTATTTTAGAGGGTTTTCCAGCTTTCTACAACTTGTTGCATGAATATATATATATATTTGCCCCGCCACCATGGATAACCCTGCCTCTATGATCCACTTCTATGTAGCAGATTGGCCGCTGTTTACTTTTCTCCTTCGCCACATTGGGGGACACAGGACCATGGGTGTTATGCTGCTGTCTCTAGGAGGCTGACACTAAGGTGAGACAAAAAAGAGTTTGCTCTCCCCCTGCAGTATACACCCTCATGCTGGCTTCCAGAGACCCAGTTCAAGCTTAGTGTCCGTAGGAGGCACACTGGATTTAAACCTTTCTATCCCGGACGAAGGGGGCGACGGATTCTTTCATGTTCCGATCTCCCCCGAACCAACAACAGGCGAGCACGGGAGTTTCACCTCTCCGTATCCTCTCCTGCGACGTGGGAAGCCACTGCCTGAGCTGATTCTAGGGGCGACGGGCCCCTTCAAGGGCACCGATCTCCCCCCTCCCTTATCAGACGAGCACTGGAGTGTCACCTTCAGTATCCTCTTCTGCAGCCAGGCCTATTGCCGGACATTCAGCCCTGACCACCAGGTTCTCCCTCGGCTGTTCAGAGGCACCTTACATTGTGGCGTCCGTGCAGCCCCCACTGCATCACCACTGAGAAAGCGGATGATGGAAGGAGGCGGACGGTTCCTCTCCACCCCCCCCCCCTTTCATGGGGATGGTGGATAGAGGCTTCCCCCAACCCTGGACCGTCCTAATCCCCCAGGCACAGCTCACCAGATCCATGGAAAACATCTCTGACCGCTGGTGCAGCAGGCTTCTCTGCTTTTTCTCCCCTTCTGTCGGGGTAAGTGCCATACCATTTGGGGGAGGGTCGGTCGCCCCAGCGGTTCCGGAGGGCTCCCTCTCCTTTTCAGGGTCTCCCCTAGGGTCCGGCGCTCCTCGGCCGCGCGCCGGGCCGAAGCCGCAAATTTAGTCCCCGGCTTTGGCCTAGCAGGCCGGTTCCCGATAGGTTCCGCCCCCTTTTTCGCGTCATTCGGCGGCTCCGCCCCCTGGTCCTGGCGCTTTCGCTCTTTGCGAGATTCCCCTCACCAACCCCCGGTGGCCATCTTTCTTCTCTGCACGCCGCAGCTCCAGCTCCACGTGCAGAGCTCTGACTGCCGGCTGCGCTCCTCCTAGTGCAGCGCCCTGTCCGCTGGCTGTCTCTCCACCAGCACCGCCGCTCTTCCTCTCTCAGCGGGATACAGGACCACGGGTAAGGAGACGACGTTAGTTCTCCCTTGCAGCGTCGCCCTCGCTTCCACAGCTTACAGGCCCTGTGCACTGTCTTTTACTTTAGCGTACACCATGTCCCAGTCAAGGACCAGAAAGATCACTAAGGTGCATACTACCTTTTTTACTACGTGTACCACATGCCAGGCTCCTATTCCTCGGCCTCAGAGTTCCTCCCTCTGCTCAGCCTGCGATGCCCCAGTTGCCCAGGAGCCCTCCGCCGCTACCGACCCCAGTGTATGTAGTCCTCCGGAGTGGGTGGCGTCCCTGTCACAGTCTGTGGATTCGCTAGCCAAAGCGATTAAATCCCTTCAGGACCCCTCTGGGGAGCGGGGCCCTCTTTTTCCTGGGTTAAGAGATCCCTCCGTAACAGGGGAATCGTCGGCCAGCAGGGGCCGCTCTCACCGGAAGGAGGCACGGTCATCCAGAAAACGGATCCGCACTACCTCCCCTGAGCACTCTTCACACCAGTCAGCTTCTGGTAGCTCCACTTCTCGCTCACCCTCTCTAGGGGCCCGTAGCGATCACGACTCTGAGTATGAGTCTGATGCATCCTTAGACCCGGATGCTCCGGAGTTTAGGTCTACTGTCGACTCCCTCATTGAGGCAGTCAATCATACACTAAAAGTGGACGATGATTCTAATTCTGCCCCGGACCATTCTGTTTCCTTTACGAGAAACAAGCGTTTCCATAAGACGTTCGCCTCTCACCCAGATTTCCTGGATATAGTCAGGCGACACAGGGAGCGTCCGGATAAGCGTTTTACAGGCAAAAAGACTCTGGAGTCGAAGTATCCCTTTTCCGCAGATCTTGTTAAAGATTGGACGGAATCTCCACTAGTAGATCCTCCGGTTTCGCGCTTGGCAACCAAAACTCTCCTATCCGTTCCTGACGGTGCTTCAATTAGAGTCCCACAGAACGCCAGCTAGATTCCCTAGCTCGCTCAGTGTACGAAGCCTCGGGTTCTTCTCTATCTCCCTCCTTCGCTGCGGCGTGGGTTGCCAAGGCAATGGTTTACTGGGCGGATGCCCTCGCTAAATCCATTCAGGAACAGGAACTTCCGCCTGAGGTGGCAGACCTGGCCAAACAAATTGCCATGGCTGGAGATTGTGATGTATGCGTCCCTCGACGCGGCGGACTGTGCAGCAACTGCAGCTTCTAACGCCATCACCATTAGGAGAGCTATCTGGCTCAGAGAGTGGCGCGCAGATTCCTCCTCAAAAAAGTCTCTGATTTCCCTTCCCTTTCAGAGCGGGCGTCTTTTCGGAGAAAAATTAGACCAGCTTATTTCCGACGCTACAGGAGGAAAGAGCAAGTTCCTCCCTCAACATAGGCCCAAAGCCGTTTTTCAGCGTCAACAATATTTTCGCTTTCGGCCCTTTCGCAGTAGCCCATTCTGGTCCAATTCTGCCCCCTCATCCAGATCAGAACGATCCGCTCGCCCAGATAGGGACTCTCGACCTTCCTTCAGGCCGAATCAGTCCTGGCGAGGAAAGCCTAGGCAACCCAGAACCAGAGGGTCCAGGCCTGCCAGATTCGCCTCGCAATGACTCGGGGTCTTTTCCAGTCGACACCTCCAAAGTTGGCAGACGTCTGCTTCTTTTTCAGCACGTCTGGCTCTCCGTCGTCCACGACGAATGGGTCAGGGATCTGGTGTCGTCTGGTTACAAACTAGAATTCTGCGCCTCCCCTCCAGCACGTTTTTTTCCCTCTCGTCTCCCAAGTTCGGGAGCTCATTCCGGAGCCCTTCGCTGCGCCATCGAATCCCTCCGCCAAAGCGGGGTCATTTTTCCGGAACACGAGAGATTCAGGGGTTTCTACTCAACCTCTTCGTCGTGCCGAAAAAGGACGGAACGGTACGCCCCATTTTGGACCTGAAGCTCCTAAACAAGTACGTAAAGGTACGGCACTTCAGGATGGAATCTCTACGATCAGTTATCTCCTCTATGGAAAGAGGGGAGTTCCTAGCATCAATAGATATCAAGGATGCTTACCTTCACATCCCTATCTTCCCGCCACATCAAAAGTTTCTCCGTTTCGCCATCCTGGACGACCATTTTAAGTTCACAGCCTTACCCTTCGGTCTCGCCACGGCGCCCAGGGTATTTACAAAAGTCATGGCGGCTGTCATGGCTATTCTTCACTCTCTCGAGGAGTGGTCGTGTTGCCATACTTAGACGACCTCCTCATAAAAGGTCCGTCTTATCAGGCCTGCGAAGCAAGCGTCCGCATTACCTTGGATTCTCTTTCGCGCCTGGGCTGGTTAATCAACTCGGACAAGTCCTCTCCTATTCCTGCCCGACTGATTTCATTCCTAGGCATGATCCTGGACACATCAAGGGGACTGATCTTACTTCCTCGGTCCAAGGCCCAAGAGCTTCAGCAGGGAGCTCGGACGCTCTGTCACCCTCGTACCCGGTCCATCCGTTTTGCCATGAAGATTCTGGGAAAGATGGTGGCCGCAATAGAAGCTGTTCCCTTCGCTCAACTCCATCTCCGCCCCTTACAACAGGCTCTGCTGGACATCTGGGACAGGAATCCCTTATCCCTCGATCGCCCATGCCCTCTGTCACCACGGATCAGGCAATCCCTCACATGGTGGACTCTGGGATCCTCTCTCCTCCAGGGGAAGTCTTTTCTCCCGATCCGCTGGCTGGTGGTAACTACCGATGCCAGTCACCTCGGCTGGGGAGCGGTTTTCCTACACCACTCTGCCCAGGGGCGTTGGACAATTCGGGAGTCGAGGCTCCCTATAAACATCCTGGAAATTCGTGCGATCAGACTCGCCCTGAGACGCTTTCATCCCCTGCTTGCGGGTCACCCAGTTCGAGTTCAATCGGACAATGTCACAGCCGTGGCGTATATAAACCATCAAGGGGGTACCTGCAGCAGGGCGGCGATGCAGGAAGTCTCCCACATTCTTCGTTGGGCCGAGGCCAACCACTCTATCATTTCCGCGGTGCACATTCCGGGCGTGGAGAACTGGGCGGCGGATTTTCTCAGCCGTCAGGGCCTTGCCTCGGGGGAGTGGGAACTTCATCCAGAGGTTTTCCGGCAAATCTGCCTTCGATGGGGAACCCCGGACGTGGATCTGATGGCGTCCAGACTGAACGCCAAAGTTCACAACTTCATAGCACGTTCTCGGGATCCCCAGGCCATCGGGGATATACCCGTGGCATCGTTTCCAACTTCCGTACGTGTTCCCTCCGCTTCCCTTACTACCAAAGGTGATCCGAAAAATCAAGACGGAGGGGGTTCAGGTCATCCTTGTTGCCCCGGATTGGCCACGTCGCGCATGGTACGCGGAGCTCGTTCAGCTCGTGTCCGACGTTCCCTGGCGGTTACCAGACCGCCCAGATCTGCTTCGTCAAGGGCCGATCTTCCACCAGAGCTCAGGGGCCCTACGTTTAACGGCGTGGCTGTTGAAACCTGGATTCTAACCCAAGCCGGTTTCTCTCAGCAGGTCATTCCCACCATGATCAAAGCTCGCAAGACGTCCTCCGCTCGCATCTACCACCGTACCTGGAAGACCTACTTCTCGTGGTGCAGGCTCCGAAGTCGCCCTCCGCTTGCTTTCTCTATTCCTTCCATTTTGGATTTCTTGCAGTCCGGTTTAGATTCCGGCCTGGCACGGAGTTCCCTCAAGGGTCAGATCTCGGCTCTATCCGTGTTGTTTCAATGTAGGATCGCTGCCAACTTGCAAGTCAGGACCTTCATTCAGGGGGTCTCCCATGTGGTACCCCCCTACAGAATGCCGTTAGAGACCTGGGATCTCAATTTGGTCTTGAGCGTTCTTCAGGAACCTCCGTTTGAACCTCTTCAGGACGTGCCGCTACCTATCCTCTCCTGGAAGGTTGCCTTTCTTGTGGCAGTGACATCTATCAGACGGGTCTCAGAATTGACTGCTTTATCCTGCTGGGCGCCTTTCCTTGCCTTCCACCAGGACAAGGTAGTTCTACGCCCATCTCCGGACTTTCTCCCTAAGGTGGTCTCATCTTTCCACCTTAACGAGGACATCATTCTTCCCTCTTTCTGCCCACAGCCAAAACACAGGGTCGAAAAGGCCCTTCATACCCTGGATGTGGTACGGACCCTCAGGAGATACATTTCCAGAACTGCTCCTTTCCGCAAATCGGACTCCCTCTTTGTTCTCCCGGAGGGTCACAGAAAGGGTTTAGCGGCGTCTAAGGCCACGATAGCCAGATGGATTCGGTCTGCTATCGAAGAATCCTATCGGGTCAGGGCCAGACCTGTCCCGGCGGGGATTAGAGCACACTCTACTCGGTCATTGGGTGCTTCCTGGGCCATCCGGCACCAGGCGACAGCGGAGCAGGTTTGCAAGGCCGCAGCGTAGTCCAGCCTGCATACTTTCTCAAAGCACTACAATGTCCATATTCAATCTTCTGCGGATGCGGCCCTTGGCAGACGTACTCTGCAAGCGGCCGTAGCGCATTTATAGTCAGTTGGTACACGGAGTTTATTTGGTTGGTTTGTTTCCCACCCAGGGACTGCTTTGGGATGTCCCATGGTCCTGTGTCCCCCAATGTGGCGAAGGAGAAATAGGGATTTTTGTGTGTACTCACCGTAAAATCCTTTTCTCCGAGCCACTCATTGGGGGACACAGCACCCACCCTTTTAACTTTATAGCTTGTTACCTTTTTGGTTCCTGACTGTCTTCGACATGTTATACTCTGTTAGGTATTGTACTGTTATTAATCTCCTACTGCTTTTGCACTGAACTGGGTCTCTGGAAGCCAGCATGAGGGTGTATACTGCAGGGGAGGAGCTCACTCTTTTTTTGTCTCAACTTAGTGTCAGCCTCCTAGAGACAGCAGCATAACACCCATGGTCCTGTGTCCCCCAATGAGTGGCTCGGAGAAAAGGATTTTACGGTGAGTACACACAAAAATCCCTATTTTTGGGTCGGCCGGTCTAAATGTACCTTGAGATTACATAATCTATTGTTTGGCTTCATTTATGGCAGACATTTGTCAGACAAGGCACAGAAAGTGTCTAATACGCATCATAAAAGGTAATTGGGGGAAAAAAAAAAGTTTGCCTACAAGATTGCCAGAGTTGGAGAAAACTCTGATCCTGGCTGTTCTTTCTCAATGCCCCAATTAAACCTGATCACAAGGAGGGGGAAACCCTTGTGGCCATGATTGCCCCCTTCCCCCCCCCCCCCCCCCCCCCCCAACCTGGCGTCATTACTCCAAAAATGGTACGGTTAATAACCAGACCCTTTCCCCCTAATTGTGATGCAAACATAGTTCTGTTTGTGAATGGTGAGGGAAACGAAAAAAACAGCCCAACATGTGTATATTCCTAAAGGGGGATAAATGTTTGGTGCAAGCTGTGATGCACAGAGGAGTCTGGCTGGTGTCGGTGATGATGATGACGGTGTCCTGTGGTTCCTTTCCTCAGTGCAACCCCAAATGTAATTACCAGAGGAGGCAGCGGGCTGGAGAATGGAGGCGAGGAGAGTCTGCCGGTCGTTGAGCTGGATGCTGGGGAGGCTGCCACCAACGTGAAGATCTGGCTGGCCGATGGCAAGAGGATCGTTCAGAAGTTTAACACGACACACAGGTAACGCTGCAATGCTTGTCCGGCGTTATCACTGATCCGCTGATTCAGTAAGGGAGCGTTTAAAGGGGTTGTCCGGGACTCTTCACCAGGAACAGCTGATCGGAGGGGCTGCCGGGTGTCGCACCCCATCGATCAGATATAGGCCATCAATGTCCGACCCCGACAGCCTCCTTTTAAAGTGATTCTCCAACTCCAGCCAACTTGGGTTATGTGTTGCATGGAAACAGTCAACAAGCAGGTCAGCGGCCAGTGATGGCTTTATCATGCTCCCAGGTATTGTTTGGAGGCCGTGTGACGCCGCCTCTATTTTCTGTAGAATTTCAGTAATGAAGTATACTGCACAATACAGGATATTTAACCACGTAAAGGATTAGTGGTGTTTTCCCCACATTTCACCTAGTGATGGGTGTCACCTGCTGTATATTCACTTTATGGCCCCCATAAACACTGGATGAAAATTGTCAGGACCACCTGACTATCTGAGGTGTACGGGGGCATCTCTATTCTTCACCGAAAGATGCTGGCCAGTTGGAACATCAGCGCCTGTTCCTTTCTCCTGTCTTCCCGTTGAAAACAACATGACTGCTCCGCCAAATGGAGCCCCCGTGGGAGAGGGGGGCTCGGGAGAGTCTGCTATCGCATGTGGATGACCCGGCTTTAGATGCAGCAGTAACATGCGCCCAGCAGGTGGCCTCGGTGTGCAGGGCTGAGTATGAGGCATGCTGCCCTCCATATAACAACCAGCCTATTCTGGGCATTAACCCCTTCACCTTTTTCCTTGTTTTTATCTCCCTTTTTTCCAAGAGCTATAGCTTTTTCTTTTTTTGGCAATGTAGCCATATGAGGGCCTGTAGTTTTGCGTGACAAGTTGTATTTTTGAATGATCCCATTCATTTTACAATATAGTGTACTTTGGGGAAAAAAAAAAACTTCAAGTGTGCTAAAATTGCAAAAAAAATTAAAACATTAATTTTACTATGTTCACTATATGGTAAAACTGAGCTGGCAACCTGATCCTCCTACCACCTCCCCGGGATACTTCAGATGGTGAATACGCCGGGGCCTTCGCACTTTCCTTTATCTCCTAAATTAGCTCTCTATCTGTTCTCCTCCCCCACCCAAGGAAGAGGGGGCGCTGCTGTGCACCACAGTACACCAACCCGACAAACCGGGCAACAAAGACAAGGGGTAACTGAAAACTCCACACACACAAAATATTCACTCACAAATAACAGAGGAATCCACCAGGGTGTGTAGGAAGGAGAAGGCAAAAGCGGGAAGGATAAGGAATTGCCAAGTGTACAAACTAAAGTCGCTGATAACTCCTCCAGCACTCCTTCTCATATCAACTCTCCCTCCTATAGCCACTGCGTCTTCCTGAGAAAAAATGGCGGGCGCATGCGCAGTGTGCCCTTAGATCTGCCGGCCGGCACCTGGCAACAATAGGGAATTTTTCCTATTGGTTCCTTTTGATCACAGTGATAGACCCTATTACAATGATAAAAATAAAATAGTAAACCCCCCTTACTCTGTCGCCTCATTGGGGGACACAGGACCCATGGGTGTTATGCTGCTGTCCACTAGGAGGCGACACTATGCATAATCTGAAAAAGATTAACTGTGGCTCCTCCTGTGCAGTATACACCCCTGGACGGCATCAGCCTTCTCCAGTTTTTGCTTAGTGTCGCAAAGGAGGCACACCTAAAGATTTTTACTCCGTTTCCCGTTTTCCGACGGGATTACAGATGAAGAAAAGAGGGTCTCCTGTGAGACCCCCGGCATGGCTCCTTCCTCGGCCCCCTATTATGGGTTGCCCAGTTGAAGTTGAGATGACTATTCCCCATGCTGCTCCTTCCCCAGCCCCTCGGGTGCTGGTTCGAAGTCGAGACCCCCCTCCTTCCCCAATTCCTTTTGGTTTCTGGGTTGAGGGCGAGGATAAAGGCCCCTGAAGGTGTGACAAAAGCACCCTCCCTATCCCCCTCTGGGGGTATTAGGTTGAGACACCTCAGGTAGGGCCTGTACAGGTAGCATCCTACAGCTCCCAGCAATGGGCCAGCACACTGCGCCTGCATCCAGGGACCCCAGCCCAGCTGCGGGCTCCTGTTGGGGCCGGGGGGAGTGCAGGCAGGCATGGCACATACAGACACGGGGCTCCCTGCGTCCCTGTATCTGCGGCAGCACCAGCTCTATACTGCCTAAGGGGGACCCCAGCCGGGCTCCCCCTTCCGCTTATAGCCCCACCGCCATCCTGCCTTCAAATCCGGAGGGGTCCGGTTCAGATCCGACCCCCTCCCGGACTTTCGCGCCGGCCTGGAGCCCTTCTGGGCCTCAGGCATCTAATTTAGGCCCCGGCTTCGGCCTAGCTGAAGCAGCAGCCTCCTCTCCGCCCCCCGGCCCGCCCCCCGGATGACAAATATGACACTCTACAGTGTCATACAAGGGGCGGATCGAGACAGAAAGGGCGGGTTTTTTATAGCCTTGCCGCCTTTTTACAGCTCTCCGCCCCCTTCTCCTCCTCTCTCCTCTGTCTCTGCAGCCATTTTCGGCTGCAGATTAACCCTGCATCTCCCGGTCTGCAGGACCAGGACCAGGCAGCCAGTCTCCGGGGGGCACAGGACTGTGGATTTTCGGCGCTGGACCTAGGGGTACACTGGTGGGGTAAGATCACAGCTGGGTTATCTTTACTCAGCTGTGAATCCATATTACCTATAAGGCTCCCCTGTAGGTTCTCTACCCCTGTAAGGTCCATCTGCTGGCAGCACTTCTGCACTCTGTGCACTATGCCGGGCTCAAGGTCTAAGAGAACCAGGCAGAACTGCTATTACGCATTCTGCACAGCCTGCGGGACCGCTCTCCCCAGTAGTAGCACGTACCCGCATTGTCAGAACTGTATACAAACTACTGTGTCACAGCCTCAAGAAGCCCCTGCCAATGCCTCGGTGTCTAATGCCACGCCGGAATGGGCTACTCAGATATCGCAATCTATGACGCAGTCTATAGATAACCTAACTTCCACATTGCTTCAGGCTCTGCAGGGTCATGCCCCGGCTATGACCGTTACCCAGCAAAGGGAGAGCTTGACTCCGGAACAAGATGACCCTGGCACATCCACGTCTAGGTCACGACGCAAGCGGATCCATAGATCAAGTCCATCTGTGTCATCCCATAGCACACGGTCATCCCCCTATAGGGAGAGACACCGTTGCTCCAGGTCATCTAGACCGTCCCATTCCAGGGACAGACAATGCAGATCTCCGCAATCCCCAACCAGAGAAGGCCTCCTCCCCAGCTCACCCAGCAGGGGACGCCTCAGTGATACACAGGATTCGGAAGGCATCTGCGACTCTGACTCAGACAGAGAAACAGAGGGGTCCCTGATCCCAATCCCTCCTAGCAATACAGCGCTAGTTGAGGACATATCGTCCATCCATCGGGTGCTGGACATTTCTGATCCGCCACCAGAGGCCCCAGAACATCAGATTTCCTTTGAAGGACCTCTGAAGCCGCCTAAGGTTTTCTCTAACCACAGAGTTTAAGGCGATCCTTAAAAAAAAAAAAACAGCTCACAGCCTGAGAAAAAATTAGCTAATCGCAAATATCTGGAGGCGAGGTACCCCTTCCCACAGAAGGACACCAAGGAATGGACAGATCCACCTGAAGTGGATCCCCCAGTCTCCAGGCTAGCAGCACAGACCCTCCTTTCACTGCCAGATAGCTCAACCCTAAGGGACGCAGCAGACCGGCAGGTAGAACGCATGGCTCGTTCAATTTTCGAGGCAGCAGGGGCATCCCTGGCTCCCGCGTTCGCCTCAGTTTGGGCTGCCAAGGCCATCCTGGCCTGGGCAAACAATTTACAAGCCTTCCAAGCATCCGCTCCTGAACTGTCGGACCAAGCGGTTCAAATTGCTGTTGTAGCAGATTACATGCTCCATGCAGCTCTGGATTCAGCAAGGGGAGTCGCGGGGATAGCATCAAACGCCATCACGATTCGGCGTATCCTCTGGCTGCGGGAATGGAAAGCGGACGCAGCCTCAAAGAAGTCCCTCACGCACCTCCCCTACCTCAGTGGGAGACTTTTCGGTGAACAGTTGGACACTATGATATCCAACGCCACAGGGGGTAAGAGTACTTCTCTTCCCCAACTGAAACCTAAACGCACCTACAAGAAGCGTAACCAAACTCGATTCCGATCCTTTCGGAATTCCTCCGGCTGGTCCGTCTCACGTCCAGTACAAAATCGTAACCGTTCCCCACGCAGGGACAACTCATGATCGACGCAAAGGTCGGACAAGACCTGGCAGTCAAAAGCAGGCCAGTCTAAGCCCAGAGGAGGAAAATCTCAGACTTTCTCCTCCTCATGATTCACGGACTCCGGAAGACACCACACCAGTAGGCGGCCGACTTTTGCTCTTTCATCAAGTCTGGCTGCCTATTACAGAAGACAGGTGGGTCACGGAACTAGTGTCTTCCGGATACAAAATAGACTTCACCTCCAAGCCACCGGACCGGTTCTTCCTCTCTGTCCCCCCAAAACCGCCAGCCAAGGCTCGAGCCTACCACCAAGCGGTCTCCTCGCTTTGTCAATCAGGAGTCATAGTACCGGTACCCACGACCGACCGCTTCCGAGGGTTCTACTCCAATCTGTTCGTAGTTCCCAAGAAAGGAGGCAGCGTACGGCCCATACTAGACCTAAAACAGCTCAACAAATATGTACGGGTCCGTCATTTCCGCATGGAGTCCCTTCGGTCCATCATTGCGTCCATGGAGAAGGGAGAATATCTCGCCTCCATAGACATACAAGACGCATACCTGCATATACCCATTGCACCTGCCCATCAGAGGTTTCTCAGGTTCGCAATAGGCCAGGACCACTACCAATTCGTGGCTCTCCCCTTTGGACTCGCCACGGCTCCCAGAGTGTCACCAAGGTCATGGCAGCCACCATGGACGTCCTGCACTCCAGAGGCATAGTAGTCGTTCCATACCTGGACGATCTACTCATCAAGGCTCCCACCTTCAAGGACTGCGAGCTCAGCGTCTCAATCACAACCGATACTCAGTCGCATGGGCTGGTTAATCAACCTACAAAAGTCATCACCAACCCCGAGTCAGTCCCTGACCTTCCTGGGAATGTTATTCAACACCTCCAGGGGTCTAGTGCTCCTTCCCAAGGACAAGGCACTGGCTCTCCGACTAGCAGTTCGCACCCTCCTCCGCAAACCCCCTCGATCTCTCCGGTTTGCCATGAGAGTCCTCGGCAAGATGGCAGCGGCAATAGAAGCTGTCCCATTTGCCCAGTTTCACCTCAGACCTCTCCAACTAGCCATTCTCAAGTCCTGGGACAGGAATCCCTTTTCTCTCGACAGGGAGTTCCAGCTAATGTCGTCAACCAGGAGGTCCCTGCACTGGTGGCTCAAGCCAACCTCGCTAGCGAAGGGGAAATCCTTTCTCTCAGGTCAATGGAAGGTCCTGACCACCGACGCGAGCCTGACGGGTTGGGGTGCGGTGCACCTACACCACAGGGCACAGGGCAAGTGGTCCCCAGCGGAAGCGACCATGCCCATCAACATCCTGGAAATTCGTGCCATCCTACTGGCATTGAGGGCCTTCCATCACTTACTGGCAGCCTCTCACATCAGGATACAGTCGGACAATGCCACGGCTGTGGCATATGTGAATCATCAAGGGGGGACCCGCAGTACCCAGGCGATGCGGGAAGTGTCACATATCCTCCGCTGGGCGGAGGACACAGGGTCGGTTCTTTCGGCGGTCCACATTCCGGGTGTGGACAACTGGGAAGCAGACTTCCTCAGCCGACAAGGAATAGACTCGGGAGAGTGGTCTCTCCATCCCAAAATTTTTCAACAGATCTGTCTCCGCTGGGGGACCCCAGATGTGGACCTAATGGCATCCCATTTCAATGCCAAGGTCTCCAACTTCATTGCCAGAACACACGATCCGCGGTCGCTCGGAGCAGACGCTCTGGTTCAGGACTGGACCCAGTTCCAGCTTCTGTACATTTTTCCACCTCTCCCCCTGATATCCAGAGTGGTGAGGAAGATCAAACAAGAGGGAGTTCCAACCATCCTCATTGCACCGGACTGGCCCAGACGCACGTGGTACGCCGACATCGTACAACTCACAGCAGACGCCCCTTGTCGTCTCCCCGACCGCCACGATCTTCTATCACAAGGGCCGTTCTACCACCAGAACTCAGGGGCTCTCAATTTGACGGCGTGGCCCTTGAGACCTGGGTTCTAACCCAGGCAGGGCTCTCGGCAGATGTCATTGGAACCATGATCAGAGCACGGAAACCAGCCTCTGCCAAGATTTATTACCGTACCTGGAAAGCTTTCTTTACCTGGTGCGAATCTCGTGGCCAGATCCCACTCCCTTATTCCATACCCAAAGTACTTGGTTTTCTCCAATCGGGTCTGGAGGCCAGGCTGTCATTGGGCTCGCTTAAGAGCCAGGTGTCAGCCCTCTCAGTGCTTTTCCAAAAGCGCATTGCTACCAAGCCGCAAGTAAGGACTTTCCTTCAGGGGGTTTCCCGATTGGTTCCCCCCTACAGACGACCACTAGAAACGTGGGACCTCAACCTGGTCCTGACAGCATTGCAGGAACCACCCTTCGAACCTCTTAAGGAGGTCCCGCTCCGCCTTCTTTCCCAGAAGGTGGTTTTCCTGGTGGCAATCACCTCGCTACGCAGGGTGTCTGAACTGACAGCACTCTCCTGCAGACGGCCTTTCCTGGCATTTCACCAGGACAAGGTAGTTCTTCGTACGGTCCCATCCTTCCTCCCGAAGGTTGTGTCCGACTTCCACCTCAATGAGGAAATTTCACTACCATCCCTTTGTCCGGTTCCGGTTCATAGAGTGGAGAAGGCTCTGCATACGCTTGACCTTGTCAGGGCTTTGCGTATATACGTGTCTAGGACTGCGTCCTTCCGGAGGTCTGATTCCCTTTTCCTCCTTCCGGAAGGCGGCCACAAGGGTATGCCAGCTTCCAAAGCTACTCTTGCCAGGTGGATCAAATCCACCATACAAGAGGCGTACCGCCTTAAGAATTCTCCTCTTCCAGCCGGTATTACGGCACACTCTACACGGGCGGTAGGGGCCTCCTGGGCCATTCGGCACCAGGCTTCGGCACAACAAGTGTGTAAGGCGGCCACTTGGACTAGCTTACACACGTTTACTAAACACTACAGGGTTCATACCCAGTCCTCAGCGGACGCGAGCCTGGGTAGACGTGTCCTGCAGGCGGCGGTGCCCTAAGTGTACGGGCCTGTCTGCACAATATTCGTCCATTGCTTCCCACCCAGGGACTGCTTTAGGACGTCCCATGGTCCTGTGTCCCCCAATGAGGCGACAGAGTAAAGGAGATTTTTGTGTACTCACCGTAAAATCTCTTTCTCTTAGCCTCTAATTGGGGGACACAGCTCCCACCCTGTTGCCCTTTCCGGGCTGTTGTGAGTTCTCATATTGTTTCTTGAGCTCGTACATAGTTGCCTTCTTACAGGCATAATTATGTTATTCATGTTACGTTCCTCCTACTGCTTTTGCACAAAACTGGAGAAGGCTGATGCCGTCCAGGGGTGTATACTGCACAGGAGGAGCCACAGTTAATCTTTTTCAGATTATGCATAGTGTCGCCTCCTAGTGGACAGCAGCATAACACCCATGGTCCTGTGTCCCCCAATTAGAGGCTAAGAGAAAGAGATTTTACGGTGAGTACACAAAAATCTCCTTTTTGTCATGCCCTTAGTTAGACACCATGTATAAGCTAAAAAAAATGTAATTTCTTGAAGTTGGGGTTGGAGTTACAATTGTGTGTTTTTTTTTTTTTTTTTTTTTCTACTTCAAAAGTTAAAAAAAGTGATATGATGGCTATTTGTGCGCAAGTGCTCGCTACTCGAATTTGCATTGGGTGCTCGGGTATGCATGGAGTATCGATGATCTTCCCCCAAAGCATGTGTTTTTTTTTTTTGTTTTTTTTTTTGGGGGGGGGGGGGTGTCTTCGCAGCCATAAAACATGCGGGGAGGGGACTGGAGCATGTCACTCAAGCACCCGCGATATTTGGTGCATAGCCATGCACCCTATGCTAACTGGAGCGGTGAGCACTTGCACTCAACACTAGTGACAGATTCAATATGTCCACCTAATGTTAAACCTTGCGTCGTACCTGTATGTTCAAAATACTCACTAGACCCCTGAATAAAATCCTTGAGGGCTGGGGTTTCCAAAATGGTGTCACTTGTGTGGGGTTTCCACTGTTTAGGCACATCAGGGGCTCTGCAAACCCATCATGGCATCCATCAATTTTGCTTTCTAAAAGTGACATGGTGCTTCTTCTCCAAGCTCTGCCATGCGCCCAAACAGTGGCTTTCCCCCACATATGGGGTATCCGCATGTTCAGGAGAAATTGCACAACAAATTTTGTGGTCTTTTCTCCTGACACCCTTGTGGAAAAAAAAAAAAAAGTCTAAAGTTAATTTTTTTGAGAAAAGTGAAATTTTTTTTTTTCCTTCCACATTGCTTTAGTTTTCATGAAGCACCTGAAGGGTTAATGAACTGATTGAATGTGGTTTTGAGCACCTTGAGGGGTGCAGTTTTTAGAATGGTGTCACTTTTGGGCATTTTCTGTCATATAGACCCCTCAGTCGCTTCAAATGTGAGATGGTCCCTAAAAAAATGGGTTTCTAAATTTTGATGGAAAAATGAGAATTGCTGGTCAACTTTTAACCCTTATAACGTCCTAACAAAAAAAAAAATAATGTTTAAAAAAAGTGCTGATGTAAAGTAGACATGTGGTAAATGTTATTTAGTCACTATTTTTTTTGTGACACAAAAATTAAGTTTTACAATTGCTAAAAAAAATTAAAATTTTGCCAAATTTCCATTTTTTTTCCATAACTAAACACAATATCGAAGGAATTTTTACCACTTTCATGTAGTACAGTATATCACGAAAAAAACCTCGCAGAATCCGTGGACACCGTTGACGCGTTCCAGAGCTGTAACCTCACAAAGGGAGGTGTAAAAATTGGCCCGGTGATTAACCCCTTCATGACCCAGCCTATTTTGGCCTTAATGACCTGGCCGTTTTTTGCAATTCTGACCAGTGTCCCTTTATGAGGTAATAACTCAGGAACGCTTCAACGGATCCTAGCGATTCTGAGATTGTTTTTTCGTGACATATTGGGCTTCATGTTAGTGGTAAATTTAGGTCGCTAATTTCTGCGTTTATTTGTGAAAAAAATAAAAATTTGGCGAAAAATTTGCAATTTTCACATTTTGAATTTTTATTCTGTTAAACCAGAGTTATGTGACACAAAATAGTTAATAAATAACATTTCCCACATGTCTACTTTACATCAGCACAATTTTGGAAACAACATTTTTTTTTTTGCTAGGAAGTTATAAGGGTTAAAATTTGACCAGTGATTTCTCATTTTTACAACAAAATTTACAAAACCATTTTTTTTAGGGACCACCTCACATTTGAAGTCAATTTGATGGTTCTATATGGCTGAAAATACCCAAAAGTGACACCATTCTAAAAACTGCACCCCTCAAGGTGCTCAAAACCACATTCAAGAAGTGTTTCACAGCAGCAGAAGCAACATGGAAGGAAAAAATGAACATTTAACTTTTTAGTCACAAAAATGATCTTTTAGCAACAATCTTTTTATTTTCCCAAGGGTAAAAGGAGAAACTGGACCACGAAAGTTGTTGTCCAATTTGTTCTGAGTACGCTGATACCTCATATGTGGGGGTAAACCACTGTTTGGGCGCACGGCAGAACTCTGAAGGGAAGGAGTGCCGTTTGACTTTTTGAATGAAAAATTGGCTCCAATCTTTAGCGGACACCATGTCGTGTTTGGAGAGCCCCTGTGTGCCTAAACATTGGAGCTCCCCCACAAGTGACCCCATTTTGGAAACTAGACGCCCCAAGGAACTTATCTAGATGCATAGTGAGCACTTTAAACCCCCAGGTGCTTCACAAATTGATCCGTAAAAATGAAAAAGTACTTTTTTTCACAAAAAAATTATTTTAGCCTCAATTTTTTAATTTTCACATGGGCAACAGGATAAAATGGATCCTAAAATTTGTTGGGCAATTTCTCCTGAGTACACTGATACTTCACATGTGGGGGTAAACCACTGTTTGGGCACATGGTAAGTCTCGGAAGGGAAGGAGCGCCATTTGACTTTTTGAATGGAAAATTAGCTCCAATCATTAGCGGACACCATGTCGCGTTTGGAGAGCCCCTGTGTGCCTAAACATTGGAGCTTCCCCATAAGTGACCCCATTTTGGAAACTAGACCCCCTAAGGAACTAATCTAGATGCATAGTGAGCACTTAAAACCCCCAGGTGCTTCACAGAAGTTTATAACGCAGAGCCATGAAAATAATAAATACGTTTTCTTTCCTCAAAAAATTTTTTAGCCCGCAATTTTTTATTTTCCCAAGGGTTACAGGAGAAATTGGACCCCAAAAGTTGTTGATCAGTTTGTCCTGAGTACGCTGGTACCCCATATGTGGGGGTAAACCACTGTTTGGGCACACGTCGGGGCTCGGAAGGGAGAGAGCACCATTTTACTTTTTCAACGCAAAATTGGCTGGAATCAATGGTGGCGCCGTGGCGCGTTTGGAGACCCCCTGATGTGCCTAAAAAGTGGAAACCCCTCAATTCTAACTCCAACACTAACCCCAACACACCCCTAACTCTAATCCCAACCCTAACCACAACCCTAACCCCAACACACCCCTAACCCTAGTCTTACCCCTAATTCCAACCCTAAGGCTATGTGCTCACGTTGCGGATTTGTGTGGATTTTTCCGCAGTTTTTGAAAAATCTGCAGGTAAAACGCACTGCGCTTTACCTGCGGATTTACCGTGGATTTCCAGTGTTTTTTGTGTGGATTTCACTTGCGGATTCCTATTATGGAGCAGGTGTAAAACGCTGCGGAATTGCACAAAGAATTGACATGCTGCGGAAAATACAACGCAGCGTTTCCGCGCTGTATTTTCCGCACCATGGGCACAGCGGATTTCGTTTTCCATAGGTTTACGTGGTACTGTAAACGTGATGGAAAACTGATACGAATCTGCAGCGACCAATCCGCTGCGGATCCGCAGCCAAATCCGCACCGTGTGCACATAGCCTAATTCTAACCCTAATTCTAACCCTAAGTGCAGCCCTAGCCCTAAGTGCAGCCCTAGCCCTAAGTGCAGCCCTAGCCCTAAGTGCAGCCCTAGCCCTAAGTGCAGCCCTAGCCCTAAGTGCAGCCCTAGCCCTAAGTGCAGCCCTAGCCCTAAGTGCAGCCCTAGCCCTAAGTGCAGCCCTAGCCCTAAGTGCAGCCCTAGCCCTAAGTGCAGCCCTAGCCCTAAGTGCAGCCCTAGCCCTAAGTGCAGCCCTAGCCCTAAGTGCAGCCCTAGCCCTAAGTGCAGCCCTAGCCCTAAGTGCAGCCCTAGCCCTAAGTGCAGCCCTAGCCCTAAGTGCAGCCCTAGCCCTAAGTGCAGCCCTAGCCCTAAGTGCAGCCCTAGCCCTACTGGAAAAACAAAAATAATTATATTTTCTGTATTTTATTATTGTCCCTACCTATGGGGGTGATGAAGGGGGGGATTTATTTACTATTTTTTTTTTTATTTTGATCGCTGTGATAGAACTTATCACAGCGACCAAAATGTGCAGGAGCAAATCTGCCGTCTGGCAGATTCGGCGGGCGCACTGCGTATGCGCCCGCCATTTTCCAAGATGGCGGCGCCCATGAAGAAGACGGCCGGACACCGGGAGAGACATCGGAGCTAGGTAAGTACGGGGGGGTGGGACCGGAACACGGGGGGGTGGGACCGGAACACGGGGGGGGGGGGGGGATCGGAGGACCTGGGGAGCGGACAGGAGGGGGGGGGGGATTGGAGGACCTGGGGAGCGGACAGGAGGACCGGGAGAGCCGACAGGAGGGAGGAGGGGAGCGGAACGGAGATCGGGGCAAAAAGGACGACTGGGGAGGCGATCGGTGGGGTGGGGGCAGATCGGGGTCTCCAGCCATGGCAGATGCTATTGCAGCATCGGCCATGGCTGGATTGTAATATTTCACCATTTTCATAGGTGAAATATTACAAATCGCTCTGATTGGCAGTTTCACTTTCAACAGCCAATCAGAGCGATCGTAGCCACGTAGCCCCCTGGGCTGAAGTACCACTCCCCCTGTCTCTGCAGATCGGGTAAAATGGGAGTTAACCCTTTCACCCGATCTTCAGGGACGCGATCATTCTGTGACACAGCATATGCGTCACAGGTCGGATTGGCACCGACTTTCATGACGCATACGCTGTCACAGGTCGGGAAGGGGTTAAGGGGTTAAATTTAAATTGTTATATATCTCCATTTTTAATAGAAAAAGGTTATGGTTTCTTTATCCCCTTCCTGTCGGAGCCACTTCTCTTTTCTGCACTCATTCTCCACCTTCCTTTTTTTCCTGAGAGCCGTTGCTTACCTTTTCCTGTTCACACAACCATACGAGGTTTTGTATTTTTTTATCTTGCGGGACAAGTTACGAGTTGTAGCCTTGAATTGCAGCATTCATTTTACCATAAAATATACTGAAAACGGGAGAAAAATAATTGCAAGTGCAGGAAATGTTTAAAACAAAACAAAAAAATACTAAAGATGCATTAAGAGGAAAAAAAAACAGAACTTGTTATATTTTGGTTTCGTTGCCAATTCTGACATTTCAGTTATTTTTCTTCTGTTTTCTTGGCTTTACGTTTTTAATCCGCTTTATATTTTCATAGATCTGACGCTTCCTGGAAGCGGCAATAATCTATTCTATTATAGGTGTATGTGCAGCTTACAGATTTCCCACCAATCCATTTCTATTTTCCTTTTCCTCAGGATCAGTGATGTCCGGAATTTTGTAGAACGCATCCCTTGTAAATCGGAGAAGATCCCTTTCATGCTGGCAACCTCTTTCCCGCTGCAGAACCTCTTGGATGAGACTCTGACCATTCAGGAAGCTCGGCTGCAGAACGCCGTGCTGGTGCAGAGAGTGCAGAAAAGCACAGAAGCTTTCAGGAACTCTTAGTGCAGGAGGCATCAGAGGTGGAGCGACCTCTGCTGCGGGCACCAGATGGCTGTTTTTGTGTGTATGAGATCTGAGAAGCACTGTGATCAGTCTGTACATAGCCACTGACTGGGAAGCTGGATCCGTGTGCCTGGTCCTAGACACTGCTCCTCCTGTACCGCTTTACACTGTGAGAGCCTGGTGTGCAGGGTGCACTTACTTTTACAGCAGCTCACAACCCCTCAGGTTTCTTCTGCAGACCTTCTGCTTCGGATTGCTTTACAAATAATCTGTTTGGATAATAAGAACATTGGTTAGTTATATCATCACTATTCGTCTTCCTGGAAGAGCATACACGACAATGGTTCTTTATAACGAGCACGGAACGCAGCTTTAATGCAAAAAAAAATAATAATAATAATTGGGATATTTTAAACTTTTTTTCATGATTTGATTACCGTACTTTTTATTTTAATGATGCACCAAGCATGTTTTGAAAATTCAGGACTTTCTAGACACCGTGCTCTTCAGTTTAATGACTCTCTTTCTGGGACATTATTGCACTTAATTTAAATCACGTTATTGACGCCATTCTTCTCTCTTCCGCCTTGGTTTATGCATTTTGGTCACTAAGGTATTTCCCTTCCTTTCTTTAGTGCGAAGGTAGAAAGGGAACGCAGCATATTTCTGCAGAAAGTAACAGTCGCTGCTTTACCCCAGCTCACCAGTAGGGGGCTGCACCGTTACACACATGCGCCATTACAGCTCCTCAGGCTCCCCCTGCTGGCGGCTCATTATAAGGGAGCTGCACTCTCCTCCCCAGCATGCTGTCTTGGAACAATTGCTGTGCGTTTTACATAATGTCATGTTTTTAGGTTATGTTTTTATAAATTAAACATTTTAAACGACCGCTGTTTGGCTCGTTGTTACTTTTAAGTGCTTGTTTTACATCTGGTATTAAAGGGAAAATAAACTACCCCCTATATAAATGACGCACGTGGTCAAGTTAATTTTGTGCAAATTATAAAAGTGCTTTATATTTGCCCTTAGGCCACAATGAGCGTTTTGAGTTGTTGATGTTGAAGAATTTTCAGCCAGCATTTCTGCACTTATTAAGTAACTTGCATTATTTTATTTTTTTTAGTTGTGTTTTTGACTCTGCGGTTTCTTTCTGGTTATCATGCTTTAAATACAGTATGAATAATACTTCCTGCTATTTGGCTTTGCTGACACTATATTAATCAATCATATGTGGATTATATGCGTTTTTAGTGAATTTACACAGCGGAAATGCACTGAGGACACGTGTATTTTTATGTGCAGATTTTCTTCATCTAAATTCTATAAAATCCGCGCACAAAAAAAATCAACTTGCCCGAAAAAGAAATTGTCATGTTACGGATATCAAACACACACCGCAGGTTCCGTTTCTGCATCATGAAAAAATTAACAGTAGGCATGAGACTTCTAGAAATCACATCCACTTTTCTGGGACTGTAAGAAGCTGCATTATTTGCACACTGAACATTCGTAGTGTCAAAAACTCATGGTGGGAACTGAACCGTGAAGGGAGACTGATGGAGCTAATTTTCTCCCTGTAGTCGCTTCTTCACTAGGGCATTCGGGCAAGTTATGTCCCCCTGGTAGCCGCCAGCTTTCAGTTATAGGGACGGTGCCAAGATAGAAAGCGGTCACCACTCGGTAACCGTGAGCGTCGGCTGGAACTACACCCTGGCACTGTGACACATGGCTCTGCATAGATGTGCTGCAGAGCCAGGTGTCAATCATAGTGCCCCGCGGGGGGGTGCTTACAGCAGACATGCACAGTATAGTTGAGCCGTTACTGTAGCTGCTCCGTGCCCGCTATAACTAAAAGCTGGCGGCTCCTGGGAGAAAATAAGTAGATTTTTCTCCCAGTAGCTGCCCTTCCTGTAAGGTGGCCGGGCAGCATTGTGACGCTGTTTATCTGCAGATGAAAGCATTTTCCGAGATAACCGGTTCCCTCTTGTGATTTTTTTTTTTTTTATTATTTGGAATAGGTAAAGTTACTCAAAGGACAGGGGAGCAGGGGTGGATTTGCACATCAGTTTTGCAACTTCGCAATTGATGAATTGGCCAAAAACATTTGTAAATCCGTAATGGCCATCCATCAAAAAAAAAAAATCCCATAGGTGAGAACATGTAAAAGGGGTGCGAATTAAAATAATTGGGTGCAAATGAAAAACACTACACGAAAAAAAATGGCACAAGTGCCGTGAGTCAGGCCCATAGCTGTGAAGTTATCTTGTTTTTACGCCAGAATTTTCAGTCCTTATTTATAAAAGTTGTGCGCCACCATGTTAATGCATTTACACCAAGTCCTTTTTTAAATAAATATATATAATTATTTTTTTATTTTTTTGAGCATCAAGAGGCAATTCCTCGAGATTATCCCTCTTTGGCCGTATTTCCGAAATGCAACTTTAAAATAACACCCAAATTTATCAGATCTCATGCGACAGTTTTGCCAAAGTTATGAAAGTAATGATGATGCAGCGAGAAGCAAAACTGACCAAGACGGTCTCACAGCAAACGCCCATTTGTTTCCCTTTTTATGTTTTTTTTTTTAGGTCATTTATGCAATGGCCTTATGTCTCATAAGTCTCCATAGTATCAAAGGCCCTGTTCACACTGCGCTATGTTTGGCTATGACTCTTCCATTGTTTGGAAATTCAGATGGCGTTATGAAGAACAATGACCCAGAGTTCAACTGGACTACGTTTCTGCCTGTCAGAAAAGATGAACGCTGTGCGGAGTCCATTTGTGTCGCTCCGCTCTATGGTGCCAGCTGAATCCCCTCTTTCGGTGACTCCGACACAACCCTCACTGCATAAGGGTTTCCCATAGCAACCAATCACAGCCCAGCTTTCATTTCTCCTAGGGCTTTTAAAAAATGAAAGCTGAGCTGTGATTGGTTGCTATGGGCAACAAAGGCAGTTTTCAGAAATCTATAGATATAAAAAATGGTGTTTAGAACAGTTATAGGCGTTATGTCCGGGATTAGCAAACATGGCTGCTGTCTTCT